>NC_086445.1:909425658-909730324 GCF_028390025.1 Pseudophryne corroboree | reverse complement strand
ATGTTTCCCTCTTGAACTTTGTTAAAAGTTTAAAACCCTTGATACATTTGAAAGTTTCTATCATGTTCCTCCTTTCCCTTCTCTGATCTAAACTAAAACTATAAATAGTAAGATATTTTTGTCTTTCCGGGTATATTTTGTGATGTAGGCTGTGCGCCATTTTAGTTAACCTTCTTAGTATGGTCTATAATGTATCCTTCTGAAGATATGAACTCCAGAACTGGACACAGTATTCTAGATGATGCCTTACTAATAACCGGGTTGGGTATACGGACCGCCGGTCACCATACCGACACCGGGATACCGACATCAAGATGGCCAGTGAGGGGGAAGAGCGCAACAAGCCCCTTGAGGGCTCGGTGGTGAGCTGTGCTCGCCACAGGTTCTATTCCCACTCTATGGGTCTCGTGGACACCCACGAGTAGGAATAGTCCCTGCTAGTCAGCATGCCGACTGTCGGGATTGTAAGGGGGTGGGATGTAGCACGAGGTATTGTGAACTTCTAGATGATGTTTCTAAATTGTACCAATATTTTAACTTAACTGCTTGTAGTGTACATTCCCGAGCAATAGCAGGTAAAGTAACTTATTGCCATTTTGTTGTTCCATTATGGTTTCGTGCAAGATTAAATTGTGAGCTTTCCAGCAGCACAGTAAAAGCTGGGTACACACTTGTCGATATATCGTCTGTTCGATCAAATGGATGATATATTGGCAGTGGATCTGCAGGTATGCACACTAGTCTTCACGCTAGACTGTTTTAGCAGGACGCCGCACCCTGTCCGATTTATAAAGGGCAAAATGCACCCTGCCCCTTTAGCAGCATTCTGCTAAAATAGCCTGCCGGCGCTGCCGTGTGACAGGTGATGGGCATGTCCACTTCAGTGATGCCATGGCTGGGGCACACCCCATTAGTGATGTCAAAGGAGTGTCTTCAACAGTGACGCCAGCGAGGCCACGACGCCTCCCCACCCGCCCGCCCCCCCATCCCTTTTGAATACTACCTGCCCAGCCCCCCCCCCCACCCCCCCTCCCCAGCCCTGCCCACCTGGAATCCTGGAGGGAACGTTATTCACAGAAATATTGTATCAGCCCTGCAGCATAGACAACTGCAATATATCGTGCAGATATATCACCATGCCTAGCTGTGCGTATGGGCGACCCGCCATCCGGATGTGAATCATACTTCTCAACACTCCCTGGTTGTCAGGGAGACTCTCTGAAACAGTAGCAATCTCCCTGACTCCCTGAAGAAATCTCCCTGATTGCACCTTACCCCCATTATGTAGCTGTTATAGTCTTGAGGTAAAAAAACAACAGGGATATATACATTCAAATGGGATGCACTGGCTATAAAGCATCTAGTGAGGTTTCTCATGGCCACTTATATGGAATCACTTGTAAAACACAATACACAAGCAAGCCCTGACAACTACCAGTGTCTGTTCATCAACAAGTAGATGCAACTAACTGCTTTGGGGCTTATTTGCATTTGAATGTAAAGGGGGTACACACGGGGAGATGTGTGCTGAGCGATCTATCACAGACCTCTCAGCACACATCTCTCCACCCGCTCAGCACACAGCGCGATGTGTACTGAGCGTTGCGGTGGGGTGGGGCGGGGCGGACGCTCACTTCACCCAGCGGTGAAGTGAGCGATCTAACTAGATTTGGCGGGCAAGCATGGCAAATCTAGAGCCAGCGGCTGTGCGCGCCTGAACGGATCAACACTTGAACTGCTATCTAGTGGCCGCTGGCGTGAAAAAACACTTGAATTCCCCCCATAGAGGTGAGGAGCAGCGTTAGCGTTTTATTATACAGGATGTTTAGGTTTTGTTTATACTGTAAACTTTGTGTTTGTTGCAAAAAAAAAAAGCATCTTTCAAATATTTCTGGTTTGGCAATGGGATGCACACATAATGATTAGCATGTAGCAGTATAATAAAACTACGCATGAAAGCAACGGAATATATAGCCAATATGATTACAACTACTGCTTGGGGAATTAAAAAAAAATGTGTGGTATCTCTCTTCAGTAACAGAATAACCTAGGGAGCCGCTAACTGCATAGAGAACTGGCTGTTGCTGATCAAATAATGGGGAGTGGTGCCGTTCCCAGGCTTGTCAGGAAGACGGAAGAATACAGCACACAGACATACATTATGTTAAGCGGACCTCACATGTTAGGTTACACATACACAGGTTTGTAGCAAAGCCCTAATGTCAGGTATTGGGGAAAAGTGCTCACAGTTGCTTGGAAATAAAAATATAACAATAATAATATAATAATAATAATTCATTCAGAGAGTTTCTCATAGGATGATCAGCTGTAATCCACTCAGGCACTGAACCGTATAGAGGGGGGGAAATATCAGAACAAAACGAAATCTGCTTGTGTTAAGTACATTGTAGACACAGCAGGACCTGGTGAGTCAGTCTCATTGTTAGTCAAGCAATGCCCACAGTGACAGGCTGAGGAGATATTACAACTCACAGGCGTTCAGGAACATTCTAATCTGTTCATTCCAGTTAAGGCAGTTTAATGAACACATTCCCATCAGAGAAGCAGCTGAGGTGGAAGAGTGTATGGCATTGGCTGATTCTGAGTTGGGAGGAAAGCAAAGCAAAAATATTTCGCCTGATCGGCCTGATAATTGAATAGTGTGTACGTGGCATATCTATAATGGGAGCAGTCCAGGGGGGCCCACACCGCACACTGCACCCATGCTTCATTGTTTGCCTTTCCGGAGTCGCATGTCGGCAAAAACCACTGTCAAAATGGCCACAGTACATGCGCAATAGTGATTAGTCGCGGGAACATGGTGGGCGCTGTGTTTCTGGAGACCTGTGGATGCAGAGGAGGAGGCCCACAGGGAATCTGCACATGGCCCCCCGCCTCTGTGTATAACTAGCTTTATTCGCTCTTTTTACTTTGCTTCCAAATCGTTCAGCCCTAATGTACAAACTGACCATGACGTCAGATTTCCAATTTGTACTAACTCTCACTGTAAAATAATATAGTTGTTTTTTGAGTCCTGTTGGAGAAAGAGTACTATATAAATAAAATTATTATTATTATTATTATTATTATTATTATTTTTTAAATCATACTTGTGCAACACCCCCTATTGGTGGGTATCCGTGAGTGTGAGTGTCTTATGTGTGTTGCTGGATGGATTGTACCTGTTTCTCTTCTGAGCTCCTCCACCATGGCAGAGAGACAGTGAACACCCAGGACCCTACACAGTAACCACACAATGGAGAGTGATTTAGCTTTATTAGCCTGGTAGGGTGTAGTAGGGTATGCCAGCGGCCGGGCTCCCGGCGTCCAGCATACCGGTGCCGGAATCCCGACCGCTGGCATACCGACAGCTGGGAGAGCGCAAATAATCCCCTTGCGGGCACTCCAGGGGGGTCGTGGACCCCCAAGAGGGAGAGAAGGTGTCGGTATGCCGGCTGTTAGGATTCCGGCACCGGTATACTGTGCGCCGGGATCCCGACAGCCAGCAAACTGAAGACCACCCGTCTGGTATACCTCATCACTCTTGTATTGCCTTGAATAATGGTTAAAGTATACAATAATGATGCAATGCAAAATATTTCGTTTTGTCAATTAACTGACAATCACTGCTGATGCCCAGATTTATCAAGCCTTGGAGAGTGAGAAATAGCACGGTGATAAAGTCCCAGCCAACCAGCTCCCTAACTGTCATGTTACAGGCTGTGTTTGAAAAATGACAGTTAGGAGCTGATTGGCTGGTACTTTATCACCATGCAATTTATCACTCTCCAAGGTTTGATAAATCTGGGCCTTAAGGCCCATACACACTTGCCGATAATTATAAGTAATAACTGCCAGGTAGGAATAGTAAAAGTCTAATGAATATTGAGTATGATATGGTGTGCCATTCTTAATGTACACTAAAGGTCCGTACACATTAGACGACGTCCGTCTAATGTTTCCCCTCCTGGGCTGACCGGTCGGCGGCCGACTGTACACACTGGGTGAGATTCAAATGTTTGAAAAGTCGGTTGGGTGTCTATGTTTTCCTGTCTATTAGATAGGAAAAAACAGACTCCCAACTGTTTTCATTAGACTTTTACTATTCCTAACTGGCAGTTATTACTTCGAGTTCAAACTATCAATGACAATGTATGCAATACAATACATTTGAGTACAATTATAGCTGGTGTTTCTGATATCAGCCCTTTTGTCAATAAATAGTACCGTGTTCCACCCTGAGTGTCCTTGGGTTGTTTGCTCTTCCCCATACAGGCTCTAGTTGGGGCACATAAATATGTTCACATGGTTTATGCAGACTTGGGTCTTAGAGCAGAGTATAGTGGCTGTAAAGATTGTGAACTGGTAGCAGTTCTGTAAAGGGATTACTCACTGTGGCCCAGTGTAGCAAGCATAGCCTTTCTGGTGCTGGCAGCTCCAGCTATCAGGTGCTGCAACCAGCATTTTCTCTGGTAACTCACAGCTTGGCCTCCCCTGCCTTCGGGGAACTGTGCAGGGGTAGTGCTCTTTTACCTGGCACACATCTCCTCAGGTCACCTCACAGTCTGCAGCATGAAGTCCCGCCACAGCTCTTCCGCTCTTCACCTGGTGCCTGTCACTCCCGACACCTGATCGCCGGCCCCAGTGCTGCACATCTCTCTGCCAGTCTCTTCCAGCATTCAGTCACCTTTCACCAGCTACCAGGTCCTCTGCTGTGGGCCCATAGCAGCCACTACTCTCACACTGCCTGCAGTCAATTGGCCTGCTCAAATCCTCTCTGCCTGTGTCCTCACAGGCTGCGCAGTGTCGCTCTCTATGGTGGTTCCCCTCTGACTCAGCTCTTCCTCTCTGTGCGTCCTCCCATAAGACTCCTCTGCTGAAGTCCCAGATGTTTCCATCACTCTACTGACTGGGAGTCTCCTTTAGGGATAGCCCCTGGTTCCTAGATGCCGGCCATTAGCCCCTTCCATGCTGGAGAAAATCCCGGGTTTGGTGGTATCACACTTGAATATGGGTGTGGATCATTAGATCGACAGTGTCTAGGTCGACAGTGTTTAGGTCGACAGTCACAATGTCGACGGGGTTTGAAGGTCGACAGGATTTATAGGTCGACGTGTTCTAGGTCGACAGGTCGACATGAGTTTTTCATGGTTTTTTGGTGTTCGTTTTCTCTGTACAGTGACCAGGAAGCCCAATTAGTGCACTATGTCCCCTCGCCATGCTTCGGGCAAGGTGCCTCGCTCCACTACCGCTGCGCTCGGCCCAGGTTACTATTCCCAATCGTAGTCCTCGTGGATCGTTAAGTATGAAAAAGTTTAAAAAAAGAAAAAAATTGTAAAAACTCATGTAGACCTTCTGACCTGTCGACCTATAACCATAGGTGTGCGCAGGGGGGGTGCCTGGTGTGCACAGGCACCCCCTAATGTCTGGCACCCCGATCTCACATGCCTGATGCAGTGATCGCCGAGCAGGCTGATTACTGACCCCTCTGCGCTGCACCCTGTCAGGACAGTGTCAAAGTCAGAAAAATATCTCTATGCACACTACCATATTTGCACCTCACACAGGTCCGTGCTGCGCATGCGTACGCTCTCCCGTACGTGCGCATACTCACAGTCGCGGGCACCCGCTGGCGCATGGTATGCGTATTTACGGTAGAGTTTATGCGATCGTAGCGTGCGACTCAATCATTACATATTTTCACTAATAATGTATTTTGTAGATCATGGTCCGTTTGATAGATTCTGAAAGTTTGGTTAATATAGAATGTTTATGAACAGAGGAATCCCTCTTTGTTTGATACGAAGGGTCAGACAGGAGTAATACAGTGGTGTTTAGTATCCATCGGAAGAATATTTAATTAGAAATATTCCGGTGTTGGTTTGAAGCAGATCAATCGCTCGTGCGAATAGTTATGGACATAAGAAGTTTATGAACATTTACTTTATTTGCACTTTATTACCCATGCGGCGGGAAACCCAGTTTCCCTCCCACCTGAGCTGTTGGAAATAGTCACAGCCCACCTGTATGAATCAACCTATGACCTTTTGTTATAATGCGAAGCCGAATTCCTGTGTCCAATGAACAATAAGATTGTAGGGACCATTGAATTGTATTGTGTGTGGGGCATAAATAGGCAGGCCGACCGTATCCAGTTCACTCTCTTCAACGGTTCTCATTGCTGATAATCGGGAGCTGGATATCGAGGCGCATGCGATCGTTCCCCTTGTGCGTAAGTTTTCTCCGTAATCATATTGTCTTACTGTGAGCCATCTCTCTCTATCTCTCTCTCTCTCTCTATCTCTCTCGTATTTTCCTTTAAATTGTATTGTATTGTATTTCCTGTGTAGTTATCTGGTTAGTTGGTTTATGTTATATTGTAGTGTATCATTTGTACTGTGATTCCTTTTGCAAGTATAATAGTTATAATACATATAATAGGTTTTGGACCCTAAGCCCAGGTATCTGTGTATTCTTTATAGTGTTAAGTATTCTCTGAGCGTCGGTGACGCTCAAGCAGCTTTGTAGTTAATCAGGTTACACCAGGTTGCACTTACACTCTGTCTCCACACTAAGGTATACTGTGTATCTCATTGTTAAAGGTATAGATATAAAGGTTTTAACGTTGTAAGCGTCTGCACCGCTGGTGATCTCCTCGTGGTCCCGAGCGTACGCTACGCTATAGCGAATCATCACGTTAGTCGGCAGCCAATAGCGTGCCTGCCTGTGATCACTGGGCCATAAGCGAACGTGACGCTTGAGCGTCTCGACTACGGTTGAGCGATCGCTACACAACTTGCGTACCCTTACGGTACTTCGTACGTAGCTAGCGTATAGTGTTCTTAGACCTCTTAAAGTGTTTTATATACGATAAATATTTAGTTTTATCAATTGGCGGCTCGCCCGTCCTTCACATATCTGCACTAGGTAGATCAGCAGACATTATCCCTCAGCAAAGGGCGGGAGGTTGTATCCCTCGTAGTGCTGACAGGATAAGCGTCTGCTTCGCTTAAGTAAAGAGTGCTGAAGGAATCCGGGAACCGGAGGTAAGAACAAAACGCTAGTGTCTTTTAAAACTGTTTATTTTTCTGTCTTGCGTACACACGCACGCACACATATATATATCTGCATTTCTTTTTCTTTTTCATTTTCGTATATCACTCTCCTGTCTGCCAGTTTTATAGTTGATAGAAGTGCTAAAAGAGATTTGCCGTTATTTCATAGTTTAAGAGTAAAGGTAATATAGTTAAAAGATAGACAAACACACAGTTTTGCCTGGGAGACAAGGCGAAGTCAGTGTGTTGTGTGGTAGATGATCAAGGACCATCTACATTGATAAAAGTATAAATTGTGTTACGGTGGATCTTTGCTTTGCGTATACGTGTCTCTAACAAAGACCTGCGTACGCAATCCAAAGGCCGACGCACGCAGCGTATATTACGCAACGGAGCGTCCGGTTACGCCCACGTAGCTCAAGTCACGATAAGTTGATTTTTAACGCAAAGCGATAAATAACGCAAAGCGATAAATAACGCGAGGCGAGAAATAACGCAAGTCTATTTTTGGGTGTCCGAAATTTAATTAACAGATCCTGCTCCTAATTGGTAACACACCTGATCTAAAGAAAAATTTCTGCGCAGAAATAGAAATAGAAACAAAAGTGTACATGTGATGAGTGAGTGTTTTTACAATTTTTAAAGGTTGAACCACAAGAAAAGTCGAGTACTCGTGAGGTACATGCGTGTAAGTGACGTGCACGGTGGCTAGGGAGGCATCTCTGGTTAAATATACAATTTTGAGCATTAGAGTATAGCAGACCAGGAGGTCATACTGTAACAAGACCAGGAGGTCATAACAGACCAGGAGGTCCAGGTACAGCCGACAAGGAAGTCCGCTATACAGTTCACAGGCACAACACCGAAAAGGGTTGGTGCAACACCCATATAGGCCATATAAGCTCTGGCTGAAGGAATTCGCAGTCGTAAGTTTCGATTCCATTGGTCTTTCCGTACATAAGCTTAGTTGTTTGTGTACTGAACGACTGGACCGCACGTAAGTGTGTGCAGTAGTTAGTAATCTGACCTAATACCATTAGAGTAAAGGGGTCACAAACGCTATTTGTACACTCTAACGTGATTTGTGTAATTTTTTTTATTTTAAGGGAAGTTCGCTGCTCACTCAGGAACTATCCAGCAACCAATAGTTACTGGAAAGAGTAAGTGTTCTTCGGATAACCCTCGCAGGTTCCAGTAAATAGAGGTTCAGGTCGCAGGGGCCCTAGGTCGAGTACGCCAGCACCATATCGGTGTGATCAGGTCGTATTGGTCGGCGTGGGCGAGTGAGTGGGGTACTCGGTAAACCGCCACCGTCAGCCTATTGTGGACATTTGGTTTTGCGTAAGAGTTGGCTAAATAAAGCAACACTTTCGAACTATGGGGGCCACTTGTTCAGGTAGGGGGCGATCAACCTCGGTTCGGGTTGATTCAGTGGTCCGACCAATTGGGTCGGCCAGGTATATAATGTGTGAGAAATACGGAAGTCACACAGAAACTTTATGTGATGAATGGGAGAGAATGACTGTACATGACGGGGAGAAATTCCCAAGAGTAGGGAGCTTCAGCTCAGAAGTGTTACAAAATTTAAGGAGGAGGATATGTCTCATAAAATCAACAAAGAGACGAATCCAGCATTATGATTATTTACAGTTGTGGCAACAGGAAGGTGAGATACAGAGAGGTTTGGCTCAGGCGGCGGGATCTGGCTCTAACAGAAAACTGATTGCCACGGCCCCACCGCCACCATATATATCAGGAGAGAAGTTGATTGCGGAGAAAGACGCACTAAGGTGTAAAACAAAATCACTTAGTAACTGTGTAAATGTTAATGATAATGTTAACCCATTAACCCATGCAAGTATTAACCCGTGCAAGTTGTACCCTGTTTTGAACTTTCCTCAGGAGTGTGATCAAGAGGACGAATCGGCAACGATTTCAGCGCTCTCTCTAGCAGCCACCATAGCAGAGACCACAGTAGGCACAGCTCCACCCACGAGATTAGTAAAGGCCCCTAGCGGAGGGATAGGTGAGGTCGTATCAACTGGTAAGTACGGCACCATGCATTATGCTGAGACTATTTCACCACAGCCTGTAGAATCTACACAGAATGAGGTTGTTAGAATTACACCTGTTAGAGTAATAGCAGTGCCAAATGGGAAAACAGACGCATCAGGAGCCACTCCCATTAGGAACATTGCCATGTACACCCCATTTTCCCGAATGGAATTAAGGACCATAGTGTCTGAATTTCCTGACCCTAGAAAAGACTTAGTTGCCAGTCAAAAATACATCAGAGACTTAGGTAACACTGTAGAGCCCAACAATAAAGACTGGCAGATATTGCTGAGAGCATGTTTACCCTCAAATGTCGACGCAACTCAATTTTTAGCTGATTGCGGACTAGATCATGATGTACCTCTTACAGATGTGTACAACCAAGATAATGTGAAAAGAATAAACTTGCAGCTAAAAGAGTATTTCCCAGCAGTAGCTAAATGGAATAAGATATTCTCCATTAAACAGAAGGAGTCAGAGACAGCTGCAGAGTATTTTCACAGAGCATTATTAGAAATGGCAAAATACACAGGCATAGAGGACATTAAAACAGACACAAACCATCGGGAAGTAGCAGTATCGGTACTGATGGATGGTTTAAAAGAGTCATTGAAGACTAGGGTACAGACCACGCAACCATGTTGGCGAGGTCTGTCTGTGGCTACTTTGAGAGAGGCTGCTATTGATCACGATAGAAACATCACCAGACACAGGGAGCAACAAGGTGATAAATTAATGTCAGTAAGTATACAGGCTCTGACCACAAGGCAGCCTTTGTTTGTATCACCAAATCCTGTGGGTAAGTCAAGTATGGTTACTTGTTATTCTTGTCACAAACAGGGACACATGGCACGAGATTGTAGAGTAAAGAATCCACGAAACTCATACCAACCCCCTAGACAACGACACGACACACGACATTGGGATCGGGGTCCACAGAAACGGAGTTATGAGCCACATACAGGGGAAACAAAAAGATATCCCCCGAACAGAGACTGGCATGCCTCTGGTAGTTCCCAGCTAACTCCCTCACAAGTAGTTGCTGCCAGCGGGATTCAGGAAGGTCACCATACCCAATAGGGGTGTGGCCATACCTGTAATCTGCAGCCAGTAAAATTAATTGCCAACCTTGGAAGTGAACCCGAGATCGCAATTAATGTAGCTGGTAAAACTTTAAACTTTCTTGTAGACACAGGGGCGGCCAAGTCAGTGATAAATTCGACAGTGGGCATGAGAACCACTGGTAGGACAATTCCAGCCATGGGAGTAACAGGAGTAGTCCAGCACTACCCTGTTAGCAAACCAGCCGAGATTACAATAGGGCCTTTGCATACCAAGCATTCCTTTTTGCTGGCTGCATCGGCACCAACCAATCTCCTGGGAAGAGACTTACTGTGTAAAATGGGGTGCGTCATTTATTGTACTCCTGAAGGTGTATTCTTGGACATACCTGAGAAACACGCTCAGGAAGTGCGAGACATGTTAGACTCCCCATCAAAATTAATGTCACATACCATTATGACAAATAGGAATCCATCCCAAATAGAAGAGATGACATCTCAGATACCAGAGTCACTTTGGACAAAAGACGGACAAGACACTGGATTAATGGCAAACGTAGCTCCAGTAGTTGTACAAGTAAAAGATGGTAGGATAGCTCCAAAAATCCCACAGTACCCTCTGAAGCCAGAGGTGGAGTTAGGAGTTTACCCAGTAATAGAGCGCTTGCTACAACAGGGCATTCTGGTAAGAACATCCAGCACTGCCAATAGTCCCATCTTACCTGTTAAAAAGAGTGGGGGGAGGGGTTACAGACTAGTGCAGGATCTAAGGGGGATTAACAAAATAGTTGAGAGTCAGTTCCCCGTAGTGCCAAATCCAGCTGTCATCCTAATGCAAATCCCTCCCACTGCCAAATTTTTCACTGTTATTGACCTCTGCTCCGCTTTCTTTTCGGTACCTCTGCACCCTGACAGCCAATATTTGTTTGCATTTACATACAGAGGAGTCCAATACACGTGGACTCGATTACCCCAAGGTTTCATAGATAGTCCAAGTATATTTTCTCAGGCTTTGCATGATTGTTTACAGTCTTTCCAACCAGACAGTGGATCAGTATTGATACAGTATGTGGACGATTTACTACTGTGTTCAGATTCACTGGAAGCATCTCTGAAGGATACGAAACAGCTCCTGTTTCATCTTTCAGACACAGGACACAAGGTTTCCAAAGACAAGTTACAATTATGCCAAACTAAGGTAAAATATTTGGGACACTGTCTAACACAAGGACTGAGACACCTGACCGCTGATAGAATCCAAGCAATTAGAGACATGACTCTGCCACAAACCCAGCAACAGATCAGAACGTTTTTAGGAATGTGTGGGTATTGCCGTAATTGGATCCCAGGGTTTTCCATTTTGGCGTTACCTTTGCAGGAAATGGTCTCCTCAAACAAACCTGATAGGATTTCGCATACAGACGAGTCCGAAACAGCATTTGAGAGACTCAAACAGTGCCTAACGCAGGCACCAGCACTGGGTATGCCAGACTATGGGAAACCCTTTGAACTATACGGAACAGAAAGTGCTGGTTGCGCGGCAGGTGTACTAACCCAAAAACACGGTGATGCCAGTAGGCCAGTTGCATACTACAGCGCTCAGCTAGACACGGTAGCGCGATCCCTCCCCACATGCTTGCGAAGCGTTGCTGCGATAGCATTGCTAGTGACAAAAAGCGAAGATGTCGTGCTAGGCCACAACCTCACAATCCATACGCCACATGCAGTATCAGCCTTATTGAATTCTGCCCAAACCAGACACGTCTCATCAGCGAGGTTTACAAGATGGGAATTGGCACTAATGGCCCCCGTAAACATCACCATAAGGAGATGCAGTGCATTAAATCCTGCAACGTATCTCCCAGGTGTGCCTGGACAGGCACAAAGGGTGGAAGGTGAGAGTGATGGGGAAGGAGGATTTAATATAAAGGAAGATACACATGATTGTATGGAATATTTGACCCAAAATTTTACCGCAAGGCCTGACATCAGTGACAACCCACTGGAAGATGCAGAACTCACGTTCTACACGGACGGTAGTTGTCATAGACAGTCAGACTCGGGAGACTTGTGTACTGGATACGCAGTCGTAGATGACCAAGACACCATAGAAGCGGAACCGCTAGGACCACCTCACTCAGCCCAGGTTGCTGAACTGGTCGCCCTAACCAGAGCATGTGAATTGGCTAAAGGTAAGTCAGCCAATATCTACACCGATTCTAGATACGCATTCGGAGTAGTCCATGATTTCGGAGCCCTATGGCGTCTCAGAAATTTCATGACGGCCGCTGGTACACCGGTAGCGCATGCAGCTCACATAAAAAGGCTTCTAACAGCGATACAGGAACCCGACAGAGTGGCTGTTATCAAATGTAAAGCACACACATATAGCCAAGACCCGGTATCACTTGGTAACAGCCGAGCAGACGAAGCTGCTAAGTTAGCAGCTGCTACCCCCATACAGACAGACACCACACAATTGATGGTATTTAATACCATTAACACACAGAAGTTGTGTGAAATGCAAAATTTGTGTTCCACACAGGAAAAGGCAGTCTGGAAGGCAAAGGGATGTGGCCAGGAGCCCTCAGGACTCTGGACGGATGGACATGGTAAACCAGTGGCCCCCAGAGCATATCTTCCATGTCTGGCTGAAGCAGCTCATGGGCTGACTCATCTAGGCAAGGAAGGGATGTGCAAATTGGTAAGAGCCTATTGGTGCGCCCCAGGATTCTCCTCTCATGCGAGTAAAAGAGCAATGTCATGCCTTACCTGTTTGAGAAAGAATATTGGAAAGGCAATACCTACAGAACCATCCCATATCCCACCTGCCGGCGGCCCTTTCCAGGTAATACAAATTGACTTTATACAATTACCCCCTTGTCGGAATTTGAAATATGTACTTGTTTGTATAGATGTTTTCTCAAATTGGGTCGAAGCATTTCCTGCGGCTACAAATACCGCTATGTTTACTGCTAAGAAAATTGTGCAGGAATTTGTATGTAGATATGGTATCCCTAGAATAATCGAAAGTGATAGGGGTACCCATTTTACAGGTGATGTCTTTCAAGGAATGTGTAAGTTGATGGGAATTGATAGCAAGCTGCACACTCCGTACCGTCCACAGGCGAGTGCGAAGGTCGAAAGAGTGAACAGCACTATTAAAAATAAACTGAGTAAAGTGATGGCAGAGACAGGATTGACATGGCCAGAAGCTTTACCCATTGTATTGTACAGTATCAGAACCACTCCCAGGTCCCCTCTTAATCTGTCTCCCTTTGAAATCTTGTTTGGTCGACAACCGCATGTTATGATTAACCCTCAGGATGATTTGAAATGTAACAATGAAGTAACTGTAAAGTACTTGATTAACATGAGTAAACAGTTAAGGAATCAAAATGATAATCTGAAGTTGGTGATTCCTGATTTACCTGATAGTAATTGTCATGACATTGAACCTGGAGATTATGTAATGATACGGAATTTTCTACGCTCAGGTTGCCTTATTGACAGATGGGAAGGACCATACCAGGTCTTATTGACTAGCACTACAGCATTGAAGGTTGCTGAGAGAGAGACTTGGGTCCATTCATCCCACTGCAAGAAGGTTGCTGATCCAGAGAAGTCCCGTGATAAGGAACAGACGGTAGAGGTTGTATCACTGGAGTGTCTGTTCCAGGAGGACTGAGGCGGCACCTGAGCCTTGAAGACCGAGAGCTGTTGTCGACTCCCCACTCCCTTTTATTGTTTTTCTCCACTTCCCATCCCCTCTCCCTCAAATTTCTTTTTCCTCCTTCTCATTTTTCTCCGTTTCCTCCTATAAGATGGACTTGCCCCAAGAGACTGTGATCCGGATTTTCCTGTTGACCATGATGTTGACCAGAGCAGTCTGTTCCGGCGAGAGTACCATGGAGGTCGATAGAGGTTCTGGAATGGGTTCTGATGATAAAGATGGAGGCGTAGTTTTCCAAGATCAACCTAACCAACAAGCAAAGGCGAGTATCAGAAAACGATCCGATAGCATTGACCATAGAAGGAATTGTGACGGATTGTTAGCTGAGGAAAACTGTATCTGTAGGCTCTGTAACAATGTCATTGAAGATGGGTGCATTAAGAAATGCCAATCCAGTTTTAATATCCATATGGACCGGCATCCATTGAGTGACTATCACTCCTTAGTGGGTAATGTGTTAAACAAAACAGATTGTTGGGTATGCTCTCAAGTACCTCAAGGTCATAGCAAATCAGGGCTAGTACCATTTCCTTTAACGATAGGGGAGGTACTTGAGTTAAATGGTGGGAGACCGGTGGACAGGAGGTTTAATATCTCCAGCCCTCCTAGTTTGAAGCTCCACCAATACCATGTGGATAGGTCCCTATTATGTTTCAACATCTCCAATCCCAGAAAGCCGGGAAATTGGGAAGTGTCATGGAGTAACCACACCATGACCTTTTCGCATAGAGCAGATAGAATGCCTACAGATACAGAGCTTGTACGCCACATAGCCAGTAGAGGAAAATCTTTCCGGTATAGGTACACCTTAGGAAATAGGATTACGAGAGTTGGAGAAGTATCACCAGGATACTGTGCACATATCGTACAACCCGATACGTGTATTAAGCAGATGGAAGAATTAGGGTTAGGAGATTTCACCTGGAAGGTGTGTAATATGGTTATGTCCTTCTCCGTCCCATATGTTCTCCCCGATGATGCATATTTCATATGCGGGAGAAAGGCGTACAAGTGGCTTGCCCCAAACTCTGAAGGATTGTGTTATATTGGAAAAGTATTGCCTGAAGTGATGACTGTAACACATGATAAAATGAAAGACATACATCGTGGTGCCCAAGCTCCTTATACTCACACCCATTACGAGCACGTTGTTAAAAGGCACCTGATAGAGAAGACAGAGCATCCGGCCTCTGATCTGATAAGTGAATCCACCGGGATTCAATTCTTAATCGCGTTAGATTTCACCCGCACCGCTAGAGGAGTGCTAAATTATAAATACATATCGGCGCTCGCAAATTTGTTAGATAATATCACTGAAATGTATGATGACACGTTTAGATATACTGGAAGGGAACTTCAAGCTTATAAAACAGAACTGGTGCAGCATAGAATGGTTCTCAATTACCTCACAGCAGTGACAGGCGGATATTGTGTTACATTAGCAACACAGTACGGCGTGAAGTGTTGCACGTATATCACGAATAGCACCGAGGATCCGGTCGAGGTCATAGACCAAAAGATGGACGATATTCTCCAATTGAAGTGGGAATTTCGCCGAAAACACAATCTCACTCTTGCTGCTGTAGGTAATGAGCTGACTGGTTGGGTGTCATGGTTGAACCCGCGAAATTGGTTCTCCGGTTTGGGAGACTGGGCTCAAGGAGTCATAATGGATGTTGGGAAGTTTCTCCTATGTATCTTAGGTGTTGTCATATCAATTGGCTTGATATTTAGATGCGGTCAGGCTTTAATGAAGTGCAAACATCGTACCAGGGTAATGAGTTTGAGGAGTGAGGAAACTGTAATTAACCTGGATTTGATTTATGACCCAATGATAGAAATAATGATGTAATGAAAATGCGATTATACGGTCCGTTTCTTTCACCTGTTTTTCTGCTTTTCTCCAAGATAAAAAGACCCCCTTGGACGAGGAAGTTGACGAGACGCTATACAGACAACGGATAGACCAAAGAAGAAGTTTTGACCACTTGAGATACGGACATTTGATGAACTTTGCCATGGATCCCCAGTTTCCCTAGAATTCTTAAACTTACGCTAGCCCAACATTTTTTGTAAATCTAATGGCATTGACAAAGCTTTTTGCTCACACCTAATGGGCAACACAGCGCAAAGAAGACGACTTTCAACTGATACCGAACGAAACTTCAACCGACAAATGTACATTAACCTGACATAGAATACCACCGCATTTACCGTAATTATGTCTTTTCTTCATTTCTACAACCCTCAGGTAATGACACACATAGTATAGGGAATACAGGCACAGATATCAGCAATCACATATCCCCCCATTCATGTATCATCAACTAAAATGTGCTCCCCATTTTGTTCAAAACCCGAAAAAAGAGCTCGGTAAAGTTTGACAGCCCATCCACAGACCCGTACCACGGGATAAGAAGGAATTCAAATGTATACTTCGCAATACCTCGAAGCTTGATTTACAACACGTACGGCACGATGATACATGACCCCCCAAACATGGACTCATACACACATGCTTCTGCTATCTCACTAGGTCATACCCTCTTCCCACCTACTCCTCTCTCCTCCCTTACCCAACCATGGAAATGAATTAACCCCTGACATATATTTTTCTCCTTTTGAAATGTTTTAGAAGGTGGCAGTTATTATTGACTGCCAAAGGGTGGACTGTCAAAGTCAGAAAAATATCTCTATGCACACTACCATATTTGCACCTCACACAGGTCCGTGCTGCGCATGCGTACGCTCTCCCGTACGTGCGCATACTCACAGTCGCGGGCACCCGCAGGCGCATGGTATGCGTATTTACGGTAGAGTTTATGCGATCGTAGCGTGCGACTCAATCATTACATATTTTCACTAATAATGTATTTTGTAGATCATGGTCCCTTTGATAGATTCTGAAAGTTTGGTTAATATAGAATGTTTATGAACAGAGGAATCCCTCTTTGTTTGATACGAAGGGTCAGACAGGAGTAATACAGTGGTGTTTAGTATCCATCGGAAGAATATTTAATTAGAAATATTCCGGTGTTGGTTTGAAGCAGATCAATCGCTCGTGCGAATAGTTATGGACATAAGAAGTTTATGAACATTTACTTTATTTGCATTTTATTACCCATGCGGCGGGAAACCCAGTTTCCCTCCCACCTGAGCTGTTGGAAATAGTCACAGCCCACCTGTATGAATCAACCTATGACCTTTTGTTATAATGCGAAGCCGAATTCCTGTGTCCAATGAACAATAAGATTGTAGGGACCATTGAATTGTATTGTGTGTGGGGCATAAATAGGCAGGCCGACCGTATCCAGTTCACTCTCTTCAACGGTTCTCATTGCTGATAATCGGGAGCTGGATATCGAGGCGCATGCGATCGTTCCCCTTGTGCGTAAGTTTTCTCCGTAATCATATTGTCTTACTGTGAGCCATCTCTCTCTCTCTCTATCTCTCTCTCTCTATCTCTCTCGTATTTTCCTTTAAATTGTATTGTATTGTATTTCCTGTGTAGTTATCTGGTTAGTTGGTTTATGTTATATTGTAGTGTATCATTTGTACTGTGATTCCTTTTGCAAGTATAATAGTTATAATACATATAATAGGTTTTGGACCCTAAGCCCAGGTATCTGTGTATTCTTTATAGTGTTAAGTATTCTCTGAGCGTCGGTGACGCTCAAGCAGCTTTGTAGTTAATCAGGTTACACCAGGTTGCACTTACACTCTGTCTCCACACTAAGGTATACTGTGTATCTCATTGTTAAAGGTATAGATATAAAGGTTTTAACGTTGTAAGCGTCTGCACCGCTGGTGATCTCCTCGTGGTCCCGAGCGTACGCTACGCTATAGCGAATCATCACGTTAGTCGGCAGCCAATAGCGTGCCTGCCTGTGATCACTGGGCCGTAAGCGAACGTGACGCTTGAGCGTCTCGACTACGGTTGAGCGATCGCTACACAACTTGCGTACCCTTACGGTACTTCGTACGTAGCTAGCGTATAGTGTTCTTAGACCTCTTAAAGTGTTTTATATACGATAAATATTTAGTTTTATCAACAGCATTACTGACCGGACGCCTGAGTTAGTCAAGGGTGCCACTGCAACCGGCTTTCAAACTCCCGGCTCCACCTCCATGTACAAAAACAGCGTGATGTGACGTGATTATGTAATGCTGCTCTCACGCCCACTCGTCACACCCACCACACGCCCACCTCTCTCCTTCTATGCTATGCCAACGTCAGCCACTGATGAGGATCAGCATGCAGCCAGTGGCCTCTTAGGAAGACAAATTCAATACTGGCAGGTGGTCGGCAGCAACATTGACACGTCACTCGTTTTTCCAGCAGCAGCAGTACTAGTCTGCGACTGTCAGTGTCAGTAAGTGACTGACTTGTAAGTAAGCTGCTGCAGCTTGCAGGGGAAAGAGAGGGGGAGCCAGACCAGGCTGAGGAGGAGCAGTGTAATTGCATGAGTGCCATCAGGGGTGTTTGTTTCGTGCACACCACAACATCTGACAATGTATCTGCATTATTAGGATTGGTACAAGGGTGGATATTTTATATTGCGTTGACAATCAATAGATGGTGCTAGACACGCCCAAAAGGCAGTGCTAAACACACCCCTCTGATGGTGCACCCCCTAATAAAATGTGCTGCGCACGCCTATGCCTATAACATGTCGACCTAGAAGCCCAGTCGACCTTGAAAACATCTCGACCTAATGACTGTCGACCTATAGTGGTCGACCTAGGCACTGTCGATCTTCAGACTGGATCCCCTTGACTATAGACATATATTTAATATTTTATGAAAATACAAAAAAGGAAACAGGACATATGTACTTCAGAAATAAACAGCGAATCAATGCTACAGGGGTTTAATGATAACTGACCAATTGAACACATTCTTTTTGATTTATCATCTTATATCCAGCAGGGTAAAAGGCCATCAAGGTAGTGAGTGACAGTAGAGCTGCTAAAAACAGGTGAAACACAGAAAATTAGAATATCGTGCAAAAGTTCATTTATTTCAGTAATTCATCTTCAAAGGTGAAACTAATTTATTATATAGACTCATTACATTCAAAGTGAGATATTTCAAGCCTTTATTTGTTAAAAGTTTGATGATTGTGGCTTACAGATTAAGAAAACCCCTGATCCAGAATCTCAGAAAATTAGAATATTATATAAAATCAATAAATAAAGGATTTTAAATACAGAAATGTTGGCCCTCTGAAAAGTATAATCATGCATATGTACTTAGTACTTGGTTTGGGCCCCTTTTGCATGAATTACTGCCTCAATGTGGCGTAGCATGGATTCTATCAGACTGTGGCACTGCTGAGGTGTTATGGAAGACCAGGATGCTTCAATAGTGGCCTTCAGCTCTTCTGCATTGTTCGGTCTCATGTCTCTCATCTGTCTCTTAGGTTCTATTCTCCCTCTAAGGGTGTCATGGACACCCATAGAGGGGGAATCACCTACTTTGCCGGTATACCGGTGGTGGTATGGTGCCCCCGTTGGGATCCCAGCGTCTGATTTGTGACTGCCAGGATCCAGATGATCGGTATGCTAATTGGTTCTTCTCACCATTGCTGTTCAAGCACCTTTCTTACAGTTATGGATAGGAGTAGAATAAAAGAGGGAATGATTTGATTTTAGACCTCATCTGTGCTGTTCACAGTTTGGCATTTTACATTCCGAGAGATCTCTTTTGGTCATCATTTCTAAAACTTTCAGTCATCTCAAACTAGGGCTGCATTGGCTTCATCTGCGCTCACATCAGTTGGATTGGCTATCTCCATAGATTCTCTCCTGGAGCCTAGCCTCATCAGACGTTGTCCAAACAAAGAGTTTCCCTTTCATTCTTCTCCTCTGGATTACACCCTATGTGGTATTTCAGGATGTTTGTCAACAAACAGAATGCTAAAGTCTTGCCTCCTCATTGTAAGTGGGACTCTTCCATTGATTTTGTTACTTGGAAGACTACACCCAGAGATATGGTGTATCACTTCTGGAGACTCAAACTCAAACATAAAAGAAATTATAGACCAGATATGTATTTATTTATTTATCCATCTATCTATCTATCTATCTATCTATCTATCTATCTATCTATCTATCTATCTATCTATCTATCTATCTATCTATCTACCCCCGGTGTTGGTGCTGAATTCTTCTGGCACTATCAGTTCCTGGTCATGCCCTTTGGCCTGTGTAACATGCCTGCTGTCTTCTAAAATTTTGTCAATTAAATCTTCTGAGATTTATTATATGATACTGTTGTGTAAAATCTCTATGATATTCTGATCTTCTCAAAAGACCTTCCCTCACCAGCAGGTTCTCACTTGCCTTTGCAAGAACAAACTCAACTATGAACTGGATAAGTGTATACTGGAGTTAAAATCCATGCCCTTTCTCATAATATCTGGAGCTGGTCTGGGGAAAACGGTGCAATCAGCTGGTAATTCGTTTTAAGCTTCTTTTTAAATATGTTCAGTGATTCTTGGGTTTGAAAATATGTAAGATTATTCCTCAATTGTGTTTCCTTTCTCCCCCTTAACCCAGCAAGGCTTCAATACCAATATATGGTCCGAGGAAGCTATTAGAGCCTCTCAAGCTTCAAAGAAGGCCTTTATCTCTGCTCCTATTTTGAGTAAGCCTAATTTTTCTATGCGTTTCTATTTGGAGGTTGTTGAATCTTCAGTGGAAGTGTCTCAGAGGTCATCTGGGAGGCTTCATCTATGTGGATTCTTTTCTAAAAATGTCTACCTGCAGAAAGAAATTATACTACTGAGGACAAAGAACTCTAGGTTATACATTTAACCATTGAAGAATTCGGATATCTGTGAGAGGGCACCTTTTTCTGTCACCATCTACAATGATCATAAAAATTGAGTTTATCTCCAATCTGACCTGTGCATGAACCCCCATCAGGCTCAGTGTTCTGTATTCTTTTACTGACTTTATTAATGCTGATTTTATAAATTTATTATGGTACATGCACAGTCTGCAGATAATCGCTATGTTGCGTGAACATCGGCGACTGTGTGCAAACATGAATTAGGCCCTAAGGGCCAGGGCCATCTTATCATCAGTGTAGGCCCCTGGGCAAAGCAATGCACTGAGGCCACGGCCTGTCCTCCAGTGGTAGGGGTGGAGGGTGCTATCAGTAGCAGCTTTGATGTCCCGCGGGTGGTAGTGGGGAGTTCTATCTTCCGCTTGTAGCATGTAGGACCTGGAGCAGTAATTTCTGCTAATTACTCCTTTGCTGCACAGATGGTAGAAGATCGGGCAGGAGGGAGAACACCAAACTTTAGAAGACGGTTATACAGACAGCAATGGGCTGAATAAAGGGGCCCCAGTACATGACTTTCATAGTGGCAGGGAGTGTTAAATACTCATGGGAGTGGATAGTGGAGTGGGCTTAATATTTATCATTTTCCCATGGGAGGGCAGCTTGCTTGACTGCAGATATCTCCAGTTCCTGGAAATAGATTTCTTAGCTTTCAATGGGATAAAAAACTAAATTCACACCTTTCAGGAGGTACTGTGGACTTGGGGACTAGAGTTTATGACCCAGAGCAATACACTGACGAAAACATAAATCTACATACCAGGCGTGTGGAGCTGGAGCAGGGACCAGCTGCTGGAAGGCTGATATCTCTGGTTCTGAACATAGCAGAAAGAAGCTGCCAGTGTCCACCGAAAGGGGAGAGTACCAGCTTTTGGAGTATACCCTCAGAAAAACTCATACAAAACCCCAGCTATCTGGCTGGAAACAGCAATTAACAGGCTTGGATGGGGACCACTGATTTGAAGTCGTATATTTCTTGTTCCCCAGGGATGATTTTAAAAAATCTGGTACCTCTGGAAAAAGGGGACCCTCAGCTATCAGCCTAGGGTCTTTATACTATTGAGGTCCTTGGGCAACTGCCCATTGAGCCCATACGACAAGACAGCCCTGCTAAGTGCGGGATGTACTAAAGGAAAAATGTGTTGAAAAATGCGTTGAAAATGCATTTTGTTATGTAGTAAGCGCCGCATCCCAGGACTTCAGTGTGGAGGAGCTGGCATTACCTTATAGAAGCCTATGAGCTTCTTTCCACATTTTGGCCCTCGGATGGTGAGGGCAGAAGCATCATTACTCCGGGGTCTCTTGAGACACTGGTAAGTGGTAGAGTCGCCGGAGAGACCCCCTGAAGAAGCGGCTGTGGGGTGCACCCTCCTCTGTAGCTTGGTGCAGGGATCTGGCTATGCGAGTATCTGCGACGTGCTGTCCCCTCACCCCAACCTAAGCATTGAGCTCTGCAGCAGCATCACGGGATCTGGCATCCTCCTCCCCATAAGCCGCCAGACACACGCACACAAGCCCGTCCCTCTGATCCCGGCCCCAACGCTGCACTGGCTGAGCCCTGGTGACAGCTACTGGGGTGCAGCCCGCGTCTGGGTTGCCTCAGTAGTCCCGCCTCAGTGCTGACGTCTGATCGCAAAGGACATCTCTTATCGGGAGAGCTGTCCTCTGTAATACTAATCCCATATGTTAGTATACATGTGATTAGTATCAATGCGCTGTGTGGCGGGATGTACCACAATTTCTTGGTACATCCGACCCTAAATGTGATAGTAAGTTGTATCTTATGGCCTTTAGTCACGGACCAAAAATCCAGAAATGTAATGCAAGGTCAAACGCAGCAACTGAACAGTGTATGATCCGCCTTTTTTGGGGGGGTTGGGGGGGGGGGGTTAATAAATAGTCCCCATAGACTTCAATAACCATGAATAGAAGTCAAAAAAGGGGTTTGGAAAACACAATAATACCTCCATATCTTAATGAAAAAATATATATACATAGAAAACGAGAATGTAGAGACTATCTTTCTGCATATAAGTCTACAAACTGTAAAGCTAGCATAACATTTGCCCAATGTCTGTTCTGGTACACCCTTGTTTGCTTTCACCAATACTGGGCAGCATGAATGTTCAGTCTGATGTAGTCAGTAGCATGATTCATAGCTGTGTTCTGGGGTGAGAGGAAAAGCCCATTCATATTTTGTTGAATTTCAAGTCTAGAGCTTTTGAATGGAACATAGTCATGTAACACTTCCACTGCTGTGTATGTCATATTGTGCAGCTATGAACTGCTGCTGACACACACAATGCTCCATTACGCAGCTTCCATGTCATCTACAACGCTGACCTTCTGTGCCTGCGTCACATATATAAACCTGTTTGTTCAGAACTGTGAAAATCTATCTATAAATGATATAGAATATTATCAACTCCAGCTACAAAGTAAGGAAAGTCAGTTAACAATATAAAATATATTAAGTTTATGTGTGGACTAAATGTATGTAGAAAATAATCCAGCAAAACTATCATAGAAATGTAATTGTAAATGTAAATGTGTTTCATTAAAAGCAACTGACATTTTAATTTACAGGTTCAGTATCCCTTATCCAAAATTCAAAATCACACACATTACTGAGGTAATGACACATATACATATATAGTATATTATATATCTGTATAATATATCTATATATACACATAATATATAATATATATGTCATTATCTCAGTAGGGGACCCAAAAATGTGGGATTTTGAATTTTGGATAAGGGATACTCAACCTTTATTACATTAGAGCAGAGCTTCCCAAACTGTGTGCAGTGGCACCCCGGGGTGCCTCGGGACACTTACAGGGGTGCCCTGGGTTGGTGGTCCAGGACCAATTCAAATTATTCATGGTCAATCTAATAGGCAAAACCAGTACTGGTGGCTGCCAGTCAGAAAATATGTGGCCAAACAGAAGCAAATCTTGTCCCTCACCACACAACTGACCCTAAGGATGACATATAAACGTGATCTACTTAATGTAATATTTCTTTCTAAATTTCTCAATAACAAATTTTTGGCCTAGGGGTGCCGTGAAAATAATTCTGATATTCTAGGGCACCGTGATTCAAAAAAGTTTGGAAACCATTGCATTAGAGGAAAAAATACATAGCGTTGTTTATTATATTGCAATGATGCAATTGGGCTAATTCTGATATGTATGGACAGGACAGCGGCTGTGCAGTATTGAAAAATACGCCCCCTGCAAGCATCGCAGATGAGTGCTGTGACCATAGTTGCGGACTAAGGGGGTAATTCCAAGTTGATCGCAGCAGGAAATTTTTTAGCAGTTGGGCAAAACCATGTGCACTGCAGGGGAAACAGAAATAACATGTGCAGAGAGAGTTAGATTTGGGTGGGGTGTGTTCAGTCTGCAATCTAATTTGCAGTGTAAAAATAAAGCAGCCAGTATTTACCCTGCACAGAAATAAAATAACCCACCCAAATCTAACTCTTTCTACACATGTTATATCTGCCTCCCCTGCAGTGCACATGGTTTTGCCCAATTGCTATCAAAAATCCTACTGCGATCAACTTGGAATTACCCCCTAAGGCCGGCCAGTTTGCATAAGCATACTCTTGGCTGTCAGTACCCCATGCTGGGTCCAGGAAGTCTGCTTCCAACAAAGCAGACCCTGGGCTCGTCTTTGTTTTAAAGAATGGTCCTGGCCGCCACCCCACAATCATGCTGTGGCTAAGTGGGGAACGTGAGCAAGCACGCAGGACCCATTACGAACATGCACAGTTTCCCAACCATCGGATTTATATGTAATTCGAGTTTACGTACAATTCTGAATCAGGCCCCATGTAAAGAGTACTTAGACACTAAGCAAATATTTACCAAAAACGTAATAATACATTTTAAAAGGAAATATACAAATATACAAAACAGACTAGAAAGCACAGCTAACTCTAAACACTACTGATTTCCACGGGACAATCCTGATTTGAAGTGTATGTCCAATGGTAGTGACATTTTTTTTTCCAACTGGTAGGGTATTTGGTACAATTAAATATTGGTCCTTGCCAGGGCCGGTTCTAGACTTTGTTGCAGAGCTCAGTGCAACAGTTTCCTTTGCATCCCCACCGTCCCATTTTAAAAATACGGACAATGTGCGCCGCAGACTCGCAAAAAAAATATAGGGGAGTGGCTTCATGGTGAAGGGGCATGGCCACAGAATAGTAACATTTCATATTACACCACACAGTAGTGTCTTTATTCATATTGCACCACACATTGGTAACACTTATACATGCTACGCCACCAGTAGAGACCCCTATACATGTTACACCACAGTAGAGCCCCTTATACACATTATACCACAGTTCAGCCGCTTGTACACATTACACCACAGTTCAGCAGCAAGATACATTGTGCCCGCAGCGGCATTTTGGTAAGGTGGGAGGGAAAGAAGAGCACAGCAGTAGGGAAGGATAGGGAAATTATGGCAGCAGGCACGCCAGCAGGATGACTGCAGCCACGGGCAGCCTCTCTCCCCGGACTCCAGCAGCAGCAGGCGGCAATGTTGTCATCGGCGGCAGCGCCACGCACCCGTTCAGGTGCTGCTGCCTCCAGCTCTCACTACAGGGACCTCATGGCCAGCTAATTAACTTTCAAAAGGTATGCACATTTACCTTCATCTCAGTAATAAGTAAAAACAACACATTTCATCGAAGAAAGAGGCACCTATCTGTTATAACAAGCATTTTAAACAAGTGTTACAAGCTGTAACAAACAAATCTGACAATAAAGCACATAAGAGTTGAGGGCAGCAGGTGACGGCTTGGAGAGTCGCATGCATCCCTCCATCAGTAGGCCTAATCAGAGCGGGATTCAGTAGGACAGCAGCAACATCTTTGTACAATGCAGCAGCGGTGATAAAATATACTAATGCTGGTGGAGGCCTCGTGTAACTAAACGCATCCTGTTGGCTTCTGTGGTCCGCTGCTGAGTCTGAAGACGCAGCATCGAATCACTCTGTGTGAACATCTGCCATCTGAGTGTATATTTAAAATATGTTAACTGAAAAAGGATTTCCATCCCTTTTTCTTTTCCATTTCTCAATATGAAGCTCACCAACCCATATGAGGTGGCTCTTGTGTCATGCTGTATACTGGTAAGGTGGTAAGGGTTATGGTGACCCAGAGCTCCTCACATGGGAAAGAGCACACATGGAATTAGAGTATCTTAGTGTGCCACCACAGTGTTTTTGGGTACAAGGGGGAGATTTATCAAAGCTTCGTAGAGAGATATGGGGTCTATTTACTAAGCCGTAAAGAGAGAGAGAGAGAGAGAGAGATAAAGTGGGCAGATATATATAGTACCAGCCAATCAGCTCTTAACTGCCAAGTTACAGGCTGTGTTTAAAAAATGACCGTTCAGAGCTGAGTAGCTATTACTTTATCTCCAACAAAGGCTTAGTAAATAGACCCCTAAGTACTAACCAATCAGTTTCTGTCATTTTACAGGCTGTGTTTGAAAAAATGAAAGTTAGGAGCTGATTGGCTGGTACTTTATCTCTCTCCAGGCTTTGATCAATCTCCCCAAAGTCCTAACTAATTGAATTGCTGACATTTTAAAGTCATTTCAAAGTTTTACTGTTACCAAATGATAATTACGATCAAGAGTTCAAGAAATCAGATTACTTGAACTATAGTGTATAAGGAGAGTTATGGTAGACGTACCATGGTTAACTCTAGTTCTGCGATGTACACTGGATTCCACAGGTAAAACATCGGGTGTAGAGTGGATCTTGATCCAGAGGCACCAACAGGCTACCGCTTTAGACTGTCCCAGGATGCATTGGGATCTCCTCTGTAACCCCGCCTCCAGGCACTGTGAGCTCATTTTCGTTAACCAGTCCAATGTAGGAGCAGGTAGGAGAGAAGGGAGATGTTAGTCACATATAACCACATTTTCACAACAGGAGAAGGTACCAGCTGGTAATGCCATACAAACCCATAGAAGCTAGGTGCGTCAGGGTGGGCGCCCTGCGGAACCCAGTGTACCTCGCAGAAAGAGAGTTAACCATGGTAAGTCTACCATAACGCTCCTTTTCTGCAGCAGAGTCCACTGGGTTCCACAGGGAAAACATTGGGTGATGTCCTAATGCAGTTCCTCAAGGGAGGGGACGCACTTTAGCGGGTATGAGAACCCGGCGTCCAAAGGAAGCATCCTGGGAGGCGGAAGTATCAAAGACATAGAACCTAATGAATGTGTTCAATGAGGACCACGTAGCCGCCTTGCACAATTGTTCTGCGGATGTGCCATGGTGTGCCGCCCAAGAAGGTCCAACAGACCGAGTAGAATGGGCTTTAATAGCAGCAGGAGCTGGGAGTCCAGCCTGCGCATAATCTTGTGCAATCACCATTCTAATCCATCTGGCCAAGGTTTGCTTATTTGCAGGCCAGCCACATTTGTGGAAACCAAACAGTACAAAAAGGGTATCTGACCTCCTGATAGAGGCAGTCCTTTCCACATATATACGGAGAGCCCATATCACATCCAAAGGCCATTCTTTGGGGGACAAGTCAGAAGATATAAAGGCCGGAACCACAATCTCTTGGTTAAGGTGAAAAGATGACACCACTTTAGGGAAGTAACCTGGGCGAGTTCTCAGAACTGCCAGGTCACAGTGGAATATTAGAAAGGGTGGATAACAGGACAAAGTGCCTAAGTCCAACACCCTTCTAACAGAGGCAATAGCCAGCAAAAACAGGACCTTGGCTGTGAGCCATTTAAGGTCCACTGAATCAAGAGGTTCAAATGGAGACTCTTGAAGGGCATTCAGGACAACAGACAGATCCCATGGAGCCACAGGAGGGACATAGGTATGCTGAATCCGTAAGACACCCTGAGTGAATGTATGAACGTCAGGTATAGACGCAGTTTTTCTCTGAAACCACACAGACAAGGCAGATATGTGAACCTTGAGGGAGGCCAGACGAAGGCCTAAGTCTATGCCTTGTTGCAGGAAAGCCAGGATTCTGGATGTTTTGAATCTGTACGCACCATAGTTCTTATCAGCACACCAGGTGAAGTAAGAATTCCAGACCCTATAATAGATCCGAGCAGACGTCGGCTTACGGGCTTTCAACATAGTTTGAATGACCGCCTCAGAGAATTCTTTGGCTCTCAGGAGTGATGCTTCAAGAGTCATGCCATCAAAGCCAGGCTGGCCAAGTCTGGATAGAGACAAGGGACCTGTACGAGGAGGTCTGGTCGTTGAGGAAGTAGAAGAGGATGCTCTGTCGATAGACCCTGCAGGTCTGAGAACCAAAGCCACCTGGGCCATGCCAGAGTGACTACAAGTAGTATTTCTCCTTTTTTCTTGAACTTCCGCAGAACCCTGGGCAGGAGTGACACTGGAGGGAACACGTAAGGCAGTCGAAAGTTCCATGGAGTGGCTAGTGCGTCCTTGATCTGAAAACCGGAACTTTGTGATTGTGTCGAGACTCCATCAGGTCTACATCTGGTAGGCCCCACGTGTCCAATAGGAGTTGAAAGACTTCCGGAAGAAGACTCCACTCTCCGGCGTGTACATCCTGGTGACTGAGGAAGTCTGCTTCCCAGTTTAGGACCTCCGGAATGAACACAGCCGATATTGCTGGCAGATGGCGTTCTGCCTATTGAAGGATTTTTGACACTTCCAACATTGCCATGCAACTTCGAGTGCCACCTTTATGGTTGATGTATGCCACCATGGTGGCGTTGTTTGAACGTACTTGAACAGGCCTGTTCTGCACCAGAGGCAGGGCAAGAGTTAACGCACTGAACACCGCCCACAGTTCCAGAATGTTTATCGGGAGGACGGACACATCCTTGGTCCAACGACCCTGGAAAGAGTGTTGCTCCAACACCGCACCCCATCCCCGCAGACTGGCATCCGTCATCAGCAGGACCCAGTCAGGGATCCAGAAGGGACGACCCCTGCTCAATTGCTGGTCCTGGAGCCACCAGGTCAGCGAATGACGAACCTCCGGAGTCAAGGTAATTATGTGAGATCTGATCCGATGAGGTAGGCCGTCCCACTTGGAAAGGACTAACCTCTGCAGAGGGCAGGAATGAAATTGAGCGTACTCTACCATGTCGAATGCCGGCACCATCAGGCCAAATACTTGTATCGCCGAGTGTATCGACACTCGGGGAAGACAGAGGAAGCATCTTATGCTGTCCTGAAGCTTCAGGACTTTCTCCGGAGACAGGAACAGACATTGACTGTGTGTGTCCAGGAGTGCCCCCAGGTGCACCATGCTCTGAGCTGGGACCAGCGAGGATTTCTTCCAATTGATGAGCCACCCGTCGGCTTGTAAGAAGCTTACAGTCAGTTGTAGATGACTGAGGAGGACATCGTGGGAGTTTGTGAGGATCAGCAAGTCATCCAAATACAGTAGGATCCTGACTCCCTGGCGACGGAGATGTGCCGTCATTACGGCCATGACCTTGGTGAAGATCCGAGGAGCCGTAGCCAGTCCAAAAGGCAGAGCCTGGAACTGATAGTGTAGGCTACCAATAGCAAACCGCAGATACTGCTGATGTGACTTGGCAATAGGCATATGCAAGTACGCATCCTGAATATCCAGGGATACCATATAGTCTCCGGATTCCATCGCCAGCACAATTGAGCACAGCGTCTCCATACAGAACTGGACACTCTCACAAACTTGTTTAGTGATTTGAGGTTGAGTATAGGCCGGAATGACCCATTGGGTTTCGGGACTAGAAACAGGGTCGAGTAGTAACCACTGCCCCTTTGGGACAAAGGCACCGGCACTACCACTCCTGTATCCAGGAGGGAACTCACAACCTGCTGCAGGGAAGGGATGACCATGGTGCAAAGCTGGCGAGGGGGACGTCTCTTGAAACTGTCAAAGTCAAAAATATTACATAGAGAGAACATCCAAACTCCACACATTATGAGTCGCTATGCTTGCGAATACGCACAGCGTGCACAGCAATATATGGTAACATACGCATTTACACAGACATGAGACAAAGAGATATTCAACACATATTTCATACAGCACATAAATTAAACATATCAAGCACTAGACATTATAAGGTTTTAAATTATATAATGGAGTATAACGTAATGTATGTGTATTGTTGGGTTGGAGCAAGATGGACATATCGTGCTTGGTGTCAAAGTATTCAGATTAATGTGTGGATTCATTTGATGCTTGTGGTTAGATTGTAGCACATTGCAATGAGTAGTTATGATCAAATGTAGGAATATAAAGCCACATTTCTAATGACAAAGAACATTCCAAAAGAAAGCAGATGGACAGGAAACCAGAGGCCAGCCCCCTTGATGTCTTCTTCAAGGCTTGCATATGAACTGACCAATGACTCATCATGAATGAGAAAGTTCTCTCCCCTGGACCAATAACAGAAGACCTACACTCCCCCAACATACACAGTGTATAGCTGATCCCGGACTCAAGAGTGTCTGTTGTTTTGCAGGGTGCTGATCGAGATGCTGTGTTTTGCTGATACTCTGCTGCTGTGAGGATGGATAGATATGGAGAGATATGGAGAGCGGAGTGTGCATTGAGGGAGATGGTAATTGTATGTTGACCGTGTCTGTATGAATTCTTTTGTAACAATTGCTTCCTATGAAAATGTATTTTGTAACCATATATATACTGTACATGTGATATATTGTATACATATCCTTTTAATAACAAATATATACATCAGTGAGCTTTGGAACTCATACAATGTGTGCGTGTACTTGTTTTCTCTTAAGGGATGTAGTGTTTGCGACGTACAGCGCACTTTTATCGTATATATGGCAATAAGATGCACCTGGCGTCCGCTGCATATATTAACGCTGACATTTTAGATATTTATTAGAAATAGATCTGACTTTATCAAAAGAGACTGCGTAACCATGAGAGACAACTTCTCGCACCCATGCATCTGAAGTGGTCTTTAACCAGACCTGGGTGAACTGCAGAAGTCGGCCTTCCATCCTAAGGTCCCCCAGGGGGAGGCCCGCCCCGTCATGCCGCTGGCTTGTCTTGTTTAGAAGCAGGCTGACGTGCCGCCCAGGACTGTTTTGCCTTGGGCTTAGTGATTTTGGAAGCACGAGATTGTCTCGGGTATGCCTGACCTTTTGCTTTCCCTTGAGGTCAAAAGGAACGAAAAGTGGTACCTTTTGCCTTCTGTGCAGAAGGATTAGTATCTGGGAAAAAGGCAGTCTTAGCAGCCGCCAGTTCAGACACGATTTTATTTAGGTCTTCCCCAAACAAGACGTCTCCCTTAAAAGGGAGTACCTCCAAGGTCTTTTTGGAGTCCAGGTCCACCTTCCATGACATCAACCACAGAATGTGGCGAGCCAGGACAGACATAGTCGACGCCTTGGCTGACAACACACCCGCCTCAGAGGACGCCTCTTGAATATAATAATAAGGTGGTGGTGATGTGAGTGGTGGTGATGAGTCTGGCATTGTCAGATATATCCTCGGGCAGCTCTTCCTCTAATGCCTGAACCCATGCTTCAAAACCTTTAGCAGCCCAGGAGGCAGCAATAGTGGGTCTATGTACAGCACCTGTTAGGAAGTAAATAGATTTCAGGCGGACTTCCGGTTCCGGCATGGGAGAGTGAGCAGCTTCTCCCCTCGGCTCCGCTCTCAGCACCTATCCCTTACCGCAAGCACGCTGTCAAACTCAGGGAAACATCGTTCCCGGTCTCCCCGGCGGACAGAGGAGACAATGGAGAAGTTTCTAGCGTCGCCTGCCGCCCCGAAGACGCTACCTCCGCCGCAGCCACCGAGACAGGAGAAGCGCAGGGGGGAACATAACATGGCGCCGGACGCCGATACAGCCCCTGGAACTCCGGTCAGTAAAAAGCCGATTGCAGCTTCTGTTAGCGCTACGGGGGAGTCTAAATCTGCTGTACCTAATCATTCCTCCTCATATGAGGACATGGTGCTGGCGATGCAGGAGGCAATGGCACCGTTATTGCAGAAAGCAGTGGTAGATATAACAACACAGATTAAAAATCTGGCTGGCAGGATGTCTGACGCTGAGCAACGCATTAGTGATAACACTGACAACGTGGCGGGGCTGCAGAAAACTGTCTCTGCACTGGTTCTGGACAACAAACGGCTATCAGAAAAGTTAGATAGCATCGAAAACAGAACCAGAAGAAATAATTTAAGAATTATTGGTTTGCCTGAAACACTTAAAGGGGCCTCTCTAGAACACTTTGTTCATACTACACTCCCTGCAATATTGAAGATAGACAGAGACTGCGCTGACATGGTGATTGAAAGAGTGCACCGCTTAGGAGATCTGACCAGAGACTCCTCTCAACGTCCAAGAGTGGTTATTTTCAAGACATTGAATTATCTACATGCCTTGGCAATTTGGAGGGCGTCTCGCAAGTATAATCCTATTCTATGGGAAGGACACTCTTTACGTATTTTTCAAGACTTTTCTGTCAAACTTTCGAGACTAAGACGTGCCTTTTCCCCAATTTGTTCTATGCTTGCCAAATCCAATCGAAGATTTATGATGTTATTCCCGGCGCGCCTGCGCATTTATACTGGATCGGAGTTTTCCGAGTTTACCACACCTGCTGATGCGGATGCATTTCTTAAGGAGGAAGCAGATGGGAGAAATATTATGGATCTGTCCCAGGCCCCGGATGACTGAGTCGAGTCATGCTGTACTGGTTCAAAAGGGGAAAAAACAAGGAAAAACAAAAGAAAAACTGTTCCCTGAGTTATATCGCACTAGTGTAATGTATTGCTCATTTGTTGAGATCTTATAATTACTCTTAGTTGTTAATTTTGAGCAATATGTTATGTTCATATGTTTTAGATGTGCTTAAATTTATGCTCTGATTTATCAGGGATAGCTGGCTAATTTCTAAACTGAATGGTATTCTGAGCGGAGACCGTGCCGTAGGGTTCTATTTTCTATGTCGCTACTGCAGAATTCAGTCTTCGGGGCACTGGTTGCACAAGGTCTGAATTCCTACTGGAAGTCTATGCGGAATATGGGTTGTTGCTGCTCATGGTGGCTTGGTTTTTTTGTGTTTCTCATTGGTATTTGTGTTTTTCTTTTTATTGTTTGTTCATCCCTCGTGTGTGTGTCCCCCCCTTCCCCTCCTAGACTAGGTTCACAATTGCCTGTGCTTAGAATGATGACTGTTTACCCTTGCTATGATGTCTCTTAAGGTTGGGTCACTTAATGTCCGTGGCATCCATACTTCTGCCAAACGGAGACGTCTGCTGACATATTTAAATAAACATATGATAGATTTAATTTGTCTTCAAGAAACACATTTACAGCCTGAAGAGGTTAAAAAATTGAATATGATGGGATGGGGGGTACTGGGCTCTGCATCCTATAATACCAAGTCACGGGGAGTGGTGATATTAGCTAAGAAATCCTTAAATGTTATTGTATCTCATATGGTTTCCGATGCGGAGGGCCGGTTTTTAATACTTAAGCTAGAATTCCGGGGTGTGGTCTTCCATATATGCAATATCTATGCGCCAAATATATACAGTAAAACCTTTTTTACTTCCCTGATTGCGAGATTGCATACCTTGGATCCTAGCACATTGATAGTCTGCGGTGATTTTAACTTACTCTCATCTTCCTTCCTGGACAGGACTCCCCCTCCGAAACGTGAGCTGACACTGCCAAAGATTGGTATACCCTTTTTTCTTTAGACACTTAATTTAATTTACACTTGGAGGGCTACACATCCCATAGAGAGAGAATATTTATGCCTTTCTCTGACCCATAATACGTGGTCAAGAATTGATTATATCCTAGTAGCTGATCAGTTATTTCCTAAAATAGAGTCGGTAGATATGGAACCCCCTGTGATAGCGGATCATGGTCTGGTTCATATGGTGTTGAGTTTTGGAAGGACAGAGGGCTCTATTCCCCATTGGAGATTTCCTTCCCACTTAATGCAGTCACAACATCTGAAGTCTCAACTGGAGACTTGGTGGGGGGAATATCTAAGGGAGAATATATCGCATGCAAATTCTAATCCCACAGTCTTCTGGCAGGCTGCCAAAACTGTAATTAGGGGTAAATTAATTGCTTATGTTTCTTCTCTTAAAAAACAACGTAATGCCTCCTATCTTGAACTGCAATCCAATCTATCTAGTGCTTTTCAAACTTATAAATTATCTCCTTCCCCAGAACATAAAACTTCCTACCTTTCAGCCAAACTGCATTTTAGTGAATTATTACAAAAAAGTGGGGACAATTACCTCTTCCAAGTTAACGCTAAGTTCTATAAATTTGGTAATAAGACTGGACGGCTTTTGACTAACTTACTACAGGGATCGAGGGGTCAGTCTGTGGTTCACCCACTATTAAAGGCAGATGGATCTCTCACTACTTCAGATAAACAAATTGCAGAGGTTATGAAATCCTTTTATGAAACCCTCTATTCTATTCCAGCTGAGAATACTGAACTAACTTCCTCCCCTACTATAACTGATCCTCCTCTTTCCTCCTCTTCTCACTATCCCTCTGCTTACTGGGACTCGCTCTCACTTCCTCAGCTCCCTGACTCTTTTTGTTCAGTCCTAACTGCACCAATCACCACTGCAGAAGTCTTATTAGCCATAAAACAGCTGAAACTTGCCAAATCCCCAGGACCCTATGGCATTGGCTATGCCAATGAATGTTATAAGCTGATGAACTCGCACATTGCCCAGCCCTTAGCTGCCTGTTTTAATCATATAATTAGCACAGGGAGTCTTCCTCTTCACTTCTCGGATGCTTTTATTAAAATTTTACCAAAGGCGGGTAGGAATCTTGCTCTCCCCGGATCCTACAGACCTATTTCACTGTTAAATTCTGATTATAAGCTTTTTACAAAAAATTTGGCTGAAAGATTGAAACCTATTCTGCCCCTTATAATTCACAAAGACCAAACGGGATTTATTACTGGGAGGCTGTGACCGGAGAGACTAACCAGCCACACGTGAAATAGCCACCGCGGCACTGAAGGGGTTAACCCCTAGTGCCCGGCGCCATTACAAGGACAATGGGCGCTTAGCGCCACTTTTAAACTGTGCACTGGTGCTAAGCGCCATCTTTAAATGTAGTGTGGGTGCTAGGCACCGGGAATTTAAAAATATATTTAATACTGTGTTTTCACCAATGTTATATTTAATGCAATAGCAGAGTTGTAAGATTGCACATTTACATTGCAGCAAATGCCAGCACTTAGAAGGAATGTGTAAGTTGTGTTGGTTTTGAAATGCATTTACGTTTGAGGACAAATGGCTTGGAAGCTTCTCACCTAGGAATTGAGATGCTGATGACCCTGGCACCTGGAAAGGGGTCTATGGACAAGCCATTTCTTTGAGAGTGAGATGTGTCTCTGTGTAACTTTATAGACACATGCAGGTGAAAGGATTTGTTGCTGTCTTCTCTGAATATTGTGTGAACTGGGTTTGCATGGAGATGTTAGAGAGACAGGAACATGTTAATCAGATTGTGTTACACAAATGCAAACTAGTGGGTTTCGTGTAACAACAGTTTGATGTAACATTTCTTAGGCTGCATTATGTGTGATGCAGATTATGTTTAATTTACAGTATAAGAACGTTGTCTATGTGTGAGAGGGTGAATGCAATTGAAATGCAAGTTACATTTACATTTGTGAAAGAGCCAGGAACATGATAATCAGATTGTGTTTGGGAAAGCACACTGGTTTGGTTATATATGAAGAGGAGCAGGAATGAGCTTTATCTAATTCTTAACTTTTGAAATGTAAACTTGTATTTCTTTATATTTTCTGCGATAACCTGATTGGTTGGAGAAGACAGGGAGGGCTTACCCCCCTGTGGTACTGTGTGTAGAACTGAGATAAAAAGAGGAGGCCTGTGAGCCTCCAGGTAGTAGTTATACCATCTTATTCTGCTGAAAACATCTGATTGTATGCTGTTACCCCTAGCAATAGGGAGGAGCCTTGTTAAAGGTTATTGAGCAATAAACATCTTTGCCTCAAGAAGACTGCTTCATCTTGTGACCAACAGGGTTAGGCCAAACCTAGCCCCGTCCTCCGGCTGTCCAGGGAAGTACCTAGCGTCTCCAAGCTCCGCCTTCCGCCAGCTACCGGTAGAGGCCTAGCAAGTGGCTAGTGGGGATTTCGTCAGCACCACACAGCTGTGGTAAGGCAGTGCGTCGGCACATACAGAGCAGAACCGTGGTTCCAAACGCCACGGCAGGTTAGGAGTTTGGTGGTGGCAGCAAGAACCCGCCCACAGCGCAGTGGGTGGAGTCAGTAACAGGCGGTTACTGACGGTAAGCGGGAATCCCCTATGTGGTCAGGCCTCGTGCGGCTTGACCTTCCATTCTGTGCGCAGCCAACGGGACGCGAAAGCGGCGAGTGCTTTCGTACGGTACCGTCCTGTCACAGAAATTGGTGGCATAGTGGTGGGATATTCCCAGGCGGCTTTTCATCACCCGATTGGAGAAGCCGAGTTACTCAGGAGAGGAGTAACTGCAGCGCAGGAGAACGCACAAGATGGCGGAATTCAGCGGAATGTCCAAGGGCGATCTGGAGATCGTGTGCCAGGAGAAGGGTGTGGATATCCCTTCCAACGCGTCCAGAAGCGTCATGAAGGCGGCGCTCAGGAGCGTGGAGGAGTCCCATCGGGCGGAGGTGGAAAGCACTGACGGCGTCAGCATCGCAGAGGACGGCCCAACAGTGGACCTTCGTAAGGAACCGGTGAGAACCACAAGCCCCGCCCTCTCTCACAGCAGCAATGTTTCCCAGCAATCCCTAGCAGGGCCAGGATCCCAACGTCCCAGGGGCGGCCCGGATACCCTAGCAGATCGGCTAGCGGAATTGGGGGAAAGGGCAACGGAGCAAGAACGCATGCTTGTCATTCGGATGTGGCATGCGGAGCGGGCACCACAGGCCGTGGTACCCCGGGAGCCGTTGTCAGCTGTTGTACACAGATCAGGACGTATTCAGTTTGCCAAGTTTGCAGACAGTGATGGGGACATTGATGGACATTTGCAAGTTTTTGAAAGGACTTGTAAACTACACGATCTACCCAAGTCAGAGTGGGTGAGACACCTTGTGCCCACTCTGCATGGAGCGGCCTTGGAGGCCTATCGAGGAGTGGCCACGGAGGACTGTGGGAACTACGACGAAGTCGCGAAGGCCCTCCTCCAGCGATTCTTCATCACTCCAGAGTCTTACAGGAAGAAGTTCAGAGACTTGCCCAAGAATCCTAGCAGCACCCATGAGCAGTTCGCCAACCAGCTGCGGCAGTACGTGGTGAAGTGGGTGAAGGATTCGGAAGCCACTACATGGGACGCACTGATCGACCTGATCTGCAGGGAGCAGTTCTACCGCAGGTGCGCCCCAGAAGTGAAGGAGTGGGTGCTAGATCGGGAGCCACCCAGCTTAAAGATGGCTGCCCAGTTAGCAGACAAGTATGTGGCAATTCGGCCACAGGGGCAGAAGCGCCCAGCCAGCAGCCAGCTCCAGAAGACTGCACCACCAAGGGGACCACTCTCTTCAGCTCATCACCCCCAAAGACAAGCATCTTCCAACCCGGGTGCTCTTGGCCAGCAACCGCACCGCAGCGTCCCTGCAACTGATCAGAGATCATCGGTGCCCTGACTGGAGAAGAAGTGCTACGGCTGTGGGAAAATCGGACATCTGAGGATGAACTGTCCTGCCTCCCAAGCACCCCAGACTCGTGCCCCAAATCCGAGTGCTGGAGCCCGGCTTGCTTGTTTGACGAGAGGAGATGAGATTACAGAGACTGTTCCCCCTCCAGTCAGTCCGATGGAGTGTGGCGAGAGACAGGTGCACTCTGCGTAGAGAGTCACCTGCATGGCCAAACAGCCCCTACACAACATGTGGAGGCACCTGCAGCCAGTCCACGTGGGACCCCTGCAGGGAGAAGGCCTAAGAGACTCTGGGGCCTCAATCACTGTGGTGAGCCCCCACCTTATAGATCCTGCTGCAGTATTGCAGGGTCGCACTGCCACGGTCACCCTGGCAGAAGGAACAGAGAAAGCGGTTCCCATGGCAAGAGTCTACCTGGACTGGGGAGCTGGACCAGAGTTGCGAGAAGTTGCCGTCATGGATGGTCTCCCAACTGATGTGGTCCTAGGAAATGATCTGGGTGGTGGGATCGTCACTACGTTTGTTGGCGCCATTCCCCGGAGTCAAGTTCTAAAACCACCGTTGACATCAGCTACTCCAGCACAGCCCAGCCCAGAGGAAAAGACTACAGCTGCTAGACAACTGCCAGCACAGCCAACCACAGCATCAACCAGCCCAGAGGAAAAGATTACAGCGGCTAGATCAGCACATCGACCCCGCATGCCTTTTGCCTCTGGTATGCCCACGTCCACTAGCAACGCAGCGGATGTCGGTTCCGGCTCGTTTGATCCTGTGGGGGTGCCCAATGATGCTCCTGACCCAAGTGGTTTGCCAACTCCGGCGGTGAGTATGAGAAACCACACTGATTTTTCCATGACTAACCCCTACCAGACTGACCCTAGTAGTCCCCACCTAGATCCCCCTGTAGAGTGTCCCAATTTAGGAGAGATTGAGGGCCACAGGCAGGAGTTTAGGGAGGCTCAACTCTCTGACCCATCCCCGAAAGGCATGAGGCGCCACTCTGGCAGCGGCCTTGACAAGGTTGGGGCAGGAAGTTTGTCCTGGCGGGAAGGGTTAAGGTACAGGGTAGCCAGGAAAGTGGGAGGGGATAGACCAGATAGGGAATGTGTCCAACTGGTCCCCTCAGGGAACGTTCCTGCGCAACCGGTGTCGGTTGACAGTGAAACCCCTTTGGACAGTAACCCAGAGACAGACCGTACCCTGAAGTGCCTGACACAGAGCTTACCCTGGTCTGGAATGTCGGATGACGCCCAGACCAAATGTAAGGCTGGTGCCATGCGTTGGCAGCCGGGGCACTCCAGCGGTTGTGTTGTCTCTGGGCCTCTGCCCATAGGAGAACCCTTGCAGCAAGTTGCTGTGGACATAGCAGGTCCCCTGCCTATACGCAGTAGATCGGGGAAGACACGCAGCCTCCCTGTAGTGGATGCCACACAGGATCCAGAGGCTGGTGGTCTGGCCGCCATCACTGTGGCACAGGTAGCGGACGAGGGGGGAAGAGTAGGCCTAGGTGACAGGGTAGGTTTCCCGGGTCATAGGTCGACAGAGGAGGATGGGAGGGCAGGTCTGACGGTTAGGGCAGACAGTTGCCAGATAGGTATGACGGAGGTGCAGTGCCTGGGGCACCATGTGGGAGGAGACAGGGGTAGGCCCAAACCAGAGGGGGTGGAGGCAACCAGAGGCTGTCCCGACCCACATCACCCAGACCGGTACTGACCTTAGAACCTGTAAGGCCCTACGGACATGTTGTCATTGACTTTAGTCCTGTAGTGAACCCCTTGACAGAGATGGCTAGGAAGGGCATTCCCAAGTCAGTGGACTTTGCACCCGCTTGCGAGTTGGCATTCCAGTCATTGAAGGAGGCTCGGGTACCCGCTCCAGTGCTGATGGCGCACATTCTTGACCAGGACTGTGTGTTACGAACTACTGCGCCACTGCACGGACTGGGAGCAGTACCGAGCCAGAAAGAGCCATATGGGCAGGAGCACCCTGTGGCCTGTTTGAGCAGGAAACTGCTATGGTGGGAGGTGGGGTATGCCACAATTGGGACACCTTGGGTGGCACTTGTTTGTAACCAGCCCCCCGCCATGGTGACTTACCACCCACCTGTTAGGTGGCGGCAACCTACCTTGGGGAAATTGGACAGACTTTTGTGGTGGAGCCTTGAACTTGGACTATTTGAACATTGTGCACCCACGAAGAGAGGCCCACTACACTAGGGATGAACTGTCTAGGCCGGAGCCTACACCCCCCAGGTAGCGTCCCCTTCACCCCAACGGACTGCGGGACCAGGACCCAAATCGTTGGGACATGGGTCCCTGGTTGACCCGCTTGAATGGGGGGGAGGAGTGTGACCGGAGAGACTAACCAGCCACACGTGAAATAGCCACCGCGGCACTGAAGGGGTTAACCCCTAGTGCCCGGCGCCATTACAAGGACAATGGGCGCTTAGCGCCACTTTTAAACTGTGCACTGGTGCTAAGCGCCATCTTTAAATGTAGTGTGGGTGCTAGGCACCGGGTATTTAAAAATATATTTAATACTGTGTTTTCACCAATGTTATATTTAATGCAATAGCAGAGTTGTAAGATTGCACATTTACATTGCAGCAAATGCCAGCACTTAGAAGGAATGTGTAAGTTGTGTTGGTTTTAAAATGCATTTACGTTTGAGGACAAATGGTTTGGAAGCTTCTCACCTAGGAATTGAGATGCTGATGACCCTGGCACCTGGAAAGGGGTCTATGGACAAGCCATTTCTTTGAGATTGAGATGTGTCTCTGTGTAACTTTATAGACACATGCAGGTGAAAGGATTTGTTGCTGTCTTCTCTGAATATTGGCCCTCATTCCGAGTTGTTCGCTCGGTAAAAATCTTCGCATCGCAGCGATTTTCCGCTTAATGCGCATGCGCAATGTCCGCACTGCGACTGCGCCAAGTAAATTTGCTATGTAGTTTGGAATTGTACTCACGGCTTTTTCATCGTTCTGGCGATCGTAATGTGATTGACAGGAAATGGGTGTTACTGGGCGGAAACAGGCCGTTTTATGGGCGTGTGGAAAAAACGCTACCGTTTCCGGAAAAAACGCAGGAGTGGCCGGAGAAACGGAGGAGTGTCTGGGCGAACGCTGGGTGTGTTTGTGACGTCAAACCAGGAACGACAAGCACTGAACTGATCGCAGATGCCGAGTAAGTCTGGAGCTACTCAGAAACTGCTACGAGGTGTGTAATCGCAATATTGCGAATACATCGTTCGCAATTTTAAGATGCTAAGATTCACTCCCAGTAGGCGGCGGCTTAGCATGAGCAAATCTGCTAAAATCCGCTTGCGAGCGAACAACTCGGAATGAGGGCCATTGTGTGAACTGGGTTTGCATGGAGATGTTAGAGAGACAGGAACATGTTAATCAGATTGTGTTACACAAATGCAAACTAGTGGGTTTCGTGTAACAACAGTTTGATGTAACATTTCTTAGGCTGCATTATGTGTGATGCAGATTATGTTTAATTTACAGTATAAGAACGTTGTCTATGTGTGAGAGGGGGAATGCAATTGAAATGCAAGTTACATTTACATTTGTGAAAGAGCCAGGAACATGATAATCAGATTGTGTTTGGGAAAGCACACTGGTTTGGTTATATATGAAGAGGAGCAGGAATGAGCTTTATCTAATTCTTAACTTTTGAAATGTAAACTTGTATTTCTTTATATTTTCTGCGATAACCTGATCGGTTGGAGAAGACAGGGAGGGCTTACCCCCCTGTGGTACTGTGTGTAGAACTGAGATAAAAAGAGGAGGCCTGTGAGCCTCCAGGTAGTAGTTATACCATCTTATTCTGCTGAAAACATCTGATTGTATGCTGTTACCCCTAGCAATAGGGAGGAGCCTTTTTAAAGGTTATTGAGCAATAAACATCTTTGCCTCAAGAAGACTGCTTCATCTTGTGACCAACAGGGTTAGGCCAAACCTAGCCCCGTCCTCCGGCTGTCCAGGGAAGTACCTAGCATCTCCAAGCTCCGCCTTCCGCCAGCTACCGGTAGAGGCCTAGCAAGTGGCTAGTGGGGATTTCGTCAGCACCACACAGCTGTGGTAAGGCAGTGCGTTGGCACATACAGAGCAGAACCGTGGTTCCAAACGCCACGGCAGGTTAGGAGTTTGGTGGTGGCAGCAAGAACCCGCCCACAGCGCAGTGGGTGGAGTCAGTAACAGGCGGTTACTGACGGTAAGCGGGAATCCCCTATGTGGTCAGGCCTCGTGCGGCTTGACCTTCCATTCTGTGCGCAGCCAACGGGACGCGAAAGCGGCGAGTGCTTTCGTACGGTACCGTCCTGTCACAGAGGCATTCGGTGGTGAACGTGCAAAGAGTTCTTGCTGCGATACATCAGGCTACTGTTGTTACCCCATCTTCTTCCCCCTCAATTTTAATTACGTTAGATGCGGAAAAGGCCTTCGATCTTGTTTTATGGCCTCATTTGTTCCATACTTTAGAAAAATTTGGTTTCCCTACTCAATTTATTGAAATTCTCTGTCTGTTTTACTCTAACCCTAAATCCCAGGTAGTTTGGGATTTTCTCTTCTCTCCTGCCTTTACTCTACGAAGAGGCACGAGACAAGGATGTCCTTTGTCGCCCCTTTTGTTCGCCATCGCAATAGAACCATTGGCGGTGGCGATAAGATCGTCCCCTTTATTAACCGGAATAGGAGTGGGGGCTGAGGAATTGAAGGTGAGCTTGTTTGCAGATGATACTCTTATATTTCTATCTAATCCTCGGCGCTCTCTGCCAGCTTTACTACATTTGCTGCACTCTTTTGGTTTAGTTTCTGGATACCGAATTAATCTGTCCAAATCAGAGATTCTGCCTCTGGGAGCGGTACCCCCTGATTTTCTGACTGACCCCTCTATCCCCTTTTCAGTCGCGTCGTCCCAGATTAAATACCTGGGTATACAAATTTGTTCTGAATTAAAAAGGCTGTACTCAGCAAACTTCCATCCCATAATAACTAAACTAGCAACGAAACTGGAGGCATGGAAGGGACCTTCCTCTCTCCCTTCTGGGTCGTTTAACTGTTATACACTCAATCCTCTTTCCTAAGTTGTTCTACTGTATGCAGATGTTGCCGATTGCGTTAATACAATCTGACATACAAAAAATTGATGCCCTGTTTTCTAAATTTCTCTGGCAGGGCAAGCGCCCCAGGATTTCCAAGGCCAAACTCATAATGCCCAGGAAGGAAGGTGGGATGGGTTATCCCGATTTAAAGATGTATTCACATGCCGTTTTCTATAGATATATCCAAGATTGGATATTAACCAAATCTCACTATACGGACCTTTCTCTTGATATGGAAGTTTTCGCACCATATTCGCCTAGTGCCCTTCTTCAGTCATCACCCTCCCTTATACCCGCAGAACTGCGCACTCACATTTTATTTGCAGATACTTACAAGACTTGGATTGCTGTTAATAAACACTGTAACAGCGATCCATACACTACACCCTTCATCCCCTTATGGGGCAACCCCTCTTTCTCCCCATCACTGACGAATCCATGGTTTAAAATATGGCGTTCCAAAGGGCTAGATCTATGTTGCAAGATCTTTGACCCGGGAGGCCATATGGATTCTTTTGATATGATTTCTAGTCGCTTCTCGATACCTAACTCACACCTATATATGTTTTTACAAGTCCGCCATTTCTTGATGAAAAAGAAAGCAACCCCTTTTATATCACATAAACCACAAATCACACTGTCCCAGATTGATTCTTTAGAGAAACTGTTTTATTTTCTTATACACAATGATTATAAGGTGAAACATTTATACTCCCTGCTTATTACCTTTAGTAGTCATAATCAATGGGAGATATTGGTGTCAAAATGGAAAATAGATATTCCTCTATTGACCACGCTACATGATCTGACAGCCTCCTTTTCCCTCTCTCTGAAAACATTGAAATCTGCTTATTTGCAAGAGGTGCATATTCGCACCATACACAGAGCATATATCACCCCATATCAACATAGACATATGGTCAAGGACGAACTTGGTGATTGTTGTAAATGTACAGCGGTTAAAGCGGATTTTATGCACTGTATGTGGGATTGCTATAAAATTAGGCAGTTTTGGTGTAAAGTTATACGATTTGCCAATGACATGTTCCATCTTCACCTTTGTCCAGAACCAGCTGCCTGTTTAGGTATTAATTTTTCCAGTTGGTATCTGGGCAGGAACAAGAAATGTATCTTACCTTTGCTAATTACTCTACTAGCGGTGTGTAAGAAGTGTATATTGCTCCACTGGATTAAAAAATCTGCTCCTAGATTGGGGGACGTTAAGTGTAAACTTTTACAACTCATATTATGAAAGGAAATATGCTTGTCAGGACCTTGCTACAGGAGTCAGGTCATTCTCTACTAAATGGGCTCCATTCATAAACACTCTTGACCTGACTACTCAGCAACATATAATTAGAGTTTTTAATGATTATAAACCTTCACAGACGTGTTGAGACGATATAAAGTAGATTATTACTCTTGCACTGGTATAGGTTGTACTTTGCAATACATGATCTAGGATACCAACCCGACCCCCCCCCCCCCCCCCCCCCTCCTTCTCTTCCTTGCCCTTCTGTATGTCTCCTTTAATTCTTTGGGGTTTATTTCGTTCTATACTGAGATGTTTCAACTGATTTGGATGGTCAGATATTATGACGATCACATTCTTTGCTCTTGCTATAATACCTTAGAGCTTTTATATGTACGCTAGGAATTGTTGTTGTACCTACATAATACCTTTATTACTGGTTACCTTTTATTGTGATCTTTCACCCTCCATTGCTGTTATGGCTATCGTATAATGTCTGACTGTATTGCAATGTTTAATGTCTGATGTAAATGGAAAATCTGAATAAATAAATAATAAAAAAAATAAAAAAATAGATTTCAGGCATCCCTCCACACGCTTATCTGTCGGTTCTTTCAGTGAAGTGACAGTGGTGACATGCAGAGCGAATGACACCACTAGGCAGTGAATTTGCGCCCTGTGGGCGCACCTTCTACATACACCACGAGTGGTCGCACATTCCCCCTGCTGATGGACGCTCCTCCCGCTCCTGCAACTGCTTGCCTGGCACCCGCAGCCCCAAGCTCCTGGTCTCTGCATCACTTCAGTACTCTACACTATGCTACAGTACACTTTACTACAGTACACTACACTACACTACACCCTAAGAGTAGGGAGGGGGATGTAAGGTGCTCTACCTGTCTGTCGTAATGTGTAAAAAGGGGACTCTGCTGTAATGTGTAAAAGGGGGACTCTACCTGCCGTTATGTGTAAAAGGGGACTGTGCCTGTCGTAAGTTGTAAAAGGGGACTCTATCTGCCATAATGTGTAAAAAGGGGGACTCTGCCTGCCGTAGTGCATAAAAAGGGGACTTTACCTGCCGTAATGTGTAAAATGGGGACTGTGCCTGCCGTAAAGTGTAAAAGGGGACTCTATCTGACATAATGTGTAAAAAGGGGACTCTGCCTGCCGTAGTGCATAAAAAGGGGACTCTACCTGCCGTAATGTGTAAAAAGGGGACTCTGCCTGCCGTAATGTGCAAAAAGGGAATTCCGCCTGATGTAATGTGTAAAACATGCTCTACCTGGTGTAGTGGTGCTACTGTGTGGCGTAATTTGAATAATGGAGACTACTGTGCAGCGTAATATGAATTGGTATTATTTTGTGGCCCTGCCCCTTCCCCATGAAGCCACGCACCATATTTTTGGAGACACGCCTATGGCGCGCACTGGCCCTATTTTAAATAAGGGGGGGGCGCCAATGCTGTTTCCTGCACACAGCTCTAAAATATCTAGTTATGGCACTGACGGGAGGGGCTGGTTAGGGGGCCATTGGGGAAAGGTAAGTATACTTACCCTCCCCCTGTCGGGATTCTCACTGTCGGGATGCCGCTGTTGAATGCAACCCAAAACGAGTTTTATGGTAAGAACTAAACCTTGTTAAAACTCTTTCTGCGAGGTACACTGGGCTCCACAAGTCTGGACAATGGGGTGTAGAGTAGGATCTTGATCCGAGGCACCAACAGGCTCAAAGCTTTGACTGTTCCCAGAATGCACAGCGCCGCCTCCTATATCACCCCGCCTCCCAGCACAGGAGCTCAGTTTAGTTAACCAGTCCAATGCAGTAGCAGAAAAAAGAGACGACAACGGTTAGTAGCCACATACACCACACTCTCACGACAAGAGAAGTGTCAGCGGCTAATGCCATATCAACCCAAAGAAGCTAAGTGCGACAGGGTGGGCGCCTTGTGGAGCCCAGTGTACCTCGCAGAAAGAGTTTTAACAAGGGTAAGTTCTTACCATAAAATTCGTTTTCTGCTGCGGGGTACACTGGGCTCTAAAAGTCTGGACAATGGGGATGTCCTAAAGCAGTTCCTTATGGGAGGGGACGCACTGTAGCGGGCACAATAACCTGGCGTCCAAAGGAAGCATCCTGGGAAGCGGCAGTATCGAAGGCATAGAACCTTATGAACGTGTTCACAGAGGACCACGTAGCCGCCTTGCACAATTGTTCAAGGGTCGCACCACGTTGGGCCGCCCAAAAAGGTCCAACAGACCGAGTAGAATGGGCCGTAATGTGAACAGGAGCTGACAGACCAGCCCTCATATAAGCATGCGCAATCACCATTCTAATCCACCTGGCCAGGGTCTGCTTGTGAGCAGGCCAGCCACGTTTCTGAAATCCAAACAAAACAAAGAGAGAATCAGACTTTCGAATAGAAGCAGTTCTCTTCACATAGATACGGAGAGCCCGTACCACATCCAAAGACCACTTTTTGGGAGACAAATCAGGAGAGACAAAAGCTGGAACCGCAATCTCCTGATTAAGGTGGAACGGAAAAACCACCTTAGGTAAATATCCGGGACGAGTCCTAAGAACCGCCCGGTCACGGTGAAAAATCAGATATGGGGTACTACAAGACAAGGCACCCAAATCCGACACTCTTCTAGCAGAGGCAATAGCCAGCAAGAACACCACCTTAAGGGAAAGCCACTTAAGGTCAGCTGAACCAAGAGGTTCAAATGGAGGCTCCTGCAACGCCTCCAAAACCACCGACAAGTCCCAAGGAGCCACAGGCGGGACATAGGGAGGTTGGATACACAACACACCCTGAGTGAAAGTATGAACATCAGGTAAAGTCGCAATTTTTCTCTGAAACCACACCGACAAGGCAGAAATATGAACCTTGAGGGAGGCCAGACGCAGGCCTAAATCTAGGCCCTGCTGTAGAAAAGCCAAAAGTTTGGCTGTACTAAACTTGGAAGCGTCATAATGGTTAGATGCGCACCAAACAAAGTAGGAATGCCAGACCCGATGGTAAATCCGAGCAGAGGCCGGTTTCCGGGCCCGCAACATAATTTTAATGACCTCTTCAGAAAAACCCTTAGCTCTTAAGACGGCAGCTTCAAGAGCCACGCCGTCAAAGACAGCCGGGCTAGGTCCTGGTAGACACAGGGGCCCTGAACGAGGAGGTCTGGGCATTGTGGAAGTAGAAGTGGACGCTCTGACGATAGGCCTTGCAGTGCCGTCTGGGCCACGCCGGAGCTATGAGAAGCAGATTTCCTTTTTCTTGCTTGAACTTCCAAATTACCCTGGGCAGGAGTGACACCGGAGGGAAAACGTACGGCAGCCGAAACCTCCACGGCACTGCCAGCACATCCACGAATGCTGCTTGAGGATCCCTTGTCCTTGCTCCGAAGACCGGAACCTTGTGATTGTGTTGAGACGCCATCAGATCCACATCTGGAAGACCCTACCTTTCCATGAGGAGTTGAAACACTTCTGGATGGAGGCCCCACTCGCCGGCATGCACGTCCTGACGACTGAGAAAGTCCGCTTCCCATTTCAGGACTCCCGGAATGAATATTGCCGATATTGCCGGTAGATGGCGTTCTGCCCAACGTAGAATCCGTGAGGCTTCCTTCATTGCCAAACGGCTCAGAGTGCCGCCTTGATGATTTATGTAAGCCACTGTGGTGGCGTTGTCCGACTGTACTTGAACAGGACGGTTCTGAATCAAATGCTGGGCTAGGTTCAACACATTGAAGACCGCCCGCAATTCCAGAATGTTGATCGAGAGGAGAGATTCCTCCTTGGTCCACCGACCCTGCAAGGAGTGCTGCTCCAGCACCGCGCCCCAACCTCTTAGACTGGCATCTGTCGTCAACAGGACCCAGTTGGATATCCAGAAGGGACGGCCTCTGCACAACTGTCGGTCCTGGAGCCACCAGAGCAGCGACAGACGGACCTCCGGAGTCAAAGAGATCATTTGAGACCTGATCCGGTGAGGCAGGCCGTCCCACTTGGCTAGAATCAGCTTCTGGAGGGGGCGAGAATGGAATTGAGCATACTCCACCATGTCGAATGCTGATACCATGAGGCCCAGCATCTGCATTGCCGAATGTATCGACACTTGCGGACGAGAAAGGAAGCTACGAATCCTGTCCTGAAGTTTCAGGACTTTCTCCTGAGACAAGAACAACCGCTGGTTGTGAGTGTTCAACAGCGCTCCCAGATGCACCATGCTCTGAGCAGGGACCAGGGTGGATTTCTTCCAGTTGATGAGCCACCCGTGGGCTTGTAGAAACCGGACCGTCATATCCAGATGACGCAGGAGAAGATCTGGGGAATTTGCCAGGATTAACAAGTCGCCCAGATACGGCAGTATCCTGACCCCTTGACGGCGGAGTACCACCGTCATCACCGCCATATCCTTGGTGAAGACTCACGGAGCCGTTGTTAAACCAAAAGGTAACGCCTGAAACTGGTAATGGAGGTTGCCAATAGCGAACCTCAGGTATTGTTGATGTGACACTGCTATAGGAATATGCAGGTAAGCATCCTGTATGTCCAGGGAGACCATGTAGTCCCCAGGTTCCAAGGCCAGAACTATAGAGCGAAGGGTTTCCATATGGAACTTGGAAACCTTCACAAACTTGTTCAGTGCCTTGAGGTTGAGAATGGGGCGGGAGGACCCATTCGCTTTCGAGACTAGAAACAGCAGAGAATAGTACCCCCGGCCCATCTGAGCAAGAGGCACCTGTACTACGACTCCTGTATCCAGGAGGGTCTGTACCACCGAATGCAGAGTGTTTGCCTTTGTCTGGTCCGATGGGACGTCTGTCTGGCAAAATCGATGAGGGGGTCGGTTTTTGAAGGCTATGGCGTAACCTCGAGTGACGACTTCCCATACCCAGGCATCTGAAGTGGTCTTCAACCATTCCTGGGTATACCCTAGAAGCCGCCCCCCACCCTGGAATCCCCCAGGGGGAGGCCCGCCCCATCAAGCGGCAGGCTTATCGGTCCTGTCTGCTGGCTGACGGGCAGCCCAGGCTCTTTTGGGCTTCGGCTTACCAGGTTTGGAAGTGCGGGCCTGCTTATGGTACGCCTGACCTTTTGCTTTACCTGAAGGACGAAAGGGGCGAAAGGACGTGCCTTTGGCCTTCGACACAAAAGGAGCTGTATTAGGCAGACAGGCAGTTTTGGCAGTAGCCAAGTCAGCCACTATCTTATTTAAGTCCTCCCCAAATAGAATATCCCCCTTGAAGGGAGTACCTCCAGGGTTTTTCTAGAGTCCAGATCCACAGACCAGGATCTCAGCCACAATATCCTGCGAGCCAGGACTGACGTAGTAGAGGCCTTGGCTGCTAGGATACCGGCATCAGAAGCCGCCTCTTTAATATAGCGAGAAGCTGTGACAATATATGACAAGCATTGTCTAGCATGGTTAGAGGAGATTTCAGCTTCTAACTCCAAGGCCCATGCTTCAATAGCCTCTGCCGCCCATGTAGCTGCAATAGTGGGCCTTTGTGCAGCACCCGTGAGGGTGTAAATCGCTTTTAGACAACCCTCGACACGTTTATTCGTAGGCTCTTTTAGAGACGTGACGGTAGTGACAGGTAGAGCAGAGGAAACCACCATCCTAGCCACATGTGAGTCTACTGGAGGAGGCGTTTCCCAATTCTTAGACAGCTCTGGCGCGAGGGGATAGCGAGCCAGCATCTTCTTTTGAGGCACAAACTTCGTACCCGGGTTTTCCCAGGGTTCCTGAAGTATATCCACTAGGTGGTCAGAGTGAAGTAAAACTTGTTTAATCACCTTCTGACGCTTGAACCTATCTGGTTTCTTAGTAGGAACAGATGGCTCGGGATCATCCGTAATCTGCAGAATTAACTTAATAGCCTCCAAAAGATCAGGAACATCCACATGTGAACTACCCTCCCCATCAGCCGTATCAGAGTCAGAACCTGTGGGTCAGTGTATGTGCTGTCTTCATCAGATGAGGTGTCAGTGACAGCAGTGGATTGTGAGGAGACAAGCGCTTGCTCAGAGGACCACTTGGACTTAGGCGAGCGATGGTCAGACTTTTTAGTAGTCAGGGACTGGTTCAACTTCTTTAATTGAGCAGATAAATCGTCCGGCCCACGGCGGGTAAGCTGCAGGGACCACATACGGTTGTACCGGCATTGGGGGTCCCATAGGGGGTGTTAGTTTATGAACTAGCATATGCAGAAGCGTGGAAAAAGCGGCCCACGGAGGGTCAGTATGTGCCTCCATTGCCACAATCCCACTGGGGGGCAAGGAGCCCCCAGAACCAGAGCCCACAGCTGCTATATTCTCCCCATATGTGCCTGTGGCTTCAGCAACACCAGCAGTGTGTTCCGCCCCAGAACCATTACCCTCAGAAGCAGACATGATATAATTTGCAGTATGAGGTAACACAGTACAATTATTAGCAGCACTAGGGGGGTAATTCCAAGTTGATCGCAGCAGGAATTTAGTAAGCAATTGGGCAAAACCATGTGCACTGCAGGGGAGGCAGATTTAACATGTGCAGACAGAGTTAGATTTGGGTGGGTTATTTTATTTCTGTGCAGGGTGAATACTGGCTGCTTTATTTTTACATTGCAAATTAGATTGCAGATTGAACACAACCCACCCAAGTCTAACTATCTCTGCACATGTTAAATCTGCCTCCCCTGCAGTGCACATGGGCCCTCATTCCGAGTTGTTCGCTCGTTCTTTTTCATCGCATTGCAGCGATTTTCCGCAAACTGCGCATGCGCAATGTTCGCACTGCGTCTGCGCCAAGTAAATTTGCTAAGAAGTTTGGTATTTTACTCACGGCATTACGAGGTTTTTTCTTCATTCTGGTGATCGGAGTGTGATTGACAGGAAGTGGGTGTTTCTGGGTGGAAACTGGCCGTTTTATGGGAGTGTGTGAAAAAACGCTGCCGTTTCTGGGAAAAACGCGGGAGTGGCCGGAGAAACGGGGGAGTGTCTGGGCAAACGCTGGGTGTGTTTGTGACATCAAACCAGGAACGAAACTGACTGAACTGATCGCAGTGGCAGAGTAAGTGTCGAGCTACTCAGAAACTGCTTAGAAATTTCTATTCGCAATTTTGAGAATCTTTCGTTCGCAATTTTGCTAAGCTAAGATTCACTCCAAGTAGGCGGCGGCTTAGCGTGTGCAATGCTGCTAAAAGCAGCTTGCGAGCGAACAACTCGGAATGAGGGCCATGGTTTTGCCCAATCGCTAACTAAATTCCTGCTGCGATCAACTTGGAATTACCCCCTATATCCCTAAACCCAAACCCCTGCGCAGTGTAGTCAGCACCAGCAGAGATAAAGGAGAGATATGGTGACTAAATCACAGAGAAAAATATGTAATACAGTATATCTTTGTGAAAATCCTATATTAAATAACACCTGACGCACCAAGCCCCCTCAGGTTATAGAATATAGGTATAATTAGCAAGTTGAGTGAAAGACACGAGATGGACACCACTCAGCTATCAATGCACACACAAATAGTCACAGTTCGTACAATGCAGAGGTTATTACAGACAATAATACTGCACTGGACTAGCTTACACAGCTATATAGTCAATAGATATAACACTACACAGTAAGAAACTGGATGTATATCACAGGGTAATTGTACTATAAACCCCTGACTAAGGCCCTCATTCCGAGTTGTTCGCTCGCAAGCTGCTTTTAGCAGCATTGCACACGCTAAGTCGCCGCCTACTGGGAGTGTATCTTAGCTTATCAAAATTGCGACCGAAAGGTTCTCAAATTTGCGAATAGAAATTACTTTGCAGTTTCTGAGTAGCTCGAGACTTACTCTTCCAGTGCGATCAGTTCAGTGCTTGTCGTTCCTGGATTGACATCACAAACACACCCAGCGTTCGCCCAGGCACTCCTCCGTTTCTCCAGCCACTCCCGCATTTTTCCCAGAAACGGTAGCGTTTTTTCACACACTCCCATAAAACGGACAGTTTCCGCCCAGAAACACCCACTTCCTGTCAATCACATTATGATCACCAGAAAGAAGAAAAAACCTCGTAATGCCGTGAGTAAAATTCCTAACTGCATAGCAAATTTTCTTGGCGCAGTCGCAGTGCGAACATTGCGCATGCGCAATAAGCGGAAAATCGCTGCGATGCAAAGAAAATTACCGAGCGAACAACTCGGAATGACCATCTAAATGCACTCTTTCTTACTAACACTGACTAAAAAGGCAGGTAGAATACTTAAGTGTCATGTAAAGGCACAGTGCTGACAACCAGGCGGCTTTACATCATACTTACCGACATTTTAATTCTCCTCTCCGGGAGAAGCCCGGAGAGGAGACGCTGCAGGTGTCTTCGGGGGGCGGGGCCGGACTGTGACATCACTAAGCCCCGCCCCCGCACCGGGAAATGCCGCGATTCGCGGGTCCGTGGGAAGGGGGTGGGGCTAAAATGACGCGATTTGCGTCATTTTAACCCCTTCTCCACCCGACGGACCCGCGAATGCGGGAAGTTATCTCTCCATCCTGCTCGCTTCACTAGGGTGCGAGCAGGATGCGGGAGACCTGCCCACTCTTCCGGGGGTGCGGGGGGCTACCCCAAAAAACGGGAGTCCCGCAGCTTCCGGGAGAGTAGGTAAGTATGCTTTACATAGGAGGATTTGCCCAAGCAGTCCCAGGAACAGTGAGCTGAGGAGTAATGGCGCCGCAGACACTGACAGGGAGTGAGGAAAAGACAGGGATGCAGCTCCAGGGCGGGAACACTTGCTGGAAATGGCACCCTGGGGCTGGGGCTTCAGGTCTAAGCCTTATCCCCCTTGCTGGCAAAACCACCGGGTACTATGGGCATTATTAAAATCGGTTTTAAGAGAAAACCTGACCTGCGCCCATGCCCTGGTGATTTAGTGGGATCGCCTGTATCCACAGTGTCCACCGCCAGCGCGCGCGGCCCGCCTCCCACTGACCGCGCAGGATTGCGATAAAGATCGGGTCCCGCGAGCGGGACCCACTTACCACCTCCCGAAGCGCGGCCACGCGATCCTGGAGAGCCCCATCCGTGTGTGTCTAACGTGAAGTAAACCGAAGCCTCCGCTGTACTTACCCGGCAACCAGGGCTCGGGAGTGTACAGCGCCGCTGGGGAGAGCTGGAGCTGCAGCAGTGAATGTCACAAGACATGTACACACTGCTGCTGCCCTTGAAGTCTTCACTTTTTACCTCATAAAAAGCTTTTCTCAGGGCTGCTTGGAGCAGCCCCTCTGTTAAGTGCCTGCTTACTGCAGCACCAGCTGACAAACTGATCTCCTGTGCTGGGAGGTGGGGTGATATAGGAGGCGGCGCTGTGCATTCTGGGAACAGTCAAAGCTTTGAGCCTGTTGGTGCCTCGGATCAAGATCCTACTCTACACCCCATTGTCCAGACTTGTGGAGCCCAGTGTACCCCGCAGCAGAAATAAAACATAGACACCAGCTGGCACCAGTTTCTGCCTCGTAGTCTTGAGTTCAATTCCTGACTAAGACACTATCTGTGTGGAGTTTATATGTACTATTAACGTTTGTGTGGGCTTAGCCGCACACTACAAAAACTTATTTGTATGTTAATTGGCTTTGGACAAAAAAATTAAGATAATAATAATAACGACATCAACAACACCTATGTGTATGTGTGTCCATGTGATAGAGAATATAGATTGTATGCTCCACTGGGACAGGGACTGAAATATTCTCTGTAAAGCACAGTGCAATATGTAAGTGCATTATATAAACAACTATTAATACTACTAATTACTGTAGTATAGGAATGGCCATCACAGCATGTATGACCTCATGATGTCATGCCGCTGAGAGGAAGAGGATCCGCAGTGGGTAGAGGAGCAGCAAGAGACAAAATAAGGTAAGTGACTGGCCTGGAACCGGAAGGATGTAGGTGACTGAAGCTGAAGAAACACTGGGGGGCTGGAGATACAGAAGGTGACTGGAACAGGAGAGAAAATGGGCAGTTGGACAGACAGAATGGGGCTGTAGCTGGAGAGGCACTGGGGTGCTGAAGAGACAGAAGCTGGTTATTGACACAAAAGAGCCTGGAGAGACAGAAGGGGGAGGTGGGGGGGGGGGGGGGGGGGCTGGGACTGAGTGACAGAAGGGGCCTGGAGCTAGAGAGACAGACAGGGGCTGGGGATAAAGAGACAAAAGGAGGCTGGAGAGACAGAAAGGGCCTGGGGCTGGAGAGATACTGGTGAGCTGTAGAGACAGAAGCTGTCTGCACAAAAGGGGTTAAAGAGCCAGATGGGAGCTGTGAGAAAGAAGGTGCCCCGGAACTGGACAGAAAGTAGGGGGCTGAGAGACAGAAGGGGCCGGGAGCTGGTGAGACAGATAGGGGCTGGGGCTAAAGAGACAGAAGGGGCCTGGAGCTGGAGAAACAGAAGCGGCTAGAGCTGAGTGACAGGAGGGGCCTGGAGCTGGAGAGACAGATGGGGGCTGGGGCTAAAGAGACAAAAGTAGGCTGGAGAGACAGAAAGGGCCTGGAGCTGGAGAGACAATGGTGGGCTGAAGAGACGGAAAATGGATGCACAAAATGGGTTAACGAGACAGAAGGGGCGTGGGGAGGAAGAAGGGGCCCTTGAGCTGGATAGACAGTAGGGGGCTGAGAGACAGAAGGGGCCTGGAGCTGGAGAGACTGGTGCTGAGGATACACTTGGGGGTTGGAAGACAAAAGGAGGTTGGAACTGGAGAGACACAAGAGGGCCAAAGAGACAGTGGGGTGAAGAGACATTGCGGAGCTAGAGAGGCACAAGAAGGCTGGAGCTGGAGAGATACTGGGGTGCTGCAGAGACACTGGAGAGCTGGAGAGACACATTGACGCTGGATCTGGAAAAACACAGTGGAATGAGGTGGAAGAGAACTGAGAAAGTGGCTGGAAAATATCAAAGACTGGCAGGATTAGAAGGAAAAGACTCTGGGGCAATAATCTTCATTACAGCACTAATTCTAGAGAAACCATATTAGTAATAAAAAAGGTATATCAAATTAGCAAATACAGTTTAATAATATAAAATTGCCCAGGGAGAATCAACTTCTTCAGATTCCCCGATACAGCAAAACCATCACATAAGTAATGAAGATTCTAAAGCCGACTGGTCTGTACCTGCTGAGGATAAGGCCCCACAAGGTGTACTGGGCCCCATAATTGCTGTTGCCAGCCCTGTTGATTCATAAATGCAGGGCTTGTAGTTCAGCTCCGATAAGTCTGCGTCCGGAGCTCCTGCACAGAAGCTCATTGTACAGTATGAGTGAAATGACCCAGGAGGAGCTTTTAATGGCCCTACACACTGGCCATTTTCCGCCAAGGTGCCCGACGGCCGATATGGCCGACACGGCGGCGGGGGTGACGTGGGGGAACGTCCATATCAAGATTGCCCATATTGGCTTGCATGTATAAACAAGCCGGAACCAACAATAAACGAGCGTGGGGCCGCACATCGGTCATCGTTGGTGCCCACAAATTGAGCGATATGTACGATATCTCGTTCATTAATAAACGAGATCGTTCATATCGCTCAGTATAATCAGTAAGTTTGTAGGGCCTTTTACACATGCCCAACAGCAGCAACTCCCTCCATGTGCCTCTGCAGAGCTCCATGACTCACCCCTCACAGCTCCAGCAGCAATACCGGTAGTAAGGGACAGCTAGAACTGCGATTAACGGTGATTGCATCACCGTTAATAGTCAGTAAAATTTACATTATATATAATGTGTGTGTGTGTGTGTATATATATATTTCTCTAACGTCCTAGTGGATGCTGGGAACTCCGTAAGGACCATGGGGAATAGCGGGCTCCGAAGGAGGCTGGGCACTCTAGAAAGATTTAGGACTACCTGGTGTGCACTGGCTCCTCCCACTATGACCCTCCTCCAAGCCTCAGTTAGATTTCGTGCCCGGCCGAGGTTGGATGCACACTAGGGGCTCTCCTGAGCCCTTAGAAAGAAAGTATAATTTTAGGTTTTTTATTTTCAGTGAGACCTGCTGGCAACAGGCTCACTGCAGCGAGGGACTAAGGGGAGAAGAAGCGAACTCGCCTGCTTGCAGCCGGATTGGGCTTCTTAGGCTACTGGACACCATTAGCTCCAGAGGGATCGACCGCAGGCCCAGTCCTTGGTGTTCGGTCCCGGAGCCGCGCCGCCGTCCCCCTTACAGAGTCAGAAGCAAGAAGAGGTCCGGAAAATCGGCGGCAGAAGACATCAGTCTTCACCAAGGTAGCGCACAGCACTGCAGCTGTGCGCCATTGCTCCTCATGCACACTTCACACTCCGGTCACTGAGGGTGCAGGGCGCTTGGGGGGGGGCGCCCTGAGCTGCAATAAAAACACCTTGGCTGGCAAAAAGACCACAATATATAGCCCTAGAGGCTATATATGTGGTAAATTCCCCTGCCAGAATCCAGAAAAAAGCGGGAGAATAGGCCGCGGAAAAGGGGCGGAGCTATCTCCCTCAGACACACTGGCGCCATTTCTCCTTCACAGATCCGCTGGAAGGAAGCTCCCTGGCTCTCCCCTGCAGTCTACACTTCAGAACAGGGTAAAAACAGAGAGGGGGGGCACTAAATTTGGGCGCAATACATATACAGGTTGAGTATCCCATATCCAAATATTCTGAAATACGGAATATTCCAAAATACGGAATTTTTTTAGTGAGACTGAGATAATAAAACTTTGTTTTCTGATGGGTCAATGTACACAAACTTTGTTTATTACACAAAGTTATTAAAAATATTGTATTAAATGACCTTCAGGCTGTGTGTATAAGGTGTATATGAAACATAAATGAATTGTGTGAATGTACACATACTTTGTTTAATGCACAAAGTTATTAAAAATATTGGGTAAAATGACCTACAGGCTGTGTGTATAAGGTGTATATGAAACATAAATGCATTCTGTGCTTAGACTTGGGTCCCATCGCCATGATATCTCATTATGGTATGCAATTATTCCAAAATACGGAAAAATCTCATATCCAAAATTCCTCTGGTCCCAAGCATTTTGGATAAGGGAGACTCAACCTGTATAATATAAAAAGCAGCTATAGGGGACATTACTTAGTTAGTCCCTGCATTATATAGCGCTCTGGTGTGTGCTGGCATACTCTCACTCTGTCCCCCCAAAGGGCTTTTGTGGGTCCTGTCCTCATTCGGAGCATTCCTTGTGTGTGTGCGGTGTGTCGGTACGGCTGTGTCGACATGTTTGATGAGGATAATGATGTGGAGGCGGAGCAGATGCCTTTAGAAGGGATGTCACCCCCTGCGGGGCAGACACCTGAGTGGATGGGCTTATGGAAAGTAATGAGTGCACGTATAGACTCCTTATATAAGAAAATCGACGACATGCCAAATGTGGGACAGCCGACTTCTCAGCTCGTGCCTGCCCAGGCGTCGCATGGGTCGTCAGGGGCTCTAAAACGCCCGCTACCTCAAGCAGACCCAGATGTCGACACGGATACTGACACCAGTGTCGACGACGATGAGTCAAACCTGATGCCCACTAAGGCCATTCACTGTATGATTGAGGCAATGAAAGAGGTGTTAAACATTTCTGATATAACTACTGGTACCACTAAAAAGGGTATTATGTTTGGAGAGAAAAAACTACCCGTAGTTTTTCCCCCATCAGATGAATTAAATGAAGTGTGTGAAGAAGCGTGGGCTTTCCCTGATAAAAAATTGGTAATTCCTAAGAAGGTACTAATGGCGTTCCCTTTCCCGCCAGAGGATAGGTCACGTTGGGAAACACCCCCTAGAGTGGATAAAGCGCTCACACGTTTGTCTAAAAAGGTGGCACTACCGTCTCCGGATACGGCCGCCCTCAAGGAACCTGCTGATAGAAAGCAGGAGGCGATCCTGAAGTCTGTATATACACACACAGGCATTATACTTAGGCCAGCTATTGCGTCAGCTTGGATGTGCAGTGCTGCCGCTGCGTGGTCAGATAAACTGTCAGAAAATATTGACACATTAGACAGAGACACGATCCTGTTAACCATAGACCATATAAAAGACTCAGGGGTAAATTTACTAAGCTCCCGATTTTGACCGAGATGCCGTTTTTTCATCAAAGTGTCATCTCGGTAATTTACTAAACACTAATCACGGCAGAGATGAGGGCATTCGTAATTTTTTGCAAGTCCAAGTAAAAAATTACGAATGAATACACCATCGGTCAAAACGCGGCTGTTTAAGTATGAATCTCGGTCATTTACTAAGAAGTGCAAAGCAAAAAAAAAAAAAACACTGCCGTGAAAAATTACAACTCGTAAAAAAGTGCTAAAAAAAAACAGACCTTTTTTTTTTTATTCGTGATTGGATAGGCATGCACGGATCCATGAGATCCGTGCATGTATATCAGTGGGAAGGGGTGTGAAAGTGCTTATTTTTCAATTATTGTTCAATTTTTTTTTTTTTTAATTAAACACTGTAAAATTTATAAAAAAAATTGCGTGGGGTCCCCCCTCCTAAGCATAACCAGCCTCGGGCTCTTTGAGCCGATCCTGGTTGCAGAAATATGGGGAAAAAATTGACAGGGGTTCCCCCATATTTAAGCAACCAGCATCGGGCTCTGCGCCTGGTCCTGGTTCCAAAAATACGGGGGACAAAAAGAGTAGGGGTCCCCCGTATTTTTAAAACCAGCACCGGGCTCCACTAGCTGGACAGATAATGCCACAGCCGGGGGTCACTTTTATATAGTGCCCTGCGGCCGTGGCATCAAAAATCCAACTAGTCACCCCTGGCCGGGGTACCCTGGGGGAGTGGGGACCCCTTCAATCAAGGGGTCCCCCCCCCCCAGCCACCCAAGGGCCAGGGGTGAAGCCCGAGGCTGTCCCCCCCCATCCAATGGGCTGCGGATGGGGAGGCTGATAGCCTTTGTTGTAAAAGAAAAGATATTGTTTTTAGTAGCAGTACTACAAGGCCCAGCAAGCCTCCCCCGCATGCTGGTACTTGGAGAACCACAAGTACCAGCATGCGACGGAAAAACGGGCCCGCTGGTACCTGTAGTACTACTACTAAAAAAATATCCAAAAAAAGACAAGACACACACACCGTGAAAGTATAATTTTATTACATACATACACACATACATACATACTTACCTTAAGTTCCCACGCAGGTCGGTCCTCTTCTCCAGTAGAATCCAAGGGGTACCTGTTGAAGAAATTATACTCACGAGATCCAGGGGTCCAGGCTCCTCGGGAAATCCAGGGGTAATCCACGTACTTGAAAAAAAAAAAAAAACGGTGTCCCGACCACGAACTGAAAGGGGACCCATGTTTGCACATGGGTCACCTTTCCACGAATGCCAGAAACCCACTTTGACTTCTGTCTAAGTGGGTTTCTTCAGCCAATCAGGGAGCGCCACGTTGTAGCACTCTCCTGATCAGCTGTGTGCTCCTGTCCTCACTGACAGGCAGCACACGGCAGTGTTACAATGTAGCGCCTATGCGCTACATTGTAACCAATGCTGGGAACTTTCTGCTCAGCGGTGACGTCACTTTAGGTCAACCGCAGGGCAGAAAGTTCCCATCATTGGTTACAATGTAGCGCATAGGCGCTACATTGTAACACTGCCGTGTGCTGCCTGTCAGTGAGGACAGGAGCACACAGCTGATCAGGAGAGTGCTACAACGTGGCGCTCCCTGATTGGCTGAAGAAACCCACTTAGACAGAAGTCAAAGTGGGTTTCTGGCATTCGTGGAAAGGTGACCCATGTGCAAACATGGGTCCCCTTTCAGTTCGTGGTCGGGACACCGTTTTGTTATTTTTTTCAAGTACGTGGATTACCCCTGGATTTCCCGAGGAGCCTGGACCCCTGGATCTCGTGAGTATAATTTCTTCAACAGGTACCCCTTGGATTCTACTGGAGAAGAGGACCGACCTGCGTGGGAACTTAAGGTAAGTATGTATGTATGTGTGTATGTATGTAATAAAATTATACTTTCACGGTGTGTGTGTGTCTTGTCTTTTTTTGGGTATTTTTTTAGTAGTAGTACTACAGGTACCAGCGGGCCCGTTTTTCCGTCGCATGCTGGTACTTGTGGTTCTCCAAGTACCAGCATGCGGGGGAGGCTTGCTGGGCCTTGTAGTACTGCTACTAAAAACAATATCTTTTCTTTTACAACAAAGGCTATCAGCCTCCCCATCCGCAGCCCATTGGATGGGGGGGGACAGCCTCGGGCTTCACCCCTGGCCCTTGGGTGGCTGGGGGGGGGGGACCCCTTGATTGAAGGGGTCCCCACTCCCCCAGGGTACCCCGGCCAGGGGTGACTAGATGGATTTTTGATGCCACGGCCGCAGGGCACTATATAAAAGTGACCCCCGGCTGTGGCATTATCTGTCCAGCTAGTGGAGCCCGGTGCTGGTTTTAAAAATACGGGGGACCCCTACTCTTTTTGTCCCCCGTATTTTTGGAACCAGGACCAGGCGCAGAGCCCGATGCTGGTTGCTTAAATATGGGTGAACCCCTGTCATTTTTTCCCCATATTTCGGCAACCAGGATCGGCTCAAAGAGCCCGAGGCTGGTTATGCTTAGGAGGGGGGACCCCACGCAATTTTTTTTTTAAATTTTACAGTGTTTAATTAAAAAAAAAAAAAAAAAATAGAACCCCAGCACGGATCACACAGATCCGGCCGAGATTAATTGTAAAAAAGTCGGCAGTGTTTTGCTAATCACTGCCGTAAAAAACACAAAAAAAACACGAATGACATCGACATCGGAAGAAAAGAAAAACCCGAATACGACAGCTTAGTAAATCCATCGTAACAAATTCAAAAAGTTGCAGTTTTACACTTTCGATGTCATTCGTGATTGAACTTTGACCTGAAACGGGAAAATACGAATCTTAGTAAATTTACCCCTCAGTCTTATATATGAGAGATGCACAAAGGGAAATCTGCCGATTGGCATCTAAAGTAAGTGCATTGTCCATTTCTGCTAGGAGAGGCTTATGGACTCGCCAGTGGACAGGAGATGCAGATTCAAAAAAGCACATGGAAGTGTTACCATATAAGGGTGAGGAATTATTTGGGGATGGTCTCTCGGACCTAGTTTCCACAGCAACGTCTGGGAAGTCAGCATTTTTACCCCATGTCCCCTCACAGCCTAAGAAGGCGCCGTTTTATCAGGTTCAGTCCTTTCGGACCCAGAAAAACAGGCGTGGAAAAGGCGGGTCCTTTCTGTCCAGAGGCAGAGGTAGGGGAAAAAGACTGCAACAAACAGCAGGTTCCCAGGAGCAAAAGTCCTCCCCCGCTTCTTCTTCCAAGTCCGCCGCATGACGGTGGGGCTCCACAGGCGGAGCCAGGTACGGTGGGGGGCCGCCTCAAGAATTTCAGCGATCAGTGGGCTCGCTCACAGGTGGATCCCTGGATCCTTCAAATAGTATCTCAGGGGTACAAACTGGAATTCGAGGCGTCTCCACCCCACCGGTTCCTAAAATCTGCCTTGCCGATTGCTCCCTCAGACAGGGAGGCGGTGCTAGCGGCAATTCACAAGCTGTATTCCCAGCAGGTGATAATCAAGGTACCCCTACTTCAACAAGGCCGGGGTTACTATTCCACACTATTTGTGGTACCGAAACTGGACGGTTCGGTGAGACCCATTTTAAATTTGAAATCCTTGAACACATACATAAAAAAATTCAAGTTCAAGATGGAATCGCTCAGGGCGGTTATTGCGAGCCTGGACGAGGGGGATTACATGGTATCCCTGGACATCAAGGATGCTTACTTGCATGTCCCCATTTACCATCCTCACCAGGAGTACCTCAGATTTGTGGTACAGGATTGCCATTACCAATTCCAGACGCTGCCGTTTGGACTGTCCACGGCACCGAGGGTATTTACCAAGGTGATGGCAGGAATGATGATACTCCTTCGAAAAGAGGGAGTTTTAATTATCCCGTACTTGGACGATCTCCTAATAAAAGCGAGGTCCAAGGAACAGTTGTTGGTGGGAGTAGCACTATCTCAGGAGGTGCTGCACCAGCACGGCTGGATTCTGAATATCCCAAAGTCACAGCTGGTTCCGACGACACGACTACTGTTCCTGGGTATGATTCTGGATACAGTCCAGAAAAAAGTGTTTCTCCCGGAGGAGAAAGCCAGGGAGTTGTCATCTCTAGTCAGAGACCTCCTGAAACCAAAACAGGTATCAGTGCATCGCTGCACGCGGGTCCTGGGAAAGATGGTGGCTTCTTACGAAGCAATTCCCTTCGGCAGGTTCCATGCCAGAATCTTTCAGTGGGACCTGTTGGACCAGTGGTCCGGATCGCATCTTCAGATGCATCGCTTGATAACCCTGTCTCCAAGAACCAGGGTGTCGCTACTGTGGTGGCTGCAGAGTGCCCATCTTCTAGAGGGCCGCAGGTTCGGCATACAGGACTGGGTCCTGGTGACCACGGATGCCAGCCTTCGAGGCTGGGGGGCAGTCACACAGGGAAGAAACTTCCAAGGACTATGGTCGAGTCAGGAGACTTCCCTTCACATAAATATTCTGGAACTAAGGGCCATCTACAATGCCCTAAGTCAAGCAAAATCCCTGCTCCTACACCAGCCGGTGCTGATCCAGTCAGACAACATCACGGCAGTCGCCCATGTAAATCGACAGGGCGGCACAAGAAGCAGGATGGCGATGGCGGAAGCCACAAGAATTCTCCGATGGGCGGAGAATCATGTACTAGCACTGTCAGCAGTGTTCATTCCGGGAGTGGACAACTGGGAAGCAGACTTCCTCAGCAGACACGACCTCCACCCGGGAGAGTGGGGACTTCATCCAGAAGTCTTCCAGATGCTGGTAAACCGTTGGGAAAAACCACAGGTGGACATGATGGCGTCCCGCCTCAACAAAAAGTTAAAAAGATATTGCGCCAGGTCAAGGGACCCTCAGGCGATAGCTGTGGACGCTCTAGTGACACCGTGGGTGTACCAGTCGGTTTATGTGTTCCCTCCTCTGCCTCTCATACCAAAGGTATTGAGAATAATAAGAAAGCGAGGAGTAAACACCATTCTCGTGGTTCCGGATTGGCCAAGACGAGCGTGGTACCCGGAACTTCAAGAGATGCTCTCAGAGGACCCGTGGCCTCTACCGCTCAGACAGGACCTGCTACAACAGGGGCCCTGTCTGTTCCAAGACTTACCGCGGCTGCGTTTGACGGCATGGCGGTTGAACACCGGATCCTAAAGGAAAAGGGTATTCCGGAAGAAGTCATTCCTACGCTTATTAAGGCCAGGAAAGATGTTACGGAAAAGCATTATCACCGCATATGGCGGAAATATGTTGCATGGTGCGAGGCCAAAAAGGCCCCAACAGAGGAATTTCAACTAGGTCGATTTCTGCATTTCCTGCAAGCAGGAGTGAATATGGGCCTAAAACTAGGCTCCATTAAAGTACAGATCTCGGCTCTGTCGATTTTCTTTTAAAAAGAACTAGCTTCAGTACCTGAGTTCAGACATTTGTGAAAGGAGTGCTGCATATTCAGCCCCCATTTGTGCCTCCTGTGGCACCTTGGGATCTCAACGTGATGTTGAGTTTCTTAAAATCACATTGGTTTGAGCCACTAAAAACCGTGGATCTGAAATATCTCACGTGGAAAGTGGTCATGTTATTGGCCTTGGCTTCAGCCAGGCGAGTGTCAGAATTGGCGGCTTTATCATGTAAAAGCCCTTATCTGATTTTCCATATGGATAGGGCAGAATTGAGGACTCGTCCCCAGTTTCTCCCTAAGGTGGTGTCAGCGTTTCACCTGAACCAGCCTATTGTGGTGCCTGCGGCTACTAAGGATTTGGAGGACTCCAAGTTGCTAGACGTTGTCAGGGCCCTGAAAAATAAGATTTTACTTACCGATAAATCTATTTCTCGTAGTCCGTAGTGGATGCTGGGGACTCCGTCAGGACCATGGGGATTAGCGGCTCCGCAGGAGACAGGGCACAAAACTAAAGCTTTAGGATCAGGTGGTGTGTACTGGCTCCTCCCCCTATGACCCTCCTCCAAGCCTCAGTTAGGATACTGTGCCCGGACGAGCGTACACAATAAGGAAGGATATTGAATCCCGGGTAAGACTCATACCAGCCACACCAATCACACCGTATAACTTGTGATCTAAACCCAGTTAACAGTATGACAAACTTAGGAGCCTCTGAACAGACGGCTCACAACAAATAACAACCCGATTTTTTTGTAACAATAACTATGTACAAGTATTGCAGACAATCCGCACTTGGGATGGGCGCCCAGCATCCACTACGGACTACGAGAAATAGATTTATCGGTAAGTAAAATCTTATTTTCTCTGACGTCCTAAGTGGATGCTGGGGACTCCGTCAGGACCATGGGGATTATACCAAAGCTCCCAAACGGGCGGGAGAGTGCGGATGACTCTGCAGCACCGAATGAGAGAACTCCAGGTCCTCTTTAGCCAGGGTATCAAATTTGTAGAATTTTACAAACGTGTTCTCCCCCGACCACGTAGCTGCTCGGCAGAGTTGTAATGCCGAGACCCCTCGGGCAGCCGCCCAGGATGAGCCCACCTTCCTTGTGGAATGGGCCTTGACAGATTTAGACTGTGGCAGGCCTGCCACAGAATGTGCAAGTTGAATTGTGCTACAAATCCAACGAGCAATCGTCTGCTTAGAAGCAGGAGCACCCAGCTTGTTGGGTGCATACAGTATAAACAGCGAGTCAGATTTTCTGACTCCAGCCGTCCTTGAAATGTATATTTTCAATGCCCTGACAACGTCCAGCAACTTGGAATCTTCCAAATCGCTAGTAGCCGCAGGCACCACAATAGGCTGGTTCAGGTGAAACGCTGACACCACCTTAGGCAGAAACTGAGGACGCGTCCGCAGTTCTGCCCTGTCCGAATGGAAAATCAGATATGGGCTCTTATACGATAAAGCCGCCAATTCTGATACTCTCCTGGCTGAAGCCAGGGCCAGTAGCATGGTTACTTTCCATGTAAGATATTTCAAATCCACCGATTTGAGTGGCTCAAACCAATGGGATTTGAGAAAATCCAAAACTACATTCAGGTCCCACGGAGCCACTGGGGGCACAACCGGGGGCTGTATATGTAGTACTCCTTTTACAAAAGTCTGGACTTCAGGAACTGAAGCCAATTCTTTCTGGAAGAAAATCGACAGGGCCGAAATTTGAACCTTAATGGACCCCAATTTGAGGCCCATAGACAATCCTGTTTGCAGGAAATGTAGGAATCGACCCAGTTGAAATTCCTCCGTGGGGGCCTTCCTGGCCTCACACCACGCAACATATTTTCTCCAAATGCGGTGATAATGTTGTGCAGTCACCTCCTTCCTGGCTTTAACCAGTGTAGGAATGACCTCTTCTGGAATGCCTTTTTCCTTTAGAATTCGGCGTTCAACCGCCATGCCGTCAAACGCAGCCGCGGTAAGTCTTGGAATAGACACGGTCCCTGCTGAATCAGGTCCCGTCTTAGAGGTAGAGGCCACGGATTTTCCGTGAGCATCTCCTGAAGTTCCGGGTACCAAGTTCTTCTTGGCCAATCCGGAGCCACGAGTATCGTTCTTACTCCCCTTTGCCGTATAATTCTCAGTACTTTGGGTATGAGAGGCAGAGGAGGAAACACATACACTGACTGGTACACCCACGGTGTTACCAGAGCGTCCACAGCTATTGCCTGAGGGTCTCTTGACCTGGCGCAATACCTGTCCAGTTTTTTGTTGAGGCGAGACGCCATCATATCCACCTTTGGTTTTTCCCAACGGTTCACAATCATGTGGAAGACTTCTGGATGAAGTCCCCACTCTCCCGGGTGTAGATCGTGTCTGCTGAGGAAGTCTGCTTCCCAGTTGTCTACTCCCGGAATGAACACTGCTGACAGTGCTATCACATGATCTTCCGCCCAGCGAAGGATCCTTGCAGCTTCTGCCATTGCTCTCCTGCTTCTTGTGCCGCCCTGTCTGTTTACGTGGGCGACTGCCGTGATGTTGTCCGACTGGATCAACACCGGCTGACCCTGAAGCAGGAGTTTTGCCAGGCTTAGAGCATTGTAAATTGCTCTTAGCTCCAGTATATTTATATGAAGAGACATCTCCAGGCTTGACCATACTCCCTGGAAGTTTCTTCCCTGTGTGACCGCTCCCCAGCCTCTCAGACTGGCATCCGTGGTCACCAGGACCCAGTCCTGTATGCTGAATCTGCGGCCCTCTAACAGATGAGCACTCTGCAACCACCACAGAAGAGACACCCTTGTCCGTGGCGATAAGGTTATCCGCTGATGCATCTGCAGATGCGATCCGGACCATTTGTCCAGCAGATCCCACTGAAAAGTTCGTGCGTGGAATCTGCCGAATGGAATTGCTTCGTAAGAAGCCACCATCTTTCCCAGGACTCTTGTGCATTGATGCACAGACACTTTTCCTGGTTTTAGGAGGTTCCTGACAAGTTCGGATAACTCCTTGGCTTTCTCCTCCGGAAGAAACACCTTTTTCTGAACCGTGTCCAGAATCATTCCCAGGAACAGCAGACGTGTTGTCGGGGTCAACTGAGATTTTGGAAAATTCAGAATCCACCCGTGTTGTTGCAGCACTACTTGGGTTAGTGCTACTCCGTCCTCCAGCTGTTCTCTGGACCTTGCCCTTATCAGGAGATCGTCCAAGTAAGGGATAATTAATACGCCTCTTCTTCGCAGAAGAATCATCATTTCGGCCATTACCTTGGTAAAGACCCGAGGTGCCGTGGACAATCCAAACGGCAGCGTCTGAAACTGATAATGACAGTTTTGCACCACGAAACTGAGGTACCCTTGATGTGAAGGGCAAATTGGGACATGCAGGTAAGCATCCTTTATGTCCAGGGACACCATAAAGTCCCCTTCTTCCAGATTCGCTATCACTGCTCTGAGTGATTCCATCTTGAACTTGAATTTTTGTATGTACAGGTTCAAAGATTTCAGATTTAGAATAGGTCTTACCGAGCCGTCCGGCTTCGGTACCACAAATAGCGTGGAGTAATACCCCTTTCCCTGTTGTAGGAGGGGTACCTTGACTATCACCTGCTGAGAAAACAGCTTGTGAATGGCTTCCAATACCGTCGCCCTGTCTGAGGGAGACGTTGGCAAAGCAGACTTTAGGAACCGGCAAGGGGGAGACTTCTCGAATTCCAACCTGTAACCCTGAGATACTACCTGCAGGATCCAAGGGTCCACCTGTGAGCAAGCCCACTGTGCGCTGAAATTCCTGAGTCGACCCCCCACCGCTCCTGAGTCCGCTTGTACAGCCCCAGCGTCATGCTGAGGGCTTTGCAGAACCCTGGGAGGGCTTCTGTTCCTGGGCAGGGGCTGCTTGCTGCCCTCTCTTACCCCTTCCTCTGCCCCGGGGCAGATATGACTGTCCTTTTGCCCTCTTGTTCTTATAGGACCGAAAGGACTGCGGCTGAAAAGACGGTGTCTTTTTCTGTTGGGAGGGGGTCTGAGGTAAAAAGGTGGATTTTCCGGCAGTTGCCGTGGCCACCAGATCCGATAGACCTACGCCAAATAATTCTTCCCCTTTATACGGCATTACTTCCATATGTCGTTTGGAATCCGCATCACCTGACCACTGTCGCGTCCATAAACTTCTTCTGGCAGATATGGACATCGCACTTACTCTCGATGCCAGAGTGCAAATATCCCTCTGAGCATCTCGCATATAAAGAAAAGCATCCTTTAATTGCTCTATAGTCAATAAAATACTGTCCCTATCCAGGGTATCAATATTTTTAGTCAGGGAATCCGACCAGACCACCCCAGCACTGCACATCCAGGCTGAGGCGATGGCTGGTCGCAGTATAACACCAGTATGTGTGTATATACTCTTTAGGGTAGTTTCCAGCCTCCTATCAGCTGGATCCTTGAGGGCGGCCGTATCAGGAGACGGTAACGCCACTTGTTTTGATAAGCGTGTGAGCGCCTTATCCACCCTAGGGGGTGTTTCCCAGCGCGCCCTAACCTCTGGCGGGAAAGGGTATAATGCCAATAACTTTTTTGAAATTAGCACTTTTCTATCTGGGTTAACCCACGCTTCATCACATACATCATTCAATTCCTCTGATTCAGGAAAAACTACAGGTAGTTTTTTCACCCCCCACATAATACCCCTTTTTGTGGTACTTGCAGTATCAGAGATATGCAAAGCCTCCTTCATTGCCGTGATCATATAACGTGTGGCTCTACTTGAAAATACGTTTGTTTCTTCACCGTCGACACTAGATTCAGTATCCGTGTCTGGGTCTGTGTCGACCGACTGAGGTAAAGGGCGTTTTACAGCCCCTGACGGTGTCTGAGACGCCTGGGCAGGTACCAACTGGTTTTCCGGCCGTCTCATGTCGTCAACTGATTTTTGTAATGTGCTGACATTATCACGTAATTCCATAAACAAAGCCATCCATTCCGGTGTCGACTCCCTGGGGGGTGACATCACCATTACCGGCAATTGCTCTGCCTCCACACCAACATCGTCCTCATACATGTCGACACACACGTACCGACACACAGCAGACACACAGGGAATGCTCTTATCGAAGACAGGACCCCACTAGCCCTTTGGGGAGACAGAGGGAGAGTTTGCCAGCACACACCCAAGCGCTATAATATATATGGGAATAACCTTATATAAGTGTTGTATCCTTATAGCAGCTTAAATATATAAAATATCGCCATAAAAAGTGCCCCCCCTCTCTGTTTTACCCTGTTTCTGTAGTGCAGTGCAGGGGAGAGTCCTGGGAGCCTTCCTCACAGCGGAGCTGAGCAGGAAAATGGCGCTGTGTGCTGAGGAGAATAAGCCCCGCCCCCTATTCCGGCGGGCTTTTCTCCCGTAGTTTGTAATATCTGGCAGGGGTTAAATACATCCATATAGCCTCAAGGGCTATATGTGATGTATTTTTTAGCCATAAAAGGTATTTACATTGCTGCCCAGGGCGCCCTGCACCCTCCGTGACCGTTGGTGAGAAGTGTGTGACAAACAATGGCGCACAGCTGCAGTGCTGTGCGCTACCTTCAAGAAGACTGAAGAGCCTTCTGCCGCCGGTTTCTGGACCTTCAATCTTCAGCATCTGCAAGGGGGGTCGGCGGCGCGGCTCCGGGACGAACCCCAGGGTGAGACCTGTGTTCCGACTCCCTCTGGAGCTAATGGTGTCCAGTAGCCTAAGAAGCCAATCCATCCTGCACGCAGGTGAGTTGAACTTCTCTCCCCTAAGTCCCTCGATGCAGTGAGCCTGTTGCCAGCAGGACTCACTGAAAATAATAAACCTAAAAACTTTTTCTAAGCAGCTCCTTAAGAGAGCCACCTAGATTGCACCCTGCTCGGACGGGCACAAAAACCTAACTGAGGCTTGGAGGAGGGTCATAGGGGGAGGAGCCAGTACACACCACCTGATCCTAAAGCTTTAGTTTTGTGCCCTGTCTCCTGCGGAGCCGCTAATCCCCATGGTCCTGACGGAGTCCCCAGCATCCACTTAGGACGTCAGAGAAATATATGTTTCCAGGACGGCTGGAGTCAGAAAATCTGACTCGCTATTTATCCTGTATGCACCCAACAAGCTGGGTGCTCCTGCTTCTAAGCAGTCTATTGCTCGCTGGATTTGTAGTACAATTCAGCTTGCACATTCTGTGGCAGGCATGCCACAGCCAAAATCTGTAAATGCCCATTCCACAAGGAAGGTGGGCTCATCTTGGGCGGCTGCCCGAGGCGTCTCGGCTTTACAACTTTGCCGAGCAGCTACTTGGTCAGGGGCAAACACATTTGCAAAATTCTACAAATTTGATACCCTGGCTAAGGAGGACCTGGAGTTCTCTCATTCGGTGCTACAGAGTCATCCGCACTCTCCCGCCCGTTTGGGAGCTTTGGTATAATCCCCATGGTCCTTACGGAGTTCCCAGCATCCACTAGGACGTTAGAGAAAAATAAGAATTTACTCACCGGTAATTCTATTTCTCGTAGTCCGTAGTGGATGCTGGGAACTCCGTAAGGACCATGGGGAATAGCGGGCTCCGAAGGAGGCTGGGCACTCTAGAAAGATCTTAGACTACCTGGTGTGCACTGGCTCCTCCCACTATGACCCTCCTCCAAGCCTCAGTTAGGTACTGTGCCCGGACGAGCGTACACAATAAGGAAGGATTTTGAATCCCGGGTAAGACTCATACCAGCCACACCAATCACACCGTACAACTCGTGATATGAAACACAGTTAACAGTATGAAACAATAGAGCCTCTCAACAGATGGCTCAACAATAACCCGATTTAGTTAACCATAACTATGTACAAGTATTGCAGATAAACCGCACTTGGGATGGGCGCCCAGCATCCACTACGGACTACGAGAAATAGAATTACCGGTGAGTAAATTCTTATTTTCTCTAACGTCCTAGTGGATGCTGGGAACTCCGTAAGGACCATGGGGATTATACCAAAGCTCCCAAACGGGCGGGAGAGTGCGGATGACTCTGCAGCACTGAATGAGAGAACTCCAGGTCCTCCTCAGCCAGGGTATCAAATTTGTAGAATTTTTGCAAACGTGTTTGCCCCTGACCAAGTAGCTGCTCGGCAAAGTTGTAAAGCCGAGACCTCTCGGGCAGCCGCCCAAGATGAGCCCACCTTCCTTGTGGAATGGGCATTGACAGATTTTGGCTGTGGCAGGCCTGCCACAGTATGTGCAAGCTGAATTGTACTACAAATCCAACGAGCAATAGTCTGCTTAGAAGCAGGAGCACCCAGCTTGTTAGGTGCATATAGGATAAACAGCGAGTCAGATTTTCTGACTCTAGCCGTTCTGGAAACATATATTTTCAGTGCCCTGACAACGTCTAGCAACTTGGAGTCCTCCAAGTCCCTAGTAGCCTAGGCACCACAATAGGCTGGTTCAGGTGAAACGCTGACACCACCTTTGGGAGAAACTGGGGACGAGTCCTCAATTCTGCCCTATCCATATGGAAAATCAAATAAGGGCTTTTACAAGACAAAGCCGCCAACTTTGATACTCGCCTGGCAGAAGCCAAGGCCAATAACATAACCACCTTCCACGTGAGATATTTCAGATCCACGGTTTTTAGTGGTTCAAACCAATGTGATTTTAAGAAACTCAACACCACGTTGAGATCCCAAGGTGCCACAGGAGGCACAAACGGGGGCTGACTCTGCAGCACTCCTTTTATAATTGTCTGAACTTCAGGTACTGAAGCTAGTTCTTTTTGAAAGAAAATCGACAGAGCCGAGATCTGTACCTTAATGGAACCCAATTTAAGGCCCATAGTCACTCCTGCTTGCAGGAAATGCAGAAATCGACCTAGTTGAAATTCCTCTGTTGGGGCCCTTTCGGCCTCACACCATGCAACATATTTTCGCCATATGCGGTGATAATGAGTTGCTGTAACCTCTTTCCTGGCTTTAGTAAGCGTAGGAATGACTTCCTCCGGATTGCCCTTTTCCTTCAGGATCCGGCGTTCAACCGCCATGCCGACAAACGTAGCTGCGGTAAGTCTTGGAACAGACAGGGCCCCTGCTGCCGCAGGTCCTGTCTGAGTGGCAGAGGCCATGGGTCCTCTGATATAAATTCTTGAAGTTCTGGGTACCAAGCTCTTCTTGGCCATCCACGAGTATCGTTCTTACTCCTCGCCTTCTTATTATTCTCAGTACCTTTGGTATGAGAGGCAGAGGGGAGAACACATAAACCGACTGGTACACCCACGGTGTTACCAGAGCGTCCATAGCTATCGCCTGAGGGTCCCTTGACCCGGTGCAATATCTTTTATAGCTTTTTGTTGAGGCGGGACGCCATCATGTCCACCTGTGGCCTTTCCCAATGGTGTACAATCCTATTGGAAGACTTCTGGAGGAAGTCCCCATTCTCCCGGGTGGAGGTCGTGTCTGTTGAGAAGATCTGCTTCCCAGTTGTCCACTCCAGGAATGAACACTGCTGACAGTGCTAACACATGATTTTCCGCCTATCGGAGAATCCTTGTGGCTTCTGCCATCGCCATCCTGCTTCTTGTGCCGCCCTGTTGGTTTACATGGGCGACTGCCGTGATGTTGTCTGATTGGATCAGTACCGGCTGGTTTTGAAGCAGAGGCCTTGCCGGCCTCAGGGCATTGTAAATGGCCCTCAGGTCCAGAATATTTATGTGTAGGGAAATAACCTGACTTGACCAAAGTCCCTGGAAATTTCTTCCCTGTGTGACTGCCTCCCAGCCTCAAAGGCTGGAATCCATGGTCACTAGGACCTAGTCCTGTATGCCGAACCTGCGGCCCTCTTGAAGATGGGCACTCTGCAGCCACCACAGTAGAGATACCCTGGTCCTTGGAGACAGGGTTATCAGCCTATGCATCGGAAGATGCGATCCGGACCACTTGTCCAACAGGTCCCTCTGAAAAGTTCTTGTATGGAACCTGCCTAATGGGATTGCTTCGTAGGAAGCTACCATTTTTCCCAGGACTCGCGTGCAATGCTGCACCGCTACCTATTTTGGCTTCAGGAGGTCTCTGACTAGAGATGACAACTCCTTGGCTTTCTCCTCCGGGAGAAACACTATTTCTGGTTTATGTCCAGAACCATCCCCAGGAACAGTAGACGTGTCATAGGAACCAGCTGTGACTTTGGACTGTTTAGAATCCAACCATGCTGTTGTAGCACTTTCCAAAATAGTGCTACCCCGACTACCAACTGCTCCTTGGACTTCGCCCTTATAACGAGATTGTCCAAGTACGGGATAATTACAACTCCCTTTTTTTGAAGGAGTATCAACATTTCGGCCATTACCTTGATAAAACACCCTCGGTGCCATGTACAGCCCAAACGGCAGTGTCTGGACTTGGTAATGGTAATCCTGTACCACAAATCTGAGGTACTCCTGGCGAGGATGGTAAATGGGGACATGCAGGTAAGCATGCTTGATGTCCCAGGATACCATGTAATCCCCCTCGTCCAGGCTTGGAATAACCGCCCTGAGCGATTCCATCTTGAACTTGAATTTTTGTGTTCAAGGATTTTAAATATAAAATGGGTCACACCGAACCATGCGGTTTCGGTACCCCAACCCGTGTGGAATAGTAACCCCGTCCTTGTTGAAGTAGGGGCACCTTGAGTATTACCTGCTGTGAATACCGCTTATTCATTGCCTCTCGCACAGCCTCCCTGCCTGAGGGAGTTGTCAGCAAGGCATATTTTAGGAAACGGCTGGGGGGAGACATCTCGAATTCCAGCTTGTACCCCTGAAATACTACTTGAAAGAAACAGGGATCCACCTGTGAGCGAGCCCACTAATTGCTGACATTTTTGAGACGGCCCTCCACCGTACCTGGCTACACCTGTGGAGCACCCGCGTCATGGTGTGGCCTCACAGGAGGCGGGGGAAGAATCTTGATTCTGGGAACAGGCTGACTGGTGCAGCTTTTTTCCCTCTACCCTTGTCTCTGTACAGAAAGGAAGCGCCATTTGACCCGCTTGCTTTTCTGAAGCCGAAAGGACTGTACCTTTGTCTGTGAGGAAAACCTGAGGTAAAATTATTTCTTCCCAGCAGTTGCTGTGGATACGAGGTCCCAGAGACCATCCCCAAATAATTCCTCACCCTTATAAGGCTCTCTATGCGCTTTTTAAGTCAGCATCACCTGTCCAGTGACAGGTCTCTAATACCCTCCTGACAGAATGGACATTACATTTATTTTGGATGCCAGCCGGCAAAATATCCCTCTGTGCATCCCCCATATATAAGACGACGTCTTTAATATGTTTTTATGTTTGCCAACTAGTATCCCTGTTTGACAGGGTCACCAACCACGCTGCAGCAGCACTATCTGCAGGTCTCAGTCTAGTACCTGAGTGTGTAAATACAGACTTCAGGATAGCCTCCTGTTTTTTATCAACAGGTACCTATTAAAGTGGCCGTATCCTAAGACGGCAGTGCCACCTTTTTTGACAAACGTGTGAGCGCCTTATCCACCCTAGGGGATATCTCCCAGCGTAACTTATCCACCTGGCGGGAAAGGGTACGCCATCAGTAACTTTTTATAAATTACCAGTTTCTTAACGGGGGAACCCACGCTTTCACACACTTCATTTATTCATCTGATGGGGGAAACAAAACACTGCCTGTTTTTTCTCCCCAAACCTAAAACCCATTTTTAGAGGTGCTTGGGTTAAAGTCAGAAATGTATAACACATTTTTTATTGCTGGGATCACGTCACGGATGTTCCTAGTGGATTGTGTATATGTCTCCACCTTGTCGACACTGGAGTCAGACTCCGTGTCGACATCTGTGTCTGCCATCTGAGAGAGCGGGCGTTTTTGAGCCCCTGATGGCCTTTGAGACGCCTGGGCAGGCGCGGGCTGCGAAGCCGGCTGTCCCACAGCTGTTACGTCATCCACCCTTTTATGTAAGGAGCTGACACTGTCGGTTAATACCTTTCACCTATCCATCCACTCTGGTGTCGGCCCCACAGGGGGCGACATCACATATATCGGCCTCTGTTCTGTCACCATATAAGCCTCCTCATTCAACATGTCGACACACCAGTACCGACACACCGCAGACACACAGGGAATGCTCTAAACGAGGACAGGACCCACAAAAGCCCTTTGGGGGGACAGAGTAAGAGTATGCCAGCACACACCAGAGCGCTATATATATACAGGGACTAACTGAGTTATGTCCCTAATAGCTTTTATATAATATACTGTATACAGTGCCAATTTTAATGCCCCCCCTCTCTTTTCCCTCTTACTGTGCAGGGAAGAGCCAGGGAGCTTCCCTCCAGCCGAGCTGTGAGGGAAAAATGGCGCCAGTGTGCTGAGGAGATAGGCTCCGCCCCTTTTTCGCGGCCTATTCTCCCGTTTTTTATGGAATTCTGGCAGGGGTATTTACCTCATATATAGCCCCTGGGGCCATATATTGAGGTATTTTAGCCAGCCAAGGTGTTTTTATTGCTGCCTCAGGGCGCCCCCCCCCAGCGCCCTGCACCCTCAGTGACCGGAGTGTGAAGTGTGTGAGAGGAGCAATGGCGCACAGCTGCAGTGCTGTGCGCTACCTTGGTGAAGACAGAGTCTTCATGCCGCCGATTTTCCGGACCATCTTCTTGCTTCTGGCTCTGTAAGGGGGACTGCGGCGCGGCTCCGGGACCGAACATCAAGGCTGGGCCTGCGGTCGATCCCTCTGGAGCTAATGGTGTCCAGTAGCCTAAGAAGCCCAATCCGGCTGCAAGCAGGCAAGTTCGCTTCTTCTCCCCTTAGACCCTCGCTGCAGTGAGCCTGTTGCCAGCAGGTCTCACTGAAAATAACAAATTCTAAGACTATAACTTTCTAAGAGCTCAGGAGAGCCCCTAGTGTGCATCCAACCTCGGCCGGGCACGAAATCTAACTAAGGCTTGGAGGAGGGTCATAGTGGGAGGAGCCAGTGCACACCAGGTAGTCTAAGATCTTTCTAGAGTGCCCAGCCTCCTTCGGAGCCCGCTATTCCCCATGGTCCTTACGGAGTTCCCAGCATCCACTAGGACGTTAGAGAAAATAAGAATTTACTCACCGGTAATTCTATTTCTCGTAGTCCGTAGTGGATGCTGGGCGCCCATCCCAAGTGCGGATTGTCTGCAATACTTGTAAATAGTTATTGTTAACTAAAGGGTTATTGTTGAGCCATCTGTTGAGAGGCTCAGTTGTTTTTCATACTGTCAAACTGGATATAGTATCACGAGTTGTACGGTGTGATTGGTGTGGCTGGTAAGAGTCTTACCCGGGATTCTAAATCCTTCCTTATTATGTCTGCTCGTCCGGGCACGGTGTCCTTACTGAGGCTTGGAGGAGGGTCATAGTGGGAGGAGCCAGTGCACACCAGGTAGTCCTAAATCTTTCTAGAGTGCCCAGCCTCCTTCGGAGCCCGCTATTCCCCATGGTCCTTACGGAGTTCCCAGCATCCACTACGGACTACGAGAAATAGAATTACCGGTGAGTAAATTCTTATTTTATGTTGTGGTTAACATGCCGGCTGTGGGGATCCCGCGTTTGGAATACCAACGACAAAATCCCGACAACCGGAATCCGACGCAAAACGTGACACCCGTAGAGTGGACATAGATCCTGTGGCAAGTACGGGTAGCCATTGAGCCCTCAGCACGGCAAGTGTAGCGATCTCGCATGTGGAGTCTTAGCGCTCGCACCACTGCCGGCATTCTGGTGGACGGAATGCCGCTATCGGGATTTTGACAGCCGGCTAGAACATCAGGGGCAAACATCCTGTTAATAGACAGCGTGTCCAGAGGGTATCGGAAGCTGGTTCCTGGTTTGAAAATGGAGCCACAGTGCATTCTACCAATAGGCATGTTTGACCCTGATGTGCCAGTTTTGTAGTGGCATTATCATAAATCACAGATGCAACTGCAGCAAAAGACGCAAGGAAGGCAACGACTGCCTCCCACTCAGAATCAGACCCTATGAAGAGGGAGTATCCTGCCCCCCTCCACAGACCCGCCCCCATTAGGGCTGCTTCCGGAAATTTCCCAGGCTGGTTTAGGGATTGCAATCAGTGTGCTTTCCAACGATGGAGAAAGTAGAAGGAACTATCAATGGTATGAAATGATGCATTGGTGTGCCATTGGTAGTTCTTGCCATTCCCCTGCATATGCATGGCACCAATGGGGGCTACTAGGGTATTAAGAAAATAAACAGTGGGTGGGCTGCTGGCTGACACTGCAGCTAGAATGAGGGTGGGGTGGCGACCCTGGACATCCATCCCAGCACATTCACTCTGCTCCTGTACCTGAGTGTGCTGGGGCTGACTGCTAGCTGAGCTCAGCCAGTCAGTCAAGTAAGGCGGGTCGCACCAGCCCAGCCCGGCCTCATCCCTGCACACGTGGAGTCAGCCACTGTCACTGATGTGTTCTGCAACTGTATTGGACTGTCTTTAAGGTGTCTGACTCAAAGCTGCAGCGCAGGGCTGCTGGCTGGGTTGAACCTATAGTTCTTTCGTCGAAAAGAACCTGGATGTGACATCAGGTGAGGGTAGAAGTTCTTTTATGCCCTTAGAGTATTTTCCCCCCCCTCAAATCTAGGTTTGTTGTAGGTTATTTTATTTAGGTTCCCTTGAACTCTTGCGGGCTCGCTTTGCTCACCACACTTCAGGCTTGGTGGCTGGCTCCGCTCCTCTTTGCTCGCCACAGGTTACTATTCCTAATAGAGGGTGACACTGACCCAGTGCATGATGGGAAAGGTCCTTTTGGTGAAGAGGATCTAGGCACTGCCCTGCTTGGCTGACAGCCTAGTAGCTCAGCGCTCAGTGCAAGCCCGACCAAAAAATCAGGCCCACGGCTACCAATGGGAAACTCCATTGATGGTAACCACCAACCACTGACAATCAACCATAGAAAGATTCTAGACATTGATGGTTGATGGCTAGCCCTGGCAGTTGCCCACCCCCAATTTAGCAGCATGTCTGCATACCTCCCAACATGACCTTCCCCAGGGGGCACAGATTCCTCTACTACTGGACTTCCCTCTTAATCTAGAGCCGTAACTAGGGGGGGCTAGGGGGGCAGGCGACCTGGGCGCGGAAAGAGAGAGGGCGCTGTCGCGAGGCGGTAACCGGCGAGGCATGCAGTGCAGGGGTTGAAGACGCGCTGCCCCCGCTCCGCTGCGCCGGGACGCTCCGGAGATCTGCTTCCCGGAAATACATGTATTAGGCGGTAACCAGGGCATGCAGTGCAGGACGGCGCAGCCGGGTTGAAGAGGCCCCGTCCCCGCTCTGCTGCGCCAGGACAGTCAAGTAATCTGCTTCCCGTCGGAGACACATGTACGTAGAGGCGTCACTTCACACACATGCAATCCTCTGCCAGCGCTGTGTGTGTGACGCTTCAGAAACTGAGAGGAGGGGGCCCTGACTGATTCAGCAGATCAGCGCTAGAAGTCTGGAAAGGTAGGGACAGGCGGACAGCTATATATGTAAAATATGTGTGCTGTGTACTGTAACCCAGTGTGTGTGTGTGTGTGTGTGTGTGTTGGAGCAGGGAGCAGTGCAGTGTAACCCTGTGTGTATGTGTGTTAGAGCAGTGCAGTGTAACCTTGTGTGTGTGTGTGTGTGTGTGTGTGTGTGTGTGTGTGTGTTGGAGCGGTGAGTAGTGCAGTGTAACCCTGTGTGTATGTGTGTCGGAGCAGTGCAGTGTAACCTTGTGTGTGTGTGTGTGTGTGTGTTTGAGCAGTGCAGTGTAACCCTGGGTGTATGTGCGTTGGAGCAGTGCAGTGTAACCGTGTGTGTGTGTGTGTGTGTGTGTGTGTGTGTGTGTGTTGGAGCAGTGCAGTGTAACCCTCTGTGTATGTGCGTTGGAGCAGTGCCGTGTAACCTTGTGTGTGTGTGTGTTGGAGCAGTGAGCAGTGCAGTATAACCCTGTGTGTATGTGTGTTGGAGCAGTGCAGTGTATCCTTGTGTGTGTTGGAGCAGTGAGCAGTGCAGTGTAACCTGTGTGTGGGTGTACTGGAGCAGTGCAGTGTAACCCTGTGTGTGCTGGAGCAGTTCAGTGTAACCCAGCATGTGAGTGCTGGAGCAATGCAGTAAAACCCTCTGCGTGGGTGTGTGCTGGAGCATTGCAGTGTAACCGTGTGTCTGTGCGTGTGTGTGTGTGTGTGTATGTGTGTGTCTACTGGAGCAGTTCAGTGTAACCCGATGTGTGTGCTGGAGCAGTGCAGTGTAACCCAGTGTGTGTGTACTGGAGCAGTGCAGCGTAACCAGGTGTTGTGTGTGTGTGTGTGTGTGTGTGTGTGTGTGTGTGTATGCTGGAGTACCCGGGGTGGGTACTTAATTTGTATGTATAGGAGGGGTGTATTTAATCACAGTATTTCTCTAACGTCCTAGTGGATGCTGGGGACTCCGTCAGGACCATGGGGAATAGCGGCTCCGCAGGAGACAGGGCACATCTAAAGAAAGCTTTTAGGATCACATGGTGTGTACTGGCTCCTCCCCCTATGACCCTCCTCCAAGCCTCAGTTAGGTTTTTGTGCCCGTCCGAGCAGGGTGCAATCTAGGTGGCTCTCCTAAAGAGCTGCTTAGAAAAAGTTTTTTTAGGTTTTAAATCTCAGTGAGTCCTGCTGGCAACAGGCTCACTGCATCGAGGGACTTAGGGGAGAGATTTTCAACTCACCTGCGTGCAGGATGGATTGGAGTCTTAGGCTACTGGACATAGCTTCAGAGGGAGTCGGAACACAGGTCATCCTGGGGTTCGTCCCGGAGCCGCGCCGCCGACCCCCCTTACAGATGCTGAAGATCGGAGGTCCGGAAACAGGCGGCAGAAGACTCTTCAGTCTTCATGAAGGTAGCGCACAGCACGGCAGCTGTGCGCCATTGTTGCTACACACTTCTCACTGACCTGTCACGGAGGGTGCAGGGCGCTGCTGGGGGCGCCCTGGGCAGCAATATTAAATACCTTTAGTGGCAAAGAATACATCACATATAGCCATTAAGGCTATATGTATGTATTTAACCCAGGCCAGATTTCTCAAAACCCGGGAGAAAAGCCCGCCGAAAAGGGGGCGGAGCTTATTCTCCTCAGCACTCAGCGCCATTTTCCTGCTCAGCTCCGCTGTGAGGAAGGCTCCCAGGACTCTCCCCTGCACTGCACTACAGAAACAGGGTAACAAAGAGAAGGGGGGCATAAATTGGCGATATTTATATATTAAAAGCGCTTATAACAAAAACAACACCTTTTAGGGTTGTTTATATACATTTATAGCGCTTTTGGTGTGTGCTGGCAAACTCTCCCTCTGTCTCCCCAAAGGGCTAAGGGGGTCCTGTCTTCGATTAGAGCATCCCCTGTGTGGCTGCTGTGTGTCGGTACGTGTGTGTCGACATGTATGAGGACGATGTTGGTGTGGAGGCAGAGCAATTGCCGGTAATGGTGATGTCACCCCCTAGGGAGTCGACACCGGAATGGATGGCTTTAGTTATGGAATTACGTGATAATGTTAGTACATTACAAAAGTCAGTAGACGAAATGAGACGGCCGGAAAACCAGTCAGTACCGGCTCAGGCGTCTCAGACACCGTCAGGGGCTGTAAAACGTCCCTTACCTCAGTCAGTCGACACGGGTACCGACACAGATGAATCTAGTGTCGACGGTGAAGAAACAAACGTATTTTCCAACAGGGCCACACGTTATATGATCACGGCAATGAAGGAGGCTTTGCAGATCTCTGATACTGCTGGTACCTCAAAAAGGGGTATTATGTGGGGGGTGAAAAAACTACCTGTAGCTTTTCCAGAATCAGAGGAATTGAATGACGTGTGTGATGAAGCGTGGGATAGAAAACTGCTAATTTCTAAGAAGTTATTGGCATTATACCCTTTCCCACCAGAGGTTAGGACGCGCTGGGAAACACCCCCTAGGGTGGATAAGGCGCTCACACGTTTATCAAAGCAAGTGGCGTTGCCGTCTCCTGATACGGCCGCCCTCAAGGATCCAGCGGATAGGAGGCTGGAAACTACCCTGAAAAGTATATACACTCATACTGGTGTTATACTGCGACCGGCAATAGCCTCAGCCTGGATGTGCAGTGCTGGGGTAGTGTGGTTGGATTCCCTGACTGAAAATATTGATACCCTGGATAGGGACAGTATTTTATTGACCCTAGAGCAATTAAAGGATGCGTTTCTTTATATGCGAGATGCTCAGAGGGATATTTGTACTCTAGCATCAATTGTAAGTGCGATGTCCATATCTGCCAGAAGAAGTTTATGGACGCGACAGTGGTCAGGTGATGCGGATTCCAAAAGGCATATGGAAGTATTGCCATATAAAGGAGAGGAATTATTTGGGGTCGGTCTATCGGATCTGGTGGCCACGGCAACTGCCGGCAAATCCACTTTTTTACCTCAGACCCCCTCCCAACAGAAAAAGACACCGTCTTTTCAGCCGCAGTCCTTTCGCTCCTATAAAAACAAGCGAGCAAAAGGACAGTCTTATCTGCCGCGAGGCAGAGGAAAGGGTAAGAGAGGGCAGCAAGCAGCCCCTGCCCAGGACCAGAAGCCCGCCCCGGGTTCTACAAAGCCATCAGCATGACGCTGGGGCTTTACAAGCGGACTCAGGAGCGGTGGGGGGTCGACTAAAGATTTTCAGCAATCAGTGGGCTCGCTCACAGGTGGACCCGTGGATCCTGCAGATAGTATCTCAGGGTTACATGTTGGAGTTCGAAAGGTCTCCCCCTCGCCGGTTCCTAAAGTCTGCTTTACCAACGTCTCCCTCAGAAAGGACGACGGTATTGGAAGCCATTCACAAGCTGTATTCTCAGCAGGTGATAGTCAAGGTACCCCTCCTACAACAGGGAAAGGGGTATTATTCCACACTATTTGTGGTACCGAAGCCGGACGGTTCGGTAAGACCTATTCTAAATCTGAAATCCTTGAACCTGTACATACAGAAATTCAAGTTCAAGATGGAGTCACTCAGAGCAGTGATAGCGAATCTGGAAGAAGGGGACTTCATGGTGTCCCTGGACATAAAAGATGCTTATCTGCATGTCCCAATTTACCCCTCACACCAAGGGTATCTCAGGTTCGTGATACAAGACTGTCATTATCAGTTTCAAACGCTGCCGTTTGGTTTGTCCACGGCCCCTCGGGTCTTTACCAAGGTAATGACCGAAATGATGGTTCTTCTACGAAGAAAAGGCGTATTAATTATCCCTTACTTGGACGATCTCCTGATAAGGGCAAAGTCCAGAGAACAGCTGGAAGTCGGTGTAGCACTAACCCAAGTAGTGCTTCAGCAACACGGGTGGATTCTGAATCTTCCAAAATCTCAATTGACCCCGACAACACGTCTGCTGTTCCTGGGAATGATTCTGGACACGGTTCAGAAAAAGGTGTTTCTCCCGGAGGAGAAAGCAAGGGAGTTATCCGAACTGGTCAGGAACCTCCTAAAACCAGGAACTGTGTCAGTACATCAATGCACAAGAGTCCTGGGAAAGATGGTGGCTTCTTACGAAGCAATTCCATTCGGCAGATTCCATGCACGAACATTTCAGTGGGATCTGCTGGACAAATGGTCCGGATCGCATCTGCACATGCATCAGCGGATAACACTGTCACCAAGAACAAGGTTGTCTCTCCTGTGGTGGTTGCAGAGTGCCCATCTGTTAGAGGGCCGCAGGTTCGGCATACAGGACTGGGTCCTGGTGACTACGGATGCCAGCCTACGGGGCTGGGGAGCAGTCACACAGGGAAGAAACTTCCAGGGTGTATGGTCAGACCTGGAGACGTCTCTTCACATAAATATACTGGAGCTAAGAGCGATATACAATGCTCTAAGCTTGGCAAAACCGCTGCTTCAGGGTCAGCCGGTGTTGATCCAGTCGGACAACATCACGGCAGTCGCCCACGTAAACAGACAAGGCGGCACGAGAAGCAGAAGAGCAATGACAGAAGCTGCAAGGATTCTTCGCTGGGCGGAAAATCATGTCATAGCACTGTCAGCAGTGTTCATCCCGGGAGTGGACAACTGGGAAGCAGACTTCCTCAGCAGACACGACCTTCACCCGGGAGAGTGGGGACTTCATCCGGAAGTTTTCCACATGATTGTGAACCGTTGGGAAAAACCAAAGGTGGATATGATGGCGTCTCGCCTCAACAAAAAACTGGACAGATATTGCGCCAGGTCAAGAGACCCTCAGGCAATAGCTGTGGACGCTCTGGTAACACCATGGGTGTACCAGTCAGTGTATGTGTTTCCTCCTCTGCCTCTCATACCAAAGGTACTGAGAATTATTCGGAAAAGGGGAGTAAGAACAATACTAGTGGCTCCGGATTGGCCAAGAAGAACTTGGTATCCGGAACTTCAAGAGATGCTCACGGAGGATCCGTGGCCTCTACCTCTAAGAAGGGATCTGCTTCAGCAGGGACCTTGTATGTTCCAAGACTTACCGCGACTGCGTTTGACGGCATGGCGGTTGAACGCCGGATTCTAAAAGAAAAGGGCATTCCAGAGGAAGTTATTCCTACCTTGATTAAGGCTAGGAAGGAAGTGACCGCACAACATTATCACCGCATTTGGAGAAAATATGTTGCGTGGTGTGAAGCCAAGAAGGCCCCAACGGAAGAATTTCAATTGGGTCGATTCTTACATTTCCTGCAGGCAGGATTGTCTATGGGCCTCAAATTGGGGTCTATTAAAGTTCAAATTTCGGCCTTATCAATCTTCTTCCAGAAGGAATTGGCTTCAGTGCCTGAAGTACAAACTTTTGTCAAGGGTGTACTACATATACAGCCCCCGATTGTGCCCCCAGTGGCACCGTGGGATCTAAACGTAGTTTTGGATTTTCTCAAATCTCATTGGTTTGAGCCTCTCAAATCTGTAGATTTGAAGTATCTTACATGGAAAGTAACCATGCTACTGGCCCTGGCTTCAGCCAGGAGAGTTTCAGAGTTGGCGGCTTTATCGTACAAAAGCCCATATCTGATTTTCCATTCGGACAGGGCAGAACTGCGGACACGTCCTCATTTTCTCCCTAAGGTGGTTTCGGCTTTTCACTTGAACCAGCCTATTGTGGTGCCTGCGGCTACTAGCGACTTGGAGGATTCCAAGTTACTGGACGTTGTCAGAGCATTAAAAATATATATTTCAAGGACAGCTGGAGTCAGAAAATCTGACTCGTTGTTTATATTGTATGCACCCAACAAGATGGGTGCTCCTGCGTCTAAGCAGACGATTGCGCGTTGGATCTGTAGCACAATCCAACTTGCACATTCTGTGGCAGGCCTGCCACAGCCTAAATCTGTAAAGGCCCACTCCACAAGGAAGGTGGGCTCATCTTGGGCGGCTGCCCGAGGGGTCTCGGCATTACAACTTTGCCGAGCAGCTACGTGGTCAGGGGAGAACACGTTTGTAAAATTTTACAAATTTGATACTCTGGCTAAGGAGGACCTGGAGTTCTCTCATTCGGTGCTGCAGAGTCATCCGCACTCTCCCGCCCGTTTGGGAGCTTTGGTATAATCCCCATGGTCCTGACGGAGTCCCCAGCATCCACTAGGACGTTAGAGAAAATAAGAATTTACTTACCGATAATTCTATTTCTCATAGTCCGTAGTGGATGCTGGGCGCCCATCCCAAGTGCGGATTGTCTGCAATACTTGTACATAGTTATTGTTACAAAAATCGGGTTATTATTATTGTTGTGAGCCATCTTTTCAGAGGCTACTTCGTTTGTTATCATACTGTTAACTGGGTTCAGATCACAAGTTGTACAGTGTGATTGGTGTGGCTGGTATGAGTCTTACCCGGGATTCAAGATCCTTCCTTATTGTGTACGCTCGTCCGGGCACAGTACCTAACTGAGGCTTGGAGGAGGGTCATAGGGGGAGGAGCCAGTACACACCATGTGATCCTAAAAGCTTTCTTTAGATGTGCCCTGTCTCCTGCGGAGCCGCTATTCCCCATGGTCCTGACGGAGTCCCCAGCATCCACTACGGACTATGAGAAATAGAATTATCGGTAAGTAAATTCTTATTATTGGGGTATGTGTATGTGTACATGTACAGGAGGATGTATTTCTGTATATTGGGGGGGGGGCGCCAAATGACTGCCTTGCCCCAGGTGACAGAAACCCTAGATTCTGCCCTGCTTAATCTATATGATTGCCATCACCTGTGCTGAAACACCTTTCTTGTCCATTAACCTGTTCAGAAAAGGGGCCTGCAATCATTAAGAGAAAAGTCCAGAAGGGTTGGGATTGTTTTGTCGGCGGTCAGGATCCTGGAGGTCAGCATACCGACCCCAGCTATCGGGGGACGAGCGCAACTGAGCCCCTTGCGGGCTTGGTGGCTCGCGCAGTTTCTATTCCCACTCTATGGGTGTCGTGGACACCCAATAATGGGAATAATCCATATGTCAGCATGCCAACCATCAGCATTGCCAGCGATCAGGATCCTGGTGTCGGCATCCTGACCACCGGGATCCCGACCACAGGTCATGTGACCTTATCTGGTCCAGAAGCAGAGCACTCTATCCCTCCTGAAGAGGGTCATGTTGGAAGGTATGCGTCTGCAGGTAACACCATGTGCAGACAGAACAGACATACTTTCCATGACTTTCTGCCACTTCCAGGAACTTATTTCCCCAGTGACCTCATGCTGCTTTGTGACTGGTGATAAACAGTCATCCCGTAGTTACTATTACAGACATCATGCAATAAGAGCCCCCCCTGTGTGTGACCCTCTCTCCGCCTCCTTGATCAATGCAACATGCCGGTCGCATCCACAGCTTTATTGCAGCCTCTGAAAAATGCCAACTCACAGGAGCGCGGGGTGACCTGGGAGCGCTCTCCGGACTACAAGTCCCATCATGCAAAGCTGCCAGACCCTGCCCCTTTTGTTTCCGTCATCTCTAGGCTGACGTCCTAAATCTATAAGGCTCATTACAGCGAATCAATGACGATGGTTGGACTGAGGGGCGGGGACTTCCTGGAACCTGACACGTCACTCCACAGAATGCAGACTCTGGCGTCGACAAAAGGGGGCGGAGATAGTAATGAGCAGGCGGGACTACAGAGTAGGGGGCGCGTCTAACAGTGGTCTTTTCTGTATTAATTATTCAGTAGGGCGGGCAGTGCGGGCGCTGATTGGCTGCGGCGGGCAGGCGTTCGCCTGCGTCATTACGTTGCCAGCTGATCGGAGTTTGGAGCCGGCTTGCAGCTGGGAGTTGCGGGGAGACGGGACAGGTCAGCGGGAGGGAGCGGTCACTGGCTAGGAGCAGCACCGGGCGCTGCGGAGTCCCGCTGTCAAAGAGTGATGTAGGCTGGGTACGTGCCTCCGGCAGTGCGGGGTGTATGGGCGCTGGCTGTGCGGTGGAGACAGGGTACAGTGGGCACTCTCTGCACTGAGTGCTCCGGGTCTCACAGACGGGCTGTGCAGTGATGGGTTACTCGGGGTGTGGTGAGCTGATACTCCCCAGTAACTGGTGACAGATGAGGTGAGTGTGACACTGGAGGTGCCGCAGTGTCAGGGTGGGGTGCAGGAATATGGGGGTGGGGCACATGGAGGGTGCTGGGTGACATGTAGGAGTAAGGGAGAGCAGCGCTCACTCAGCCCAGTATGGCTGCTCGGCTGTGTAAGGTCACCATATGGACAGGATACAGCATGCAGGTACGTGTGCTCAGAGGCTGGATGGGGCGCAGGGGAAGGGTTGCTCGGGCACAGTAGGTGACAGTGGGGTGGGAGTGGCACTGAGGGATAGACTTCCATATAGATCTCCACTATTCAGTGCGTGGGCTGTAGTGAACAGGCTACTGTGGAGTGTCCTCTGTGCACTGCAGATGCTGTATAGAAGTAGTAGTGGTATATATATAGAGGGTGTAGTGTGCAGGCTATAGGAGGTGCAGTGTTCTATGTATTCAGGGTGTAGTATACAGGCTGTAGGTGGGGTGACTATATAGTAGGTGTTCTGTAGTAGGATAGGGTGCAGTATAGGTATATGGTAACAGTGTGGTATGTAGGCAGAAGGTGGGGTGCTGTAACTGAGCAGGGTGTAGCCTACAAGCTGGAGGTGGGGTGCTGTATGTGGACGTGGTGTAGTATACAGGCTGGAGGATGAGTGCTGCTGGTGGGTATAGGGAGGTGACCTGGTGTAGTATGCAGGCTGGGTGTGAGGTGCTGATAGACTGTCCGCTATATAGGGCGTGTAGCTGACCGGCTAGGAGCGGCTTGTGTCTGGGGCTGACAGGGTGCGGTAGCCTCACTAGCCTGGCCCTGGGCTGAGTGCTGCAAGGTGTCCGGTCTGGGTGGGGAGAGCTGGCTGCTGGGGGTGTCACAACTGAGAGTGGATGACGTGCTGGGTGCTGCCACTGTGCATGGCCGGGGATGGCTGTGGGTGCTGTCACTGTGCATGGCCGGGGATGGCTGTGGGTGCTGTCACTGTGTATGGCCGGGGATGGCTGTGGGTGCTGTCACTGTGTATGGCCGGGGATGGCTGTGGCTGCTGTCACTGTGTATGGCCGGGGATGCAGCGAGGAAGGGTGTGTGGGGCAGCTGCTGATGAGCTGGGTATGGAGCAGCCTGCTGGTAACGATGTTAAGTTGTCCTTCTACGTGAAAGTTGCAGCCGTAGTTGCTGTAGGCCAGGGTCGGCTGGTGATTAGGTGGGTGTGGCCCACAATCACACCTACCAATACATAGACCCTGCAGGTGGATTGCACACATTAGGGAGGCTCCCCTGGTTTGGAGGGGGCTCTGACCACACCCCTGTGAGAATGCAATACTGGAGAGAGGATGACATCTGGCTCTGCTAACGGTAAGGACTGGACTGAGCATATAATTGCATGAACCACTTCCCCTCCCTTGTATTCCTCCCATGTAATTCATTCTGTAGCCCCTCTTTTTTCGTTCTACATATCTGTTGTGCCACCACTTCTCTTCTTCCCTTTTTGTCCATTTCTCTTACTTACTCCTATCTTTACTTTCCTTCCATATGCTGCCCCCTCTTCCCTCCCTGCACATAGATCCTGTTTGCTTTCCCTGCGTTCAGAAACTCTGATTCACGCTTATGCAACCTGCAGTTACACAGCGCAACGCTAGGGGCGATAGAGAGACAGTCCCCGCTCTGGGTCATGCCCTGGGGAGGAAAGAGGGGTAGAAACTGAAGCATTTGCTTTCCCAGGTTCCCCTTGCAGTGGATATGTCACCACAATCTTCTTCTTTTTTTTTTTTTTTTTTTTTTTTTTTTAAACTTTTTTTTTTTTGGGGTGGCTGTAACTAAAATGGTAATGGGCCTTAGTTTATGTGACCGGTGTGTAGTGTCTTTATACTGCTCCATAGAATTGTTTTGCACCATATTTGGTAACGTCTGTCCTTTATTTAATAAAGGCAACTGCATAACGTCTGTGGATAACATTCTCTATGTATATACATGGAACTATTTTAGTGTGTGAATAACGTTGCATTAATTTTTTTTTAATGAAATAGTAGATACGCTAAGTTTGTATCCACACCTGCTTCATTTTGAAATACTATAAAATACTAGCACAGAGAAATTTAATTTCAGTAAAATAAGATCTTTATATACTTGCAGTTGTGCTATTAATGTGTATTTGTAGTTCTTTCCTTTATTTTGGTTATTTCCTGCAGCAGTATTGTTTTATCCTGTCCATTACAAAAAATCTAAATATTCTTACTGGGAACAACTAGTAAAAAAAAAAAGCAATAGTGTATTCTCTAAACATAATTGTGTAACGCCCGTTAAACTGTGAGGCTTAAGGGGCCTATGTATTAATAACCGCAGCATTTCCACAATTAATAATAGTCTGTATAGTGCCGGACTTTTTCCTTTTTAACAAAATGTCCCCTTCTATGTAGTTACTGTAATTTGCAGGGACAGGGGTGGTGATAATCGCCGTCCCTGTGACTTACATCCTTGGCACGTCGGAGGAGTCTTTCACATTGTTGAAAGACTCCTCCAAAGAATGTGACGCTGCACATGCACACAGTCCGATTCCAGAGTCGGATGGAGGCTACTGGCCCACCCCTCTCCTGCCGCAATATCTCCGTAGGCATGAAGCTGTTTATGCCATCTGAAGATGGCTTAAACTAAAGGGGTTTTGTACATAGTGGGGAGACCATAGTCCTCATTGATAATAATGGGGACTGTGATCGGCATCGCTAATTAGCCCGTTGGAATACATTTCTTTGAAAACTCCTTCAATTAGGCTATCAATACAAAGCAATAGTACATACATTATGCAGAAATTGCAGTTTCTACAAACACACACCCCTGACAAGTAATACCCCTTTTACACTCGCACTCCCGGGTCACTCCCGGGATGCATTCCCGGGACTTACCCCTTTCACACTGCACTAAGACCTGGGATCGACCCGGGACAGCCCCATTTACACTGATCCCGGGATATCCCTGCAAATGCATATGTATGTCATTAGAAATGGCCTTTTTCTGGCTCACGTAGATGAGGTCACAATAGTCAACAAAGGAAGGGGTAAAGAAGAATCAACACAACATGTTTGGCGAATTAAATTTCCTTTATTTTTATAGGGTTTGCGGTGTGTCTCAGGGTGTTTTGCGCTGTGTGTACTTTGTCCCCTTGCGCGGCGTTTGTATACAAAGTCCGTACACGGTACGGGACTGTGTACGCAAACGGTGTACAAAGTACGTAGGTTGTGTACAGAGTATAGCGGCCGCAGCGGCTTTCTCTTACGCTTCCTGGACGCTCCCCAGGGCTCTGAAAGATGACATCATCTTTTCAGAGCCCAAGAAAGCTCCAAGCCACTTAATGCATTAAGGATGTATGTTCCTTAAAATCAGAGCAATGTTTTCTACCTTATGGCCATTAAATGCTGGTGTCAAAGAATATGCTTTCTACAAGTGTTTAATCACAGAAAAACATGATGGAACCAAATGATTTGTAGTTACAGTGCATTTTTTGTGACCAGAAATTTATTGTAGTGTCCGCTATTGATCCCCCTCTTGCCCCAGTAGTTTATACACTTTATAATATCAGCCACACCCTGACTGGATAAGCAGTGTTATATATATACCCCATTTACACAGAGCTTTTTACCTCCGTTATTGCTGGGTTAACCTGGCTCACGGCTCAGTGTAAAAGGGTCCAAAAAACAAACAAACTGGGGGTAGCTTGCACGGTTGATCCTGGAAAGGACCTGGGTTAAGCGGCAGTGTAAATGGGTAACCCTGGTCGTCCGACCTCGATTCCGTTTACGGCATGGGGAAGTCCTGATTTCCTGGCGTTTGGAGATTGTCATCTCCAAGCGCCAGCAGAAGAGGTTCAAGAATAACTAGGTCAGCGTGCAGTGGGAAAGGGGTCCGACAATGTTTGGAACGGTGTTCCAAATCACAGGGCAGACCTGTTAATTTAGTGTAAAAGAGGTATAACTGGAGGTTGATACAAAACTCCCGTTACTCTACCACCGATAACCTGGCCAAAAAATTTTTTGGATTGTTTCATCCTTGGTAAAGAAGTCAGTCAGAACTGTTGTTGCTCCAACTTGGTGTTTGTTTTTTTTTTAATGGTTACTTCAGGTTATATAAAAGCAATACTTGGGCGGTATTCAAATGGTACATCACGCCCAATCTCCTTTCTAAAGTAATCCCCGTTATCGTGTATATTGCGCCGTAGTAATCGGGTTTAGCTGCATAAAGGGTTGTGTGCCCTGGGGTAGCGAGCTGAAATGATTATGCCACGCCCATCAGCCGAAACAGAACGGGTGTGGAAGAGGGTGAAAAGAATTGAATACCACCCAAGGCTTTTTGAATAATTTTCCAAAAATACTTCCTTAATCGATCACAATGTACTTTTATTTTCAGTTCAGCTGGTGACCTTACGTATACTGATAATTGTCAAACCTACTCTAAGGGGTCAAACTTTATGTGATGGGGGGGGGGGGGGGGGAATTCTTTATGGGGGAGGTGTATCAAAGCTTGTAGAGCAGTGATTTTCAACCTTTTTCAGTTCGCGGCACACCAAAAAGATTTAAAAATTGCCAAGGCACACCATCGGTACCCCACGGAAAAATAAAACACACACAGGGAAATTAAACAAACATATTTGTCCCCAAGGCTAAAAACACACACACATTGTCCCCAACAGTTATTAAAATAATGCGCAGTACTTGAACACACTGTCTGCCACAGTAATTCCACACATTGACCCTCATAGTAATGCCATCACACTGTCCCCCATAGTAATTGCACACATTGCCCCCCATAGTAATACCACCACACACACCGACCCCCACAGTAATGCCACCAGACACACTGACCCCCACAGTAATGCCACCAAATATACTGACCCCCATAGTAATGCCACCAAATACACTGACCCCCATAGTAATGCCACGAAACACACTGACCCCCACAGTAATGCCACCAGACACACTGACCCCCATAGTAATGCCACCAAACACACTGACCCCCATAGTAATGCCACCAAACACACTGACCCCCATAGTAATGCCACCAAACACACTGACCCCCACAGTAATGCCACCAAATACACTGACCCCCATAGTAATGCCACCAAACACACTGACACCCACAGTAATGCCACCAGAGACACTGACCCCCATAGTAATGCCACCAAACACACTGACACCCACAGTAATGCCACCACACACACACTGACCCCCATAGTAATGCCACCACACACATAGTAATGGCACTGCACACACATCATAAAGCACTGGCCCAAACCTTTTTTGTTTTCCCCCTTGGCGGCAGGAGCATTGAGGAGCAGAACACAGCAGCACGGGCCACGAAGGGAAACTAGTCGCTGCCTAGGCGGGATGGTGATGTGTACGTGACTTATGAGTCACGCCACGTCGTAGGGGTCACGGGCGGGCCCGCAGAAGAGCTGCCTGTGCTGCCCGATAGTGATGCTGTAAATCAGTATCACTATCGGGCAGCGCAGGCAGCTCTTACGCGGTCATTGTATAGTGCAGACGGGGACTGGCAGCAGGGATCACTGGCGGCGGCACACTTGACCACCGCTGGCAGCACACCAGTGTGCCGCGGCACAGCGGTTGAAAATCACTGTTGTAGAGGGATAATGTACAAACCAATCAGCGCCTAACTGCTGTTTGAAAAAATTACAGTTAAGAGCTGATTGGTACTTTATCTTGCTTAACTTTGATACATCTCCCCCTTTAAATGCTTGTTTGAAGATCCCCCGAAAGAGTGCAGTGTTTGGTTGGCCAAAACAGTTATGGGCCCTACACACCTAGCAACCTGCCGCCGAGGTGCCCTACGGCCGATATGGCAGACGGGCGACCCGGCAGCAGGGGGGAGTGAAGTTTAACTCCACCTGGCTCCATATGCATGCATGCTAAGATGGACGAGATTGTACATATTGGCCTGGCTGCATACATAAGCAACCCGGCACCAACGATGAACGAGCGCGGGGCCGCGCATCGTTCATTGTCTGTGCCTACACACTGACCGATATGAACAAGTTCTCATTCATTAATGAACGAGAACGTTCATATCGATCACTGTTATCGCTCAGTGTGTAGGGCCCTTTGCCCCTTTCAGAAATAACGTGCATCGAGCGAGTTGCTGCTTATGTCTTGAAGGGTCTGACCTTGGGTTGACAGTTGTGGACCTGCAACCAACCATGGTTATTCCCAATACTTGCAACACGGTTCAGTGCCCCGGCTTGTGTGTGAAAGGTATGACCTGGATCAGTGCTAAAAGAGATTTATTGGTGGGGACAATAGCGCTTGGAGATGACATCCTCTCCAAGTTTCCATTGTAAACTGGAAGACCCAGGCCCAGTGTGAAGGGTGATGACCCGTGAATAACCTGGGTCATCACCCTTGTGTGAATGGGGTAAATACAGAAAACCCTGGCTGGGGTATTGACTGGTAAATCTTTCTTGTTCCTGAATTTCCATTGGAACATTGTTTAATTAACCTGTGTTTTATCTTGTAGGGGTTGTGGCATGTGATGTTGCCTGCTATGTCAATAATTTGAGTAAATGCCAGAGGGTATTAAACATATGGGTGCAATCTAAAAGCTGTTCTTGGATGAAAAATTTAGAGTAGTATTTAACTGCTCTTAAAATATTTTAAAATATTGCCTATTCACAGAAAATCACAATGTGATCATTCAAAACTTATACCGTGAGCTGATTCAGGTCAGGCAATAGAAAATACTGCAGGAAACAAAATTAAATAATTATAGATAGATATAGACACACGCACACACACACCTTTATATATGTTGAAAAATATTTTTTTTTTGAGTCTAGCATTTATTATGGTCTAGCGCCACAATATTTAAAATGTATCAAAAAACCCCACCCATAAATATTGATAAAGCAACATTTTTGACTCTGTGAAGGCTGGGTCTGCTTCCCCCTTATACTTACCCTGGCTGCGTCCTCTTTCAGCCAGCTCCTTACCTCCCAGATCCTGTGTGTTCAGCACACTAGCGGGTAAGTTTTTTCGCAAAAAAGGGCATTAATTGGATTGCCCGTTAAAAACATTGGCGACAAATCAGAATAATGGCCGGTTTCTTTGGGGTAAACTTTACCTCGATCAATTGAAGTTGTTTGGTATTGATCAATTGGTAATTGTTTATATGATGGACTACTAGTGCCTAGGTTTTTAGTTGCCCATGACAACCAATTGGCATTGAAGAAACATTTATAATTTGCATACTATAAAATTATACAGAGCAGCTGATTGGTTGCCATGGGCAACTTCTCCACTGGCTCACATCTCCACTCTTATCACTGCTTCATAGGTTTACCCCACAGTGGTTCTGCAAACAGCCGTTCTAAATCCCAAAAAACTGTTAATGTTACTTCGATCGCACAACGTTACTCTAGTTTAAAGCCACGAGTTCTAGAAAATAGTTTTTTTTTTTTTTATCACAATGAAATCAATGAGAAATATAGTTAGTTGAAATCCTTCCGATATTTATTGGGTAATAACCGGTTATAGACATAGGGTACTGTGTGTTGCTATAGTGATCTCCCATGCTTCATATAAATTAGAAGTCCTATCACCACTTTGAGCAAAAGACTGGCTTGTACTTCAACCACCTATATACCATATATGGAAAAACAAATAACTGGGTCCTGCAATGTCACTAGTGATGTAAGAGCAGGGCTGATCTGTGTAATCCTGTGACTGCAAGCTGTATGAACGTCATGGTGTGAGTCAGAGTAATAAATTGGGTCAGGGGTGATACCAGCGACTGAAATCTGTGAGATAGTCCAGCAGCCCTTATAAGATTGAGAGTATGTGTATCTATCTATCTATCTATCTATCTATCTATCTATCTATCTATCTATCTATCTATCTATCTATCTATCTAGCACATTGTTCTCTGACATCTCTACAAAGAAGATCATTTTGATGTTGTTTGAATTACCAACACAACTATCGTCTGCACAAACATTGTTTATTGTAATTCTGGGCAAATTGTAAACAGTTTTATGTATTGCTTTTTAAAAAAAATAAACAATCTCTTTTTTTAAGGTTATTTTATTATACAAAACTTGTACATACCAAAGTATGACATCAGCTCCCTGGGGAAATCTCTTCTTTCACTATCTGTTGTTCATACCCCATCTAACAGGGGGTATCTTCCCTAAATTGAAGCTTTCACATCTTTAGCGCGATAAAGGTCTTATAGCTTTTCATATATATATATATATATATATATATATATATATATATATATATATATATATATATATATATTTTCATACAATCTTTCTTTTTCTTTCTCCCTTTTGTTGTCTCCTATCCATCAGTTTACTTGTGATTATCAAACACTAAAGAATGATTAACTGCATTGCATGGCTAGAAGGACTGAGACAGGTACTCTACACATACTCACACTAAAATTTATCACTGTTATGCTTTAATGAGCTGCCACGCTTTTTTTTTTTTTTTTTTTTCTTTCTTTTTTTATTCCCAGAAGATGCTGTTTTAGGGAACCGAACCCTTTTAAGGAGGCGAAGGGTGTGTGTATATAGCTCGCAGTGTTGGTCAATGTCCGCAACAAATTGGGTTAAGAGTTGGGGAGGGAGATTGGCCCTGGAAAAGACTGAGAGGTGGGGCTCCTGGCTTAGAACAAAGTTTAGACGACACCAAGGGGCCGTCAGCTGGGTTGGAATGTATATCATATGTACTAGGCATGCCTGGAATTTGTGGTATCCCAGCCCTGTCCAAGCAGCACACGTAACTGGGAATTTGGTTCTCATTCCTGATCAGCACTTTAGCAGACGTATCCCGGTAAGAGGTGTCAGGAGAAACATTAGCAAGTGTTCTGAGTGTGATCTTGCCACAGTAAGCAGATTGACTACTTCACTTGCTCTCCACTGTGAGACAAAGGGGGATTTTTGTGGCCTTAATGGATTGGCAATTGCAGGCCATTCTTTCGTACCACTCTGAACCAGATGCCTTTGGTGTATCTTACGCTGCCTCTTCTTTTTATTTTATTTTTATTACTATTTAAAAAAAAAAATTCTATTTCAGAGATTCTACAGCTATTGTTCCTTTTTGTGGTCTGTCTGAAACCCAATTTCAACACCTGTTTTATTGTAAGATTTGTTAGCTTGTGTTTATGGATTTGTATCTTACTTTGATATGTTAAGTTCCAGATGCTTAATGGTGCATGTATATACAGTATATCTGGTACATAAACCCATTCTTAAATCCCTCTCCCAGTTAAAGATATTTAAATGTATTGTGAAGACTGGTGAGTACTACCATCTAACGAGTATCTTATTTATGATTAAAGTTTGTAATTTTATAAATAACACTTAAAGGAAAATTATTTAATGTTGTATCATGAGTTGCAGATCCGGGTTTCAGGCTAATCTGGGGGCACAGTCTGAATAAAGGCCCCCATCCACTAGTGCGATATGGGCTCTTTTTATGCAATTGAGACAAATTGCTGAGACGGATTGCATGAAAAGTGTCACATCGCATGCCCTTTTCATGCAATTGCGATGCACATTCCCTTGTGCCTCGCATTGCAATCGCTGATCACCAGGGCTGACCATAATTATCTCAATTGCACAGAAATAGGTTTAATAACGTTAGATCGCATGAGAGAAATCACATGTAAAAAAAAAACACTCAAGCAGCAAATCGCAATCGCAGGGCTCCCAGGAAGCTGCCGGACAGATTGCAGGAGAAAAGGATCCAACTCATTGCTGAGATAAATCTCGCCAGTGGAGCGAGGCCTTAAGGCTGGGAACTTCTTATGTAAGGGGTAAACTGACCTACGGATGGGGCTCTGAGAGAGTGATTAGTGATATCCTGCCATCTAGACACTGAGATTCAGACATCTGTATCTAAAAAGGGACCTCTATTAAATGAGACAATCTAACACACAACTTCCTATATATAAGCTTTTGTTTGTTTTATATAAATGTGTATTTAATTAACTTTAGGACAATCCCTTTCAGTTCTTTCAACATGCTGAGAATAGGTTTTGAGCAGTCAAGGTTACACTAATCAGCCCTGATTACGCCATATAACTGCGCAGCTTGTCCAGTGATTAGGTGAACCTGGGATTTATTTGTATTTCAACATTTATATCTTTAGAATCCTCCGCAGACTCTGTTATAGAAGCGTCATAACACAATCAACGTTCACCGATCTACATGATGATTCATCTCTGGAAGTTGTCGCCGCTAAAGAGATTTGTGCTAACACTTGTTCCACCAGACTTCCTATAGGAACGGGGCTGCATAAGACTTGTGCGTTCTAATTACATAAGATAATGGTATTCCTCAAACACTAGAATACCAAATAACAGGAGTACAGCTATCATATTTAAATGCTGAATCAAATCGTGCTTCAGCTTGTGTGGACATAAACCTCAATCATGCTTTATCTTGAATAGATTTACACAATAAATGTGCTGAATTGTATAGCCAACCAGTCACCTTCTAAAGAACATGCATGATTATTAAAGAGTTGTCGCCGAGCCCAAAGAAGAAAAAGGAAATGGAGCTTTTGAGATTGTCAAAATAAGAAAAAGTGAGGTGTGGCAGCGAATGGCTGCTATTGTGCTACAGTCTGACCGCTGTTGTCGGTGGCTTTAATGACGCAGCAGAGCAGCTGCCCTGACCTTGCTGTACCTTCATAAACAGTGGTATCTCTGCAAAGCAGTTACTGGTGGAATGTTATTATAAACGTTGTCTACACTCAGTCATGAGGAGCCCCGCCTAAAGAGCAGACCATGCATAGGGGGACAGTGTAATCCTACAAACAAATAATAAAATAACAACTTTACAAGAGATTTAATGATTATTTCTCTGACGTCCTAGTGGATGCTGGGGACTCCGTAAAGACCATGGGGGGGATAGCTGCTCCGCAGGAGTCTGGGCACATCTAAAGAAAGCTTTAGGATCACCTGGTGTGCACTGGCTCCTCCCCCTATGACCCTCCTCCAAGCCTCAGTTAGATCTCTGTGCCCGAACGAGAAGGGTGCACACTAGGGGCTCTCCTGAGCTTCTTGGTGAAAGTTTTAGATTAGGTTTGTTATTTTCAGTGAGACCTGCTGGCAACAGGCTCACTGCATCGAGGGACTAAGGGGAGAAGAAGCGAACTCACCTGCGTGCAGAGTGGATTGGGCTTCTTGGCTACTGGACATTAGCTCCAGAGGGACGATCACAGGTTCAGCCTGGATGGGTCCCGGAGCCGCGCCGCCGGCCCCCTTACAGAGCCAGAAGAGCGAAGAGGTCCGGAAAAATCGGCGGCAGAAGACGTTCCTGTCTTCAATAAGGTAGCGCACAGCACCGCAGCTGTGCGCCATTGCTCAGCACACTTCATACTCCGGTCACTGAGGGTGCAGGGCGCTGGGGGGGGCGCCCTGAGACGCAATAAAACACAATAAAAATACCTTACATGGCAAAAAATACATCACATATAGCTCCTGGGCTATATGGATGCATTTAACCCCTGCCAGAATATACAGAAAAACGGGAGATAAGGCCGCCGGAAAAGGGGCGGAGCCTATCTCCTCAGCACACTGGCGCCATTGTCCCTCACAGCTCAGTTGGAGGGAAGCTCCCTGGCTCTCCCCTGCAGTCACTACACTACAGAAAGGGTTAAAAAAAAGAGAGGGGGGCACTAATTAGGCGCAGTATTAAAACATACAGCAGCTATAAAGGGAAAAACACTTATATAAGGTTATCCCTGTGTGTGTGTGTGTATGTATGTGTATATATATATATATATATATATATATATATATATATATATATATATATATATATATATATATATATATATATATATATATATATATATATATCTCTGGTGTGTGCTGGCAAACTCTCCCTCTGTCTCCCCAAAGGGCTAGTGGGGTCCTGTCCTCTATCAGAGCATTCCCTGTGTGTGTGCTGTGTGTCGGTACGTTTGTGTCGACATGTATGAGGAGAAAAATGATGTGGAGACGGAGCAGATTGTCTGTAATAGTGATGGTCACCCCCTAGGGGGTCGACACCTGAGTGAATGTACTGTTGAAAATTACGTGACAGTGTCAGCTCTGTATAAAAGACAGTGGTTGACATGAGACAGCCGGCTACTCAGCTTGTGCATGTCCAGACGTCTCATAGGCCGTCAGGGGCTCTAAAGCGCCCGTTACCTCAGATGGCAGATACAGACGCCGACACGGATACTGACTCCTGTGTCGACGGTGAAGAGACAACCGTGATTTCCAATAGGGCCACACGTTACATGATTGAGGCAATGGAAAATGTTTACACATTTCTAATAATGAGTACCACCAAAAAGGGGTATTATGTTTGGTGAGGAAAAACTACCTGTAGTTTTCCTGAATCTGAGAAATAAAATGAGGTGTGTGATGATGCGTGGGTTTCCCCCGATAATAATTTCTAAAAAGTTATTGGCAGTATACCTTTTCCCGCCAGAGGTTAGGGTGCGTTGGGAAACACCCCCTAGGGGGGTTAAGGCGCTCACACGCTTGTAAGAACAAGGGCTCTACCCTCTCCTGAGATGGCCGCCCTTAAGGATCCTGCTGATAAAAGCAGGAGGGTATCCTAAAATGTATTTACACACATAATGGTGTTATACTGCGACCAGCAATCGCCTCAGCCTGGATGTGCAGTGCTGGGTTGGCGTGGTCGGATTCCCTGACTGGAAATATTGATATCCTAGATAAGGACAGTATATTATTGCCTATAGAGTATTGAAAAGATGCATTTCTATATATGCATGATGCACAGCGGAATATTTGCCGACTGGCATCAAGTATAAGTGCGTTGTCCAATTCCACCAGTAAAGTGGTCAGGTGATGCGGATTCCAAACGGCATTTGGAAGTATTGCCTTAAAAAGGGGACATTTGGGGTCGGTCTTTCAGACCTGGTGGCCACGGCAACAGCTGGGATATCCACGTTTGTACCCCAGGTCGCCTCTCAAAATAAGACGCCGTATTATCAGGCGCAGTCCTTTGTTGGCAAGCGGACAAAAGGTGCCTCTTCTGCTCGTGACAGAGGGAGAGGAAAAAGGCTGCTGAGATCAGCCAGTTCACAGGAACAGAAACCCTTTCCCGCCTCTGCCAAGCCCTCAGTATGACGCTAGGGCTTTACAAGCTCAGGCACGGTGGGGGCCCGTTCTCCATAAATTTCAGTGCGCAGTGGGCTCACTCGCAAGTAGACCCCTGGATCCTTCAGGTAATATCTCAGGGGTACAAATTGGAATTCGAGACGTCTCCCCCTCGCCGTTTCACCGACGTCTCCCTCTGACAGGGAGGCAGTTTTGGAAGCCATTCACAAGCTGTATTCCCAGCAGGTGATAATCAAGGTACCCCTCCTGCAACAGGGAACGGGGTATTATCCCACACTATTGTGGTACCGAAGCCAGACTGCTCGGTGAGACCGTTTCTAAATCTAAAATCTAAAATCTTTAAACACTTACATACAGAGGTTCAAATTCAAGATTGAGTCACTCAGAGCAGTGATTGCGAACCTGGAAGAAGGGGACTACATGATGTCTCGGGACATCAAGGATGCTTACCTTCAGGTCAAAATTTACCCTTCTCACCAAGGGCACCTCAGGTTATGGTACAGAACTGTCACTATCAGTTCAGACGCTGCCGTAGGGATGGTCCACGGCACCCCGGGTCTTTACCAAGGTATTGGCCGAAATGATATTCCTTCGAAGGAAGGGAATTTTAGTTATCCCTTACTTGGACGATTCCCTGATAAGGGTAAGATCCAGGGAACAGTTGGAGGTCGGTGTAGCACTATCTCAGGTAGTGTTGCGGCAGCACGATTAGATTCTCAATATTCCAAAATCGCAGCTGGTTCCGACGACTTGTCTTCTGTTCCTAGGGATGATCCTGGACACAGTCCAGAACAAAGGTGTTTCTCCTGGAAGAGAAAGCCAGGGAGTTATCCGAGCTAGTCAGGAACCTCCTAAAACCGAGCCAAGTCTCAGTGCATCAATGCACAAGGGTTCTGGGTAAAAATGGTGGCTTCCTACGAAGCAATCCCATTCGGCAGATTCCACGCAAGAACTTTCCAGTGGGACTTACTGGACAAAGGGTCCGGGTCGCATCTTCAGATGCATCAGCGGATAACCCTGTCACCAAGGACAAGGGTATCCCTCCTGTGGTGGTTGCAGAGTGCTCATCTTCTAGAGGGCCGCAGATTCGGCATTCAGGACTGGGTCCTGGTGACCACGGATGCCAGCCTGCGAGGCTGGGGAGCAGTCACACAGGGAAGGAATATCCAGGGCTTATGGTCAAGCCTGGAGACATCACTTCACATAAATATCCTGAAGCTAAGGGCCATTTACAATGCTCTAAGCTTAGCAAGAACCTCTGCTTCAAGGTCAGCCGGTGTTGATCCAGTCGGACAACATCACGGCAATCACCCACGTAAACAGAAAGGGTGGCACAAGAAGCAGGAGGGCAATGGCAGAAGCTGCAAGGATTCTTCGCTGGGCGGAAAATCATGTGATAGCGCTGTCAGCAATATTCATTCCGGGAGTGGAAAACTGGGAAGCAGATTTCCTCAGCACGACCTCCACCCGGGAGAGTGGGGACTTCACCCAGAAGTCTTCCACATGATTATAAACCGTTGGGAAAAACTCGACAGGTATTGCGCCAGGTCAAGGGACCCTCAGGCAATAGCTGTAGACGCTCTGGTAACACCAGAGGTGTACCAGTCAGTGTATGTGTTCCCTCCTCTGCCTCTCATACCCAAGGTACTGAGATTGATAAGATGGAGAGGAGTAAGCACTATATTCGTGGCTCCGGATTGGCCAAGAAGGACTTGGTAACCGGAACTTCAAGAGATGCTCACGGAGGATCCGTGGCCTCTACCTCTAAGAAGGGACCTGCTCCAGCAAGGACCCTGTCTGTTCCAAGACTTACCGCGGCTGCGTTTGACGGCGTGGCGGTTGAACGCCGGATCCTGAAGGAAAAAAGGCATTCCGGATGAGGTCATCCCTATCCTGATCAAAGCCAGGAAGGATGTAACCGTATAACATTATCACCGCATTTGGCGAAAATATGTTGCGTGGTGCGAGGCCAGTAAGGCCCGACGGAGGAAATTCAACCGGGTCGATTCCTACATTTCCTGCAAACAGGAGTGTCTATGGGCCTGAAATTGGGGTCCATTAAGGTTCAAATTTCGGCTCTGTCAATTTTCTTCCAAAAAGAACTAGCTTCAGTCCCTGAAGTTCAGACATTTGTAAAAGGGGTACTGCATATACAGCCTCCTTTTGTGCCTCCAGTGGCACTTTGGGATCTCAATGTAGTTTTGGGTTCAAAAAGTCACATTGGTTTGACCCACTTAAATCTGTGGAGGTAAAATATCTCACAGGGAAAGTGGTCATGCTGTTGGCCCTGTCCTGGGCCAGGCGCGTGTCAGAATTGGGGGCTTTATCCTGTAAAAGCCCTTATCTGATTTTGCATTCGGACAGGGTGGAATTGAGGACTCGTCCTCAGTTTCTCCCTAAGGTGGTTTCAGCGTTCACCTGATACAACCTATTGTGGTGCCTGCGGCTACTAGGGACTTGGAGGACTCCAAGTTGCTAGACGTTGTCAGGGCCCTGAAAATATGTTTCCAGGACGGCTGGAGTCAGGAAATCTGACTCGCTGTTTATCCTGTATGCACCCAACAGGCTGGGTGCTCCTGCTTCTAAGCAGACTTTTGCTCGTTGGATTTGTAATACAATTCAGCTTGCACATTCTGTGGCAGGCCTGCCACAGCTAAAAATCTGTAAATGCCCACTCCACAAGGAAGGTGGGCTCATCTTGGGCGGCTGCCCGAGGGGTCTCGGCTTTACAACTTTGCCGAGCAGCTACTTGGTCAGGAGCAAATACGTTTGTAAATTCTACAAAATTGATACCCTGGCTGAGGAGGACCGGGAGTTCTCTCATTTGGTGCTGCAGAGTCATCCGCACTCTCCCGCCCGTTTGGGAGCTTTGGTATAATCCCCATGGTCCTTACGGAGTCCCCAGCATCCACTAGGACGTCAGAGAAAATAAGAATTTACTTACCGATAATTCTATTTCTCGTAGTCCGTAGTGGATGCTGGGCGCCCATCCCAAGTGCGGATTGTCTGCAATACTGGTACATAATTATTGTTACCAAAAAATTTGGGTTATTGCTGTAGTGAGCCATCTTTTCTAGAGGCTCCTCTATTATCATGCTGTTAACTGGGTTCAGATCACAAGTTGTACAGTGTGATTGGTGTGGCTGGTATGAGTCTTACCCGGGATTCAAAATCCTTCCTTATTGTGTACGCTCGTCCGGGCACAGTATCCTAACTGAGGCTTGGAGGAGGGTCATAGGGGGAGGAGCCAGTGCACACCAGGTGATCCTAAAGCTTTCTTTAGATGTGCCCAGACTCCTGCGGAGCCGCTATCCCCCCCCATGGTCCTTACGGAGTCCCCAGCATCCACTACGGACTACGAGAAATAGAATTATCGGTAAGTAAATTCTTATTTAATTTCCCTTTTTAGTTAGATGATCATTACGCCCTTATTGTGTCTTTATTTCCCATGATATGTATATTTTGTTCTAAGGAGTTGTGTAAAGTGTTAGATTTGCAGCTGTAGGGGTCTATTTACTGAGCCTTGGAGAGAGAGAAAGTGGATGGAAATAAAGTACCAGCCAATTGGTTTCTAATTGTTATTACTCTTACGTCCTAGAGGATGCTGGGGACTCCATAAGGACCATGGGGAATAGACGGGCTCCACAGGAGACATGGGCACTAAAAAAAACTTTAGGTATGGGTGTGCACTCTCTCCTCCCTCTATGCCCCTCCTCCAGACCTCAGTTTAATACTGTGCCCAGAGGAGACTGGGTGCACTACAGGGAGCTCTCCTGAGCTTCCTGAAAAGAAAGTATTTTGTTAGGTTTTTTTATTTTCAGGGAGACCTGTTGGCAACAGACTCCCTGCATCGTGGGACTGAGGAGAGAGAAGCACACCTACTTAAATGCTAGGCTCTGCTTCTTAGGCTACTGGACACCATTAGCTCCAGAGGGAGTCAGAACGCAGGTCTCCCCTATCGGTTCGTCCCGGAGCCGCGCCGCCGTCCTCTCCTAGCAGAGCCGGAAGATAGAAGCCGGGTGAGTATAGAAGAATTCAGAGGCGCGCCATTTGGTATCCCCACCAGTTTGTTCAAAGAGCGGGACCGAAGCGGGGCTTCTCCCTCAGGACTCGCCAGCGCCGTTTTCTCCACAAGCACACGCTGAGAAGCTGGCTCCCCGGACTCTCCCCTGCTGATCACCGATGACAGAGGGTTTTAAAGAAGGAGGGCACATAATTTGGCGCAGTGAATATACAAATAGCGCTGTATCTGGGTAATTTTTTTTCCCAGGGTTATTGGCGCTGGGTGTGTGCTGGCATACTCTCTCTCTGTCTCTCCAAAGGGCATTGTGGGGAAACTGTCTCCAGATAGTCTTCCCTGAGTGTGTGGTGTGTCATTACGTGCGTGTTGGCATGTCTGAAGCGGAAGGCTCTCCTAGGGATGAGGTGGAGCGCATGAGTGTGGTGTCTGTCGGCAACGCCGACACATAACTGGATGGAAATGTGGAATATTTTAAATGCAAATGTGAATTTGTTGCACAAACGTTTGGACAAAGCAGAGTCCAGGGACAGTACAGAGGGTCATACCCTGCCTTTCCCTATGTCACAGCAGGGGCCTTCGGGGTCTCAAACGCCCACTTTCTCCGGTAGTTGACACTGATATCGACACAGATTCTGAATCCAGTATCGATTATGATGATGCGAGGTTGCAGCCAAAATTGGCAAAGAGTATTCATTATATGATTATTGCTATAAAGGATGTGCTGCATATTATAGATGACCCCGCGGTGCCTAATCCAAAAATCCACATGTTTAAAGAAAAGAAGCCTGAGGTTACTTTTCCACCTTCTTTTGAATGAAATGAGTTATTTGAAAGTGCTTGGGAAACTCCAGACAAGAAACTGCAGATTCCCAAAAGGATTCTTATGGCGTGTCCTTTCCCGATCAAGGACAGGATACGGTGGGAATCCTCCCCAAGGGTGGACAAGGCGTTGACGCTCCTTTCCAAAAAGGTGGCGCTGCCGTCTCGGGATACTGCTGCCCTCAGGGATCCTGCGGATCGCAAGCAGGAAACTACCTTGAAGTCAATTTACACTCATACCGGTACCTTACTCAGACCGGCAATAGCGTCGGCCTGGGTTTGTAGCGCTGTTATAGCGTGGACCGATACCTTATCTACTGATATGGATGCAATGGATAAGGAAACTATTTTATTGACCCTGGGCCATGTTAAGGATGCGGTCCTTTATATGAGAGAGGCTCAGAGGGATGTAGGCATACTGGGGTCCAGAGCGAACGCTGTGGCGATTTCTGCCAGGCGAGCACTGTGGACCCGACAGTGGATGGGTGATGCCGATTCAAAACGGCATATGGAGGTTTTACCTTACAAGGGTGAGGAATTGTTTGGGGAAGGTCTCGCAGACCTGGTTTCCATGGCTACTGCAGGTAAATCAACTTTTTTACCTTATGTTTCCTCACAGCCTAAGAAAGCGCCACATTTTCAGATGCAGTCCTTTCGGTCGCATTAATCCAAGAGAGCTCGGGGATCTTCCTTTCTTGCCAGAGGTAAGGGCAAGGGGAAAAAGCTGCCAACTACAGCCAGTTCCCAGGAACAGAAGTCCTCCCCGGCTTCTACTAAATCCACCGCATGACGCTGGGGCTCCGCGGGAGGAGTCCGCTCCTGTGGGGGCACGTCTTCGTCTGTTCAGCCAGGTCTGGGTTCACTCTCAGGTGGATCCCTGGGCAATAGACATTGTTTCCCAGGGGTACAAGCTGGAATTCGAAGAGGTTCCTCCTCGCCGGTTTTTCAAATCTGCACTGCCGACTTCTTCCCCAGAGAGGGAGGTAGTTCTGGCAGCAATTCAAAAGTTGTGCCTTCAACAAGTGGTGGTCAAAGTTCCCCCGCTACAGCAGGGGATGGGCTATTACTCAACCCTGTTTGTGGTCCCGAAACCGGACGGTTCGGTCAGACCCATTCTGAATTTAAAATCCTTAAACCTATAGTTGAAGAGGTTCAAGTTGGAATCGCTCAGAGCGGTCATCGCAAGTCTGGAGGGGGGAGATTATATGGTGTCCCTAGACATAAAGGATGCATACCTTCATGTCCCCATTTATCAACCTCATCAGGCGTTCCTGAGATTTGTGGTGCAGGATTGTCATTACCAATTTCAGACGTTGCCGTTTGGGCTTTCCACGGCCCCGAGGATTTTTACCAAATTAATGGCAGAGATGATGGTGCTCCTGCGCAAGCAGGGTGTCACAATTATCCCATACTTGGACGATCTCCTGATAAAAGTGAGATCGAGAGAACGATTGATGGACAGCGTATCACTCTCCCTGAGGGTGTTGCAACAACACGGTTGAATTCTAAACCTACCAAAGTCAGTTAGTTCCAACGACCCGATTGCCTTTCTTAGGCATGATTCTGGACACTGAACATAAGAGGGTTTTTCTTCCAAAAGAAAAGGCCCAGGAACTTCAGAGCTTGGTCAAGGACCTGTTGAAGCCAGACAGGGTGTCAGTACATCACTGCACTCGAGTGCTGGGAAAAATGGTGGCGTCTTACGAGGCCATTCCATTCGGCAGGTTCCATGCCAGGACTTTTCAGTGGGACGTTCTGGACATGTTGTCCGGGTCACATCTACAGATTCATCAGATGATCCGCCTGTCCCCCAGGGCCAGGGTGTCTCTCCTGTGGTGGCTGCAGAGTACTCTCCTACTAGAGGGTCGCAGGTTCAGCATCCAGGACTGGGTTCTGGTGACCACGGACGTAAGCCTCAGAGGATGGGGAGCAGTCGCACAGGGAAGAAACTTCCAAGGTCTGTGGTCAAGCCAGGAGGCTTGTCTACACCAACATTCTGGAATTAAGGGCCATATACAACGGCCTTCGTCAAGCGCAGACCTTACTTCAAGGTCTACCGGTTCTGATTCAGTCAGACAACATCACAGCAGTGGCTCATGTAAACCGCCAAGGTGGCACAAGGAGCAGAGTGGCAATGGCAGAAGCCTCAAAGATTCTTTGATGGGCGGAGAGTCATGTAAGCGCTCTGACAGCAGTCTTCATTCCGGGAGTGGATAACTGGGAAGCAGACTTCCTCAGCAGACACGATCTCCATCCAGGAGAGTGGGGACTTCATCAGGAAGTCTTCGCAGAGATTGCAAGTCAGTGGGGACTGCCTCAAATAGACATGATGGCTTCACGTCTCCACAAGAAACTTCCGAGATATTGCGCCAGGTCAAGGGACCCTCGGGCGGTTGCAGTGGACGCACTGGTGACACCGTGGGTGTTTCAGTCGGTCTATGTGTTACCTCCTCTTCCTCTCATCTCAAAAATACTGAGAATCATAAGACGAAGAGGGTTCCAGGCAATTCTCATTGTTCCAGATTGGCCTCGAAGGGCCTGGTATCCGGATCTGCAGGAAATGCTCACAGAAGATCTGTGGCCTCTTCCTCTCAGGGAAGACCTGTTACAACAAGGGCCCTGTCTGTTCCAGGACTTACCCCGACTACGTTTGACGGCATGGCGGTTGAACGCAGGATCCTAGCGGAGAAGGGCATTCCGGAGGAGGTCATTCCTACTCTGATTAAGGCTAGGAAGGAGGTGACATCGAAACATTATCACCGTATCTGGAGGAAGTATGTGTCTTGGTGTGAAGCCAAGACTGCTCCTCTGGAAGAAATCCATATGGGCTGTTTTCTCCACTTCCTGCAAACTGGAGTGAATTTGGGCCTAAAGTTAGGCTCCATTTAAGGTTCAGATTTCGGTCCTATCCTTTTTCTTTCAAAAGGAATTGGCTTCTCTTCCGGAAGTCCAGACTTTCGTGAAGGGGGTGCTGCATATCCAGCCTCCTTTTTGTGCCTCCGGTGGCACCATGGGACCTTTAACGTGGTGTTACGGTTTCTTAAGTCTCACTGGTTTGAACTGCTTCAAACAGTTGAGTTGAAGTATCTCACTTGGAAAGTGGTCATGTTATTGGCCTTGGCTTCGGCACGGCGAGTGTCGGAGTTGGAGGCTTTGTCTCACAAAAGCCCTTATCTGATTTTCCATGTGGATAGAGCTGAGTTGCGGACTCGTCCTCAATTTTTGCCTAAGGTGGTTTCTTCTTTTCATATGAACCAACCTATAGTGGTGCCTGTGGCTCCAAGGGACGTGGAGGATTCTGAGTCCCTGGATGTGGTCAGGGCATTGAAAATTTATGTGGCCAGAACGGCTCTGGTTAGGAAAACAGAGGCTCTGTTTATCCTGTATGCAGCCAACAAGGTTGGCGCTCCTGCATCTAAGCAGACTATTGCTCGCTGGATCTGTAACACGATTCAGCAGGCTCATTCTACGGCTGGATTGCCGTTACCGAATTTGGTTAAGGGCCATTCCACTCGGAAGGTGGGCTCTTCTTGGGCGGCTGCCCGGGGCGTCTCGGCATTACAACTTTGCCGAGCAGCAACTTGGTCGGGTTCAAACACTTTTGCAAAACTCTACAAGTTTAATACCCTGGCTGATGAGGACCTAATGTTTGCTCATTCGGTGCTGCAGAGTCATCCGCACTCTCCCGCCCGTTTGGGAGCTTTGGTATAATCCCCATGGTCCTTACGGAGTCCCCAGCATCCTCTAGGACGTAAGAGAAAATAAGATTTTAAACCTACCGGTAAATCTTTTTCTCGTAGTCCGTAGAGGATGCTGGGCGCCCGTCCCAGTGCGGACAACATCCTGCAAGACTTGTATATAGTTGTTGCTTACATAAGGGTTGTATTTTTCAGTTGGATCAGTTTTGGACTGGTTTTTGTTTCATACTGTTGACTAGTTCGTATCTCCCATGTTATACGGTGTGGCTGGTATGAATCTTGCCCTTGGATGTACAAAATCCTCGTACTGTCCGTCTCCTCTGAGCACAGTTTCTCTAACTGAGGTCTGGAGGAGGGGCATAGAGGGAGGAGCCAGTGCACACCCATACCTAAAGTTCTTTTTAGTGCCCATGTCTCCTGTGGAGCCCGTCTATTCCCCATGGTCCTTATGGAGTCCCCAGCATCCTCTACGGACTACGAGAAAAAGATTTACTGGTAGGTTTAAAATCTTATTTTTTCAAAGACAGTCTGTAACATGGCATTGGAGCTGATTGGCTGGTACATTATCGCTGTCCATTTTATCACTCTCCAAGGCTTAGTAAGTAGACACCTTTGTTTTGCTGATACGTTTTAGTTGAAAAATGGAGAGCCTTTTATTTTTAAACAATCTCTACATTACATAGTGGTAGTGTAGTGTTCACTCTAGGGTGAATGCATGGCGCCGAACTTCTGCACATGCCTGAAAAGAGGAATGTGATTTCATTACATGGCCACTGTTCATCACTTTAGGGGACATGCCCAGCACTTATCCATTTTAAAACTGAGCAGGGTGTGGCACCCCACTGAAGCAGTCTAACGAGAACTGTGTGTGGGGATTTGGCTTTGTTAGGGGACTTAGTCTGTGCTCCCTCCTCCTGCATACAGTGCACACTAGGCCTAAACGATAGTGTGTCCCAGCGATAGCCGGCGCGATGTACAGATATCACTACGCTGTACATACTGCACAATATGTGTGTAAATCCTGCATTTAATTGCTTCCGTCGGCCCATATGACGTGCAGACCATCAGATGGGATGACCCTGCAGAAGACGTCCGTGAATGCAGTATCGAACTATGGAATGTGGACGATATATTGGTCCAATCCGTGTCGATACGATATATTGTCCAATACTGTATGTCACTGTGTTTGCTGTATGTGAGTGTTACGTTTAGGCTGCGGGATGGGGAGGTTAAGTTCAGCCGCCATTATGGAAGGACAGGCTGGGGGGGGGGGGGGGAGAGAGAGAGAGAGAGGTGTACATTTGGGGGAGGTTGGTATACTTATTTACCGGTCAGGATTCGGGCTGGCATTCTCTACCCAGCCTGGGTAGTGTATACCCAGCTTTAGAGTTATGCTGGGTGGGTGCACACTAGGTAAATTCTGTCGATCCGATAAACGCTGTGGTCTAACGGTGATTATCAGATCAGTGCGCACTTTAGGTCTTTGCTCCTTGACAAGCCACTTTGAAATATAAATGATTTAATCGAAACTGAGCCAGGTCATTTGCATACAGCTAATGCCGTTCTTTTATGCCTTCTCCTTATTGGAGAGAGATATTGCTCAGAAATGTTGAATTACAAACCTTTTGAGAACCTGTCTACTTTGTGAGCAGGAGGGTTTGGAAAATGTGTAAATTTTTAGTCCTCAGGTTTTCAATCTGATTTTATCTCACTACAGTCAAGGCTGTTTTCATACTTTTATCTTTTCGCACCTGTGCATGTGATCAGAAGATGTAATTACTGTATAAAACCTAATTGTCAGAATTCAGTTCTTTTTTTTTCCTCTGGGGCTTCCGAGCTGAAATGGGCAGTGTGACCCGCTTGTGTGCCCATATGGCACTTTTCGCAATCTGCACTTTGGTCTGGATTAGCTGGTTTAAGCAGCTACACTCTACCTCTATTGACGTGATGGCTAAAAAAGATAAATTTAATATTGCCCTACAATCTCCTGTCACTTTAAACGGGAGATTGGGAGTAATATAAAAAATTGAATTTCGCCCAATATGTCTAATATAGCCTGTTGAATTCTAGACGGCCATGATTGAGAAGCAAGGTCAATTAGGTGCCCCATAGCAGCTCAACTGTCAAATAACCGCTGTGATATCCCTGCATGATGTGATAGTAAATTCAGTTATTTTATTTTGAAATTTTTTTGCATTAGTGAATATTGTGCGCTGAAAAATAACATTGAAAGACTCTTTGCTTAACTATAGGGAATGTCTGTACATAGCACATGCAGTAGCCTTTTCAGAAACTCGCTTCTGCCCTCTGAATGAGGCTTAGAACTAAAGTGGGTTTGTAGACTAATAACCAAGGTTCTAATAACTGATAGAAGGCACCCTCAATCCAAATTGCACATTAACTAGCGATAATTCTATAAAGAGCAGTGTCTGTAGTGTGTGTGAGGAGGCCCTATATTACAGTCTTTATTGAGCAAAGGAGAACTTACTATAAATTTACCAACCTGGCATTAGATATACAATAAACTGCCACCCATAAATGGATCTCTGTTGCACAATTTTCTATGCTGTTATAGTTATGGTCGTGGTATATGGGAAGAGTATATAGTCTGTATTCATCTTGTATGATCTATATAACTCACTGTAAACCCATGCAATAGACACCAATCTGCTTCATTGGGATTTTATACGCATACTAGTTAGCTGCCCGTCAAAATGACACAACAACATAACGGTAATGTCTGGCTGTGCGCAGCCGAACAGAGCAACACTTGAATTGCTCCGTCAGGCACCATATAGTGGCTGCCAGTGCGCAAAACTTGAATTCCCCCCCCCCCCCATATACAGGTGAGGAGCAGCGTTAGCGATCATACACATGTAATATGTGAAGGGGGCATGAAATATGGGTGCTATTGATGGTGTGTCTTTGGGCATATTGATTAAATGAGAATGCAATTTTCATGTTACAGGGACAAGGCTTATTTATTCAGCAAACAATGTGATTTCATTTTGTGCAGGTTGGAGGGAAGGAAATGTGATTAAACGTGGGTGTTATTGATTTAATGTTTAAAGTCTTCATTTGTCAGGTAAGATTCCCCTTACAGAAACACTATTTCTTTTCTAAACAGGGTCCCTATGTTCTAGGATTCCAGTAAGCAGCAACTGGGCTAAAGACACCAAAAAAACAGGTAATCAAAGCTTTGGGTAGGAGAGTGTCATGTGACTGGACGGTAGCCTGGCTCTAATCATGGATTCCCTCACAGTAGATTTGCTATGCCCTCTCTGGCAGTCCGAAACTGCTTGAAGCTGTTAATTACTCCCTCCTCTTCTCCATGGCACTAAAATATCTCGTTATGGCTCTTGTACCTTACTGTAAGCCTTTGTAATTTGTCTCCCCTATTCTTTAATCTCCCAATAAATTACCGCTTACCGAACATTCAAGTTTGTCTTACTTATGTATGAGATCAATTGGTAACCAGTTTCATTTGCTTGCCTAATTTGTATGTGTTTTTATTTCTTCATATGGCAAGATCTATTGTAAGCAGCCTAGTCCGTATTTAGTCATTTCATTTTGATTCTTGTTCAAGCAATAGATGTAGCATTTTCATTTGCCAAGAACAGATTTGCACAATGTGCTAAAGTAGATTTAATTTTTCTTGCGGTTTTACATCTCCTGTTGCTCTGCAGCTTTCAGTTACATGTCTGAGGGCGGAGATGCAAGGTACTGACAATTGGTTCTTTAATGCATTCTGGTTGTGCTTAAACACATGATCAGTCCATGTATGGCCGTCTTTCCCAACTTCTGTACTCGAGGCACGATAACGGTTCAGGTTTTAGTGATATCCATGCTTGAGCACAGATTGTTAAATCAAAATAATAGGTATTAAGTAAGTCGCCTCTGCTCAAATATGGCTATCCTAAAAACCTGGACTGTTTGTGTGCCTTGGACTGTGGTTGGGAACATTTTATGCATGGTGTTTAATATTCGTGTAGATAGATATACTGTAGTATTTTATAGTCTAAATATGTTTCCTTGCTTATAAAATGTTTGTTTCTTCCACAGCAGCTGACGCGGCTTCTTCCTTGGCTCATTCCGGCTCACCAGCAGCAGTTCTTCAGTGGCAAGCTTTATGTTCATGCTCTATGCTAAAGCTGCCAGTTGAAGAACTGTTGAAGTTGCCTATAATTCTGCTTCGTTTATGAACTTTTTCAAGATGGAACCTGAGAAGAAAGGACTTTTGGCTGTCTGTTTTATAAGCATTAATCAATTATATTCGTATTGTGAGCTGGGCATTCTATGTTTCACTGTAAATTTCTGTTTTTGTAATTTTGTCTAATGTAGCTCCTATATTGTATCGCACACTAATATAGAATACTGTTACTTTGTTGGAGCTTATTTTGTAATCTAGTATACATTCTGGTAGATTAGATGTACATGCAGTGTAGACATTGCAATAGGAGGCACAAAGGAAAATGCTGTAGATATCTGGCTCAACTACTTTATTTTTTTTTTGCATGTAATGGAATAAAAATCTCAATATTTTGTTGGCTTTAGTGTATCCCAGTGGGTCCCAAACTCAATCAACAACGCATCCTAATAGTCAGGGTTTTAATATCCATGTTGAGTACAGATTAAATCAAGTTGTCTGAAGTACTAATGAAGTCTCCTGTGCTTATACATGAATACCCTTAAAACCTGGCCTGTTAGGCTACCTTGAGTACTGAGTTTGGGAACCACTGCTGTATCCATATCAATATAGCTCATTGCCAGCACTACTGAGTTAAAGCCTGTACCCTGAGGGGGACAGGTTGTTAATCCCTTTGAGTGCAAGTGTCTCCCTTCCTTACAGACTGCATTTCTCCACTCCCCCAGTTAAGGTTTTGTTAGGGTTCCATCCTAGCAGTTGTGGTTGCAGACAGTGTATGGAGGTCTTGTAGGTTGACCCCTGTATGGTTGTGGTAATCTCATTAGGCCATGACTTGTGGTTTTTTCCAATTGCCTACATCTGTATGTAGTTAAGGTATGTGTCTATACATTCAGCATATCTTTACTACTGTGGTGCCTTGAGTCTGTTGAACCTTTCCTCTATACCAGTGATGGGGAACCTTTGGTACTCCACCTGTTTAACTACACATCCCAGCATGCCCTGCTACAGTTTTTCTATTTGGCCATGCTAAAACTGTAGCACGGCACGCTGGGATGTGTAGTTCAACAGCTGGAGTGCCTAAAGTTACCCATCACTGCAGTCTATACTCTGCATGAAGTTGCTGTATTTTTCCCCTCTGTTTAGGCTGCTTTTATCTGTTACTTTCCATGGAAGTAAAGCTCAGAAGCAAAAATCTTTTCATAATCCCCCATATTAAATTTTTTTTTTGCTATTTTGATTTATGTCCAACATTTTAATAAAACAGTTAGACAAATCAGGTGGTTTTAATGACCAAACCCTTTCTTCACTGAAACATTTATGGTGTTTTATTTATCTGAAATGCAGAAACACTTAAATCCATGTCTACATCTTCTAAAGGAGAGTAGACCGCTTCCACATTTGGATTGGTTGAGGGAAGACCCTTCAGGTTATCTAGGAGTTATATCCGGAGTTAGTATTGGAGAAGGACACTGAAGTATATGGAAGATTTTTACTTCAATAAGAAGGTTCCTTTTTTACCAGTGGAAAACTGTTTTTATGGGAGAGTACTCTAAACTACGGATCCTACACATCCAGAGGACTTCAACTCTGAGATTCCTGATAGCACTCAATCTTCCTCAGTACTAGCATGTAATAAACCTTGCTACTGCCACAGGTGTTATTCCAATGGTTACTTTCTGAGCGACGGCAAGGCCTTTTACATCAAAGTATACAGTTTAAAAAAACTGATTAAATATAATGAAACTTTCCTTTTGGAGCAGGATTTCCTAACTTCAATCTTCCGTAAAGCCTTGCAGTGCATGTTTTGCAGGAATCCCAAGTGAAACTAGTAGCACCTATTGGATATCCTTTAAAATGTCGGTCTGTAATATGGTGGCCAATCCTGGGATTCAATCCCAGGATTTGAGCTTCCAATCTTGGGGATTTTGGGATTAGCCTGCCCCCTTCGTTTTCCAGTGCTGGGCAGTGTTGAGCATCCTCAGGAGGACGACACCCACATTGAAAACAAACCAATTCCAGGATTGAAAAAAAAAAATGGCCTGGGATTGTCCACCCTAGTCTGTAATGAATACAGTTGTACTCCAGCAAGAAACTATGGCAAACATGCACTATTGGGGGGTGATGTATAAATCATGCCCACAACCAAAAAGTTGACACGTGTTGAATGTTCAAGTGTTGACACAGTTAAAATTACAATAGAAATTTTAAAGGTTAGTGTTATGCTTAAAACTGGGTGTGAACTTAGCAGTGTCAATATAATAGCTATTAACAATACCCTGTTAGGATTACCTGAGGACTGCAGTTGTGGAAATATTACTTATGGTGTGTACACACGGTGAGTTTTTTATTTTGACTAGATAGTCAAAATTGCAAGAAAAGTTAGTGCAATTTGCAAGGTGTTATTCCACTTGTGATCCTGCCAGGTCTGTATTGCAAGAAAAGATAGACTGTGCAGGCAAGTCAATCATTGCTAGATCGGTGTACTATCTAGTTCATCTCACATGTCAAATCTCACATAAGCCAAAATCGTAAGCACACATAGTCCATATCTCAAGAAAAATTAGTCAAAATCGGTGGTGCTGGGCTCCGGGGGAGTTCAGGGGAAATCGCAAGTGAAAATCGGGCATAGCAAGGATCTCACCGTTAGAGTGATTTATCAACTTTAAGTTACTAAATACAGATCTGCATTACAAAAGAAAATGGTGGTCGTACTGGCTTTGACAATACATTTGCTGAAAGATTGATTACAACCTTAAATCTGAAAGACAGTTTGTCACAATCGCCTTGTCCCTACCAAAAGTTCCTGTGTACCTAGACTCTGACATCATTGCTGATCTCATTGCTACTGTTTGGGCTTTCAGCCATGCAAAGATCTTCATGAATGTTATGGCAGAATGCCTTTGTTTATGTACAGCAGGTTGCCAGTTCCATGATCATTCTTCTCTTTGGACCATGAACTGGAGTCTTTCATCAGGAAACTCAACCCCCTGTAAAACTAAAGAAGCTAGTTCCCAAAAAAAATTGGATTTTGGTTACCTACCGGTAAATCCTTTTCTCATAGTCCGTAGAGGATGCTGGGGTCCACATTAGCACCATGGGGTATAGACTGGTCCACCAGGAGCCATTGGCACTTAAAAGGCCCATATAGATGGGCCGATGTGGGAGAGGTGTGCTGAGCGAACCGCTCAGCACACATCTCTCCTGCCGCACAGCGTGATCTGTGCTGAACGTGCAGGGGGGGCTGCTCCTTTCATCCAGCGGGTGAAGTGAGCGACCCGCTAGATTGGCCTGCATGCAGGCCAATCTAGCACCAGCGATAGCGATGCGCGTGGCTGCGCATCGCTATCGCTGTAGGGGGTACACATGGAGCGATCATGCTCAAATTCTAAGCAATCTAGTCAGATTGCTTAGAATATCACTCCGTGAGTACCTCCCTTAAGAGTGGGGGCTGGCTCCTCCCTGACTCAGTCTAGAAACTGTGCCCGAGGTGACTGACATCTTTGAGAGAAGGATTATACACAGATAGTGGCGAGATTCACACCAGCTCACACATACAAGGCACGTCAAGCTAACTTAGCTTGAACACTAAGCAACTGCTGAAACATTACTTACCAAGTAACAATGCAGTATTCAACTAATGAAGTTTTACTGAACCAAATAACATTTGCAGTAAAACGAAGTGCTGGGCGGGCACCCAGCATTCTCTACGGCGTATGAGAAATGGATTTACTGGTAGGTAACCAAAATCCTAGAGGATGCTGGGGTCCACATTAGTACCATGGGGATGTACCAAAGCTCCCAGAACGGGAGGGAGAGCGCGGAGGCTCCTGCAGAACGGATTGACTGAACTTCAGATCATCAGGCCAAAGTATCGAACTTGTAAAACTTTGCAAATGCGTTCGACCCAGACCAAGTTGCACTGCCGAGACACCAGGACAGCTGCCCAGGAAGACCCCACCTTATGAGTAGAGTGGGCCTTAACAGATTTTGGACACTGCAGTCCTGCCATAGAATAAGCGTGCTGGATAGTGAACCTAATCCAGCGAGAAATAGTCTGCTTAGAAGCAGGACACACAATTTTCTTGGGATCATACAGGACAAACAGAGAGTCTGACTTTCTGTGACGAGAAGTTCTCTTCACATATATCTTCAGAGCCATTACAACATCCAAGGACTTTGATGTAATTGAGGAGTCGGTAGCCACTGGCACCACAATAGGTTGGTTGATATGAAATTCCGACACAACCTTCAGAAGAAACTGCTGGTGTGGCCGGAGCTCAGCTCTATATTCATGGAAGATCAAGTAAGGGCTTTTACAGGACAAAGCCCCCAATTTGGACACGCGTCTAGCAGAAGCTAAGGCCAACAATGTGACTGCCTTCCATGTAAGAAATTTGACCTCAACCTCCTGTAGAGGCTTAAACCAATCCGACTGGAGGAACTGCAACACGACGTTAAGGTCCCAAGGCGCCGTAAGCGGTACAAAGGGAGGTTGGATGTGCAAAACCCCCTTCAAAACCCCAGGGAGGGCAGCCAATTGTTTCTGAAAGAAAATGGATAGGGCTGAAATCTGGACCTTCACAGATCCTAACCTCTGGCCCATATCTACACCTGCTTGCAGGAAGAGGCAGTGGCGTATCTGTAATGGGTGCAGTGCACACGGGCCCTTTCTGGTGTCCGGGTGTGGGCCCCCTCCTCTCCCGTCACGGTAGTCGGCAGTAGCGCTGTTAGTGCTCTGTCTGAGCACTAGAGACTCTGGTACAGTGCCAGAGTCTACAGCGCATGCACAGGTCTCTGAAAAAATGTCCGCTGCACCATTTATACGGAGACTTGCACATACGCTGTAGACTCTGGTACTGTGCCAGAGTCTCTAGTGCTCAGAGCGGTAACAGTGCTGCTACAGGATGGGAGAGGAGGGGGCCCATACCCGGAAACTGCACACGGGTCCCCTCCTCTCTAGATACACGCCTGGCAAGAAGAGAAAACGTCTGAGTTGAAACTCCACCGTAAGAAAATTCTTGGATTCACACCAAGAGACATTTCTTCCAAATGTGATGGTTATGTTTAGACGTTACCCCTTTCCTAGCCTGTATGAGGGTAGGAATGACCTTTTTCGGAATGCCCTTCCGAGCAAGTATCAGGCACTCAACTTCCATGTCGTCAAACATAGCCATGAATGGCCCCTGCTGCAGCAGGTCCTCCCGAAGCGGAAGAAGCCTTGGTTCTTCTTGCAGTAGATTCAGAAGGTCTGCGTACCAATCCCTTCTTGGCCAGTCTGGGGCAATGAGGATTGCTTGAACCCTTGTTCTCCTTATGAGCTTTAGGATTCTTGGGATGAGTGGGAGTGGTGGAAACACGTACACTGACTGGAACACCCATGGAGATACCAGGGCATCCACTGCCTGTGGGTCCCTCGACCTGGAATAATAACGCCGAAGCTTCTTGTTGAGACAAGAGGCCATCATGTCTATTTGGGGTAATCCCCAAAGGTCTGTTATTTCCTTGAACTCCTCCGGATGAAGACCCCACTCCTGAGGATGGAGATCGTGTCTGCTGAGGAAGTCTGCTTCCCAGTTGTCTACTCCAGGAATGAAGATGGCTGACCGCGACATCGCGTGTTTTTGTGTCCAGAAGAGTATTCTTGACACCTCTGGCATTGCCGCTCTGCTCCTCTTTCCGCCTTGTCGGTTTATGTAAGCCACTATTGTTACGTTGTCCGACTGCACTTGAATGGCCAGATTTCTTAGAAGAGGGGCCGCCTGAAGAAGACCGTTGCAGACGGCTCTTAGTTCCAGGATGTTGATGGGCAGGCCGGCTTCCAGGCTTGACCACTGTCTTTGGAAGGTTACTCCCTGAGTGACTGCTCCCCAGCCCCGAAGGCTCGCATCCGTGGTTAGAAGGACCCATTCCTGAATCCTGAACCTGTGGTCCTCCAGAAGGTGAGGTAATCACCAGAGGAGTGAAATCCTGGCCTTTGGCGACAGACAAATTCTCTGGTGCATGTGGAGGTGAGATCCCGACCACTTGTCCAGGAGATCCAGTTGGAAGGTCCGAGCGTGGAACCTCCCGTACTGGAGAGCCTCGTAAGAGGCCACCATCTTTCCCAATAGGTGAATGCATTGATGAACCGAAACCCGGGTTTGCTTCAGGACATCCCGGACCATAGCTTGTATCACCAACGCCTTTTCCGGTGGCAGAAACACCTTCTGCACTTGCGTATCCAGGATCATTCCCAGAAATGACAACCTCTGGGTTGGTTCCAAATGTGACTTTGGACGGTTCAGGATCCAACCATGACTCTTGAGGAGGGGTGTTGTGAGAACAATGGACTGCAGCAGCTTCTCCTTGGATGATGCCTTTATCAGCAGATCGTCCAGATATGGAATGATGTTCACCCCTTGTTTGTGGAGGAGAACCATCATTTCTGCCATCACCTTGGTAAACACCCTTGCTGCTGTGGGGAGGTTGAATGGCAGTGCCTGGAACTGGAAATGACAGTCTAGCAATGCGAAACGGAGATAAGCCTGATGCGGCAGCCAGATTGTAATGTGGAGGTACGCATCCTTGATATCCAGGGATACCAGGAATTCCCCCTCTTCCAAACCTGATATCACCACCCTGAGAGACTCCATCTTGAACTGGAACTCCTTTAGAAAGGGGATCAATGACTTAAGGTTCAGAAAGGACTTGACCGAACCATGCGGTTTCGGTACCACGAAAAGGTTCAAATAGTAACCTGTGGCCTGCGCTGGGGAGGAACTGGCACAATGCCCTGTACCTCCACCAGATTTTGGACAGCTTCTTATAGTACGGTGCTGTCTGCCAACTGAGTTGGTAAGCCTAATTTGAAAAAACGATGAGGAGGGAGACTTTGAAATTCCAGCCTGTATCCCTGGGATGGGTGTGGTACATCAAATCGACAGTGTCTAGGTCGACAATGTTTAGGTCGACCACTATAGGTCGACAGTCACTAGGTCGACATGGATGGAAGGTCGACAGGGTTTCTAGGTCGACAGGTCTAAATGTCGACATGAGTTTTTCCAAAAAAAAAAATTCTTTTTTTTAAATTTTTTCATACTTAACCGTTCCAATCGTAGTCCACGTGGATCGTTAAGTATGAAAAAATTCAAAAAAAGAAAATTTTTGAAAAACTCATGTCGACATTTAGACCTGTCGACCTAGCACATGTCGACCTTCCATCCATGTCGACCTAAACACTGTCGATCTTCAGACCGGATGCCCCCTGGGATACAATATCTTATCACCCAGGGATCCAGGCCGGACGATACCCAGACGTGACTGAAGTGTCAGAGTCTCGCTCCCACTGGCCCCACCTCCAGGCCGCGTGTTCCACCGTCATGGGGCAGGACTTTGGCTTACCTGATGCAGGCTTTTTTTCCTGGGGACGTGCAGCAGCAGGTTTCTTGGACTTAACTCGTCCTCCCCTAAAGAAGGTATTGGACGGTCTGGCCTTCCTAGGCTTGTTAGGCCGAAAGGGCTGTGTTGCAGATGAAGAGAAGGATTTCTTCGGAGCAGGTGCTGCTGAGGGAAGAAACGGAGACTTACCCGCTGTAGCCGTGGATATCCATGCGTCTAGAGCTTCCCTAAAGAGAGGCTGACCTGTATAGGGTAGGGCCTCCACACTTTTTTGGGGGGATTCTGCGTCGGCCGACCACTGGCGCAGCCACAGTCTCCGGCGAGCTGAAACAGACATGGAAGAGATTCCTGCAGCCATGGAACCCAGGTCTTTCATGGATTCTACCATAAAACCTGCTGAATCATATATGTTGCGTAAATATAATGCAACATCATCCCTATCCATTGTATCCAAATCCTCAAGTAAGGTAGCCGACCATTTTACTATTGCCTTTGCAATCCATGCACTAGCAATAGTGGGACGTAATATGGCCCCTGAAGCAGTGTACATTGATTTAAGCGTGTTATCAATTTTTCTATTGGCCGGCTCCTTTAAGGCGGTAGATCATGGAACAGCTAAAACCACCCTCTTAGAGAGTCTGGACACAGAGGCGTCAACAATCGGCGGGTTTTCCCATTTTTTCCTGTCCTCAGGGAAAGGAAATGCCACCTGGACCCTTTTAGGGACCTGGAATTTTTTCTCAGGGTTTACCCATGCTTTCTCAAATATAGCACTCAATTCCTTTGATGCAGGGAAGGTTAGCGAGGCTTTTTTATTTTCAGTGAAAAAAGCCTCCTCAACCTGCTCAGATGTGGTATCATTAACATTCAACACATCCCTGATCGCCTCTGTCAACAACTGCACCCCCTTTTCAAGAGATGCAGATCCCCGCAAGCCACAACACATCCCCATCACAGTCTGTTGTGTCAGAATCGGTATCCGTGTCGTCTTGTGTGACATGCACAAGCGCACGTTTGTGGGGGTATGTAGCGGAGCGTCCTGAGGTACCAGAAACCGGCCATAGAGCTCTGTAATACCTGGGTTGCAGATTCACTACTTGCAACCTTGTCAGAAATCTGAGAAATCCAAGATTTGATAGAGGAAAACCACTCAGGCTCCCTGGCTGGTATCTGTGCTAAACCAGTGCTTGCCTGATTACATGGAATGGGATCATCCTGGGAGGATAAATCCTCTACAGCATATAACACAGTGTCCCTGGACATAGCTAAAGAAGACCACCAAACACTCTATACACACACACACACACAGGTGAGGGCAGACACAGTCTCCCCTCCCCACCCCAAGAATGGCAAGAGAGACTCGGAGATTGGAGCCAACCCACACAGAGCGCTTTTACCAAAGGGAAACCCCTTGTCAGCACTGACTGTGCACCTTAATAGGACACACAGTCGTATTACAGCCTCCCTCCCTTCTACAACCCCCTGGTACCATGTACAGGTAGCTGGAGTTGCTGTGGAGGGACCTGTTCTCCTTCTCAGCGCTGTGCAGGCAGGAAAATGGAGCTGAAACTCTGCTGGGTCCACTCTGAGGAGAAGCTCTGCCCCCTTAATGGCGCTGTCTTCCCGCTCTTCATGGATTATACTGGCCTGAGGAATTAGTGCTGGCTGAGATCCGAGGACCCTGACAGGCTTCTGGACCAGTGAAGGGGTTAAGCGCTGGCCCAGGGCGCCCCTCACAGCGCCGCACCATGTACCTCTGAGCCTTCCCAGGAGCGCAGTTCATACTGCGCTCCCGCTGCCGCCATCTTCACACCGGCCCCCTGCTTGCAAGGGGGGTTGGTGTCTTACTCGCCACTTCTTCAGCTCTGTAAGGGGTTGGCGGCATGCTGCTGGGGCGAGTGATCCCCTGTGGTGGGGAGCGATCCGACCCCTCTGGTGCTCAGTGTCCAGTCAGCGGAAACAGTGGCTTAGAACCCGCAGGGCGGACACTGCTCCCCCCCTTAGTCCCTCGCTGCAGGGAGGCTGTTGTCAGCAGCCTCCCTGTAAAAAAATAAACTCAAAAATCAAACTTTTCTAGAAAAGCTCTTTAGAGCTCCCCTAGCTGTGGCCGGCTTCTCCCGGGCACATTTTCTAAACTAAGTCTGGTAGGAGGGGCATAGAGGAAGGAGCCAGCCCACACTCTTAAACTCTTAAAGTGCCAATGGCTCCTGGTGGACCCGTCTATACTCCATGGTACGAGTGTGGACCCCAGCATGCTCTAGGACGTAAGAGAAAAGATGTTTTTTTTTCCTATTCTCTATAACAGGTGAAATGATAAAATGTAAAGCGATCCAGATCTTGCCATACATCTATATGATATAGGGGTATATGCAATTGCGGTCGAATTCCCGAAATTGTCGAATTCCGGGACTTTTTCGCCAAAAAAAAAAAAATCGTCAATGCAATTCAGTACTTTCCGTCAAAAAAACGGACTTTCAAAATTCGACTTTTTGAAATTCGACTTTTGTCAAATTCGACTTTTCTGCAATGATACAAGTTGCTACAATTCGACCAAAGTATATTCAATTAAAGTTTGGAAATTCGACAACAGTGCTTTTAGACAGTAAATTCGACATTTTCAATCCGCCACACTTTGGTGGGTGAAACTAATAAAAAAAATTTAAAACATGTTTTTTTTTGTGTTTTTTTTATTGATAATAGCATATCTATTTATATTAGAAGGGATTAGGTACTTGGTTTGTCTTTTTTGGAGGCACAAGTATTATTTATATATTTTTTAAAATAATATATATTTTTTTTTTTTGTTTAGATGGAATGGTCAAATTCAGAAAAAAAATGGCGTGGGGTCCCCCCTCCAAAGCATAACCAGCCTCGGGCTCTTCGAGCTGGTCCTGGTTCTAAAAATGCGGGGGGGGGAAATGACGGGGATCCCCCGTATTTTTAAAACCAGCACCGGGCTCTGCGCCTGGTGCAAAAAATACGGGGGACAAAAAGAGTAGGGGTCCCCCGTATTTTATACACCAGCATCGGGCTCCACTAGCTGGACAGATAATGCCACAGCCGGGGGTCACTTTTATACAGTGCCTTGCGGCCGTGGCATTAAATATCCAACTAGTCACCCCTGGCCGGGGTACCCTGGGGGAGTGGGGACCCCTTCAATCAAGGGGTCCAGCCACCCAAGGGCCAGGGGTGAAGCCCGAGGCTGTCCCCCCCATCCAAGGGCTGCGGATGGGGGGCTGATAGCCTTGTCAAAATTGAAAGAATATTGTTTTTTCCCAGTAGTACTACAAGTCCCAGCAAGCCTCCCCCGCAAGCTGGTACTTGGAGAACCACAAGTACCAGCATGCGGGCGAAAAACGGGCCCGCTGGTACCTGTAGTACTACTGGGAAAAAAATACCCAAATAAAAACAGGAGACACACCGTGACAAGTACAACTTTATTACACACTGCCGACACACACATACTTACCTATGTTGACACGAAGCAGTCGGTCCTCTTCAAGTAGAATCCACGGGTATCTGAAAATAAAAGATAATTATACTCACCTGATCCAGGGTCCAGAGATAAATCCACGTACTTGTCAAAACAACAAAACGAACACCCGACCACCGGACTGAAAGGGGTCCCATGTTGACACATGAGACCCCTTTCCACAAATGCAGACACCCCCGTGACAGCTGTCACAGAAGTGTCTCTTCAGCCAATCAGCAAGTGCAACGTCCTTGCACTCTGCTGATTGGCTCTGTGTGCGTCTGAGCTCAGACAGCGCATCGCAAAGCCTCTCCATTATATTCAATGGTGGGAACTTTGTGGTTAGCGGTGAGGTCACCCGCGGTCAGCGGCTGACCGCGGGTAACCCCACCGCTGACGGCAAAGTTCCCACCATTGAAAGTAATGGAGGGAGCTGTGCGATGCGCTGTCCGAGGTCACACGCGCACAGCCAATCAGGTGAGCGCCACAGAAGTAGCGCTTCCTGATTGGCTGAAGGGACCTCAGTGACAGGAGTCACGTGGGGTCCCGGCACATTCGGGGAAAGGGGTCTGATGTGTAAACATGGGACCCCTTTCAGTTCGCTGGTCCGGGTGTTCGTTTTCTTTTTTTAACAAGTACGTGGATCATCTCCCGGACACTGGATTGAGGTGAGTCTAATTTTTTTCACAGGTACCCCGGATCGTCGGAGACTGTGGCAGTCGGCGGGTCAACATAGGTAAGTATGTGTGTCGGCAGTTGTGTAATAAAGTTTTACTATCAAGGTGTGTGTCTCCTGTTTTTATTTGGATATTTTTTTTCAGTAGAACTACAGGTACCAGCGGGCCCGTTTTTCTCCCGCATGCTGGTACTTGTGGTTCTCCAAGTACCATCTTGCGGGGGAGGCTTGCTGGGACTTGTAGTACTACAGGAAAAAAACAATATTCTTTACATTTTCTCAAGGCTATCAGCCTCCCATCCGCAGCCCTTGGATGGGGGGGGACAGCCTCGGGCTTCACCCCTGGCCCTTGGGTGGCTGGGGGGGGGACCCCTTGATTGAAGGGGTCCCCACTCCCCCAGGGTACCCCGGCCAGGGGTGACTAGTTGGATATTTAATGCCACGGCCGCAGGGCGCTGTATAAAAGTGACCCCCGGCTGTGGCATTATCTGTCCAGCTAGTGGAGCCCGATGCTGGTGTATAAAATACGGGGGACCCCTACTCTTTTTGTCCCCCGTATTTTTTGCACCAGCACCAGGCGCAGAGCCCGGTGCTGGTTTTAAAAAATACGGGGGATCCCTGTCAATTTTTCCCTCGCATTTTTAGAACCAGGACCAGCTCGAAGAGCCCGAGGCTGGTTATGCTTTGGAGGGGGGACCCCACGCCATTTTTTTTCGTGTTTTTCCCCATTTTTTTAAATCGCGGCAAAATCCGGCAAATCGGCCGTTTTTAACCCGCGCGACTGTCGAATCCGTTTTCCATTGAATATGGTGAATTTCGGCAACCACTTGCCGAAATTGGACGGTCGAATTGTGTCGAATGAAAAAACAGCGATAATTTTCCGCGATTCGACGCTAATTGCATATACCCCATAGTGTACGAATGCATGATTTTGATGCATTGTAACATGCATCATGTCCCATATGGTACACTATTTATGGACCCTTACGATGCGAGGCGGGGCCCTGTGGGTTGTACATTGCATCAACATATCATATGTGCTGCACATATTATCAGTCGCACCGGGGAGGGGTCCATTGCGGGTGGTATGATAGATTTTAAAGTGCAAAAGCACCGTACAATATATCGCATGGGTGGCGGGGGGATCGAAGTATGACTTGTAATAATATATGGCCAGCATTAGATGACAGAATTTCAGTAATGTATACCCCTCATTTTCCCCAAAGTCATCTGATTTTCACAAATCCCAAGGAGTGGTGGTGGTGTGCTGATCTTCCACCAATCCAAAATTAGATTAGAAAAGACTTATTACCTGGTTATAAGAAGATCTGTTCTTAATTCTTTAATGACTACATAAAGAGAAACCAGGAGATCTGGTGTCGAGAGAGGAACAGAGGCTAAAAAGCAGGTACCACTACCGTTGCAGAGTGGATCAGACAGTCCTACTGTTTGTTAGCACTATGCAGTAGTAGGAAAAATACCTAAACCTCTAAGGGTGCATTCAAGTACAACTGTCTTGGCTTTCAAGGTATATTTTGCCATCAAGGAAGGGATTTGCAGCAATTTTGCTGATTTTCACAACTTCTCAACATTGGAGGCAATTGTCTCATTACAAAAGTCCTCAAGGCCATAGCTTCTTGCTCTATAATCATCTGTGATGTCTTTTTAGGTGTAAGGGAAAATGTAACTTGTGTTTCTTTAAAGTTGTCATGGCAACACTCTTAATAAAACACTTGTATATTGTGGCCACCACCTTGTAACACAACGTAGTCAGAGGTGAGTGAGTCGGATGCCAGTGGCTTGGGTTGGTCGGTCCAAAGAGAGATGAGGATCGGGGTTTGGCCCTAAAACTGGAGGCAAGTTGGATTCATTGCTTGACTATGCTAGCCCCGCTCCCCCCTGAGGTCTTCATAAAACTACTTAAACTACTCCTCCTGCAATGAATCCTCTAATGCAGGGGTGGGGAACCTGCGGCCCTCCAGCTGTTGTTGAACCACAGATACCAGCACATCCTGCAACCGTTTTAGCATGGCCAAATAGCAAGACTGTTGCAGGGGATGTTGGTATGTTTAGTTCAACAGCAGCTGGAGGGCCAAAGGCTCCCCACCCCTGCTTTAATGGAATATGCTTAAGGTGCATGCTTACTTTAATTCCTGCATTTTACGTTCTGGTTTATGTGCATGTTGTATTTTACATGAATAAGGCCCACATTCTGCAGGGTCGGGCTAGGACTGGGTTACAGCTGCATAGCATTTCTGACCACAGAATAACCAAATTATGCAAAAATAATGCATACAGTATATTATAGATAAAGTCTCTTTATGGAAATCTGTACATATACTATTTTTGCAAGAAAATAATATTGGATATAATTGGTCACAATTACAGACTTGTCTTTTATAGTGCTTCTACTTGGACAATGCAGCCAGGTCTATCCGTTCCTGTTTTAATTCAAGGATTTCCTCATATGATCGTCATTAAGGCCATGTCTACTGCTTAGCTGGTGAGCAAGTTAATGAAATCTTCAGCCCTGCACAGGAAACAAAACAATTTGTTACTTCTAGAGGTGTGTTTTATGCATATTGGTACAACAAGTGCACAACTAAACCCAGGTTATCAGTCCAAACCTCCCAGATGTTTTTTATAAAAAATTTTTACAAAATAGGCAAATAAACAAAGGGTACAACAACTGCAAATTAAATTTGCTGGTATCGAGCAGATGCCGTGGCCTTGCGAGGAGACTCAAACAAACCTGCCCAGTCCTCAGCAGTCAAAATACCCAGGTCCACCTCCCACTGCGACTGCAATAAGCTCATGCCCCAACTCAGGATTGAAGTAGGAGGGAGGAATACACTTGAGAAATGGACTTGCAGCCAGAAAGGGTCCAAATTAAACAAACCGGGGATGCGGACAGAACAGGGGCATTGCTTCTAAGATGGGAGGGGAGGTCATGAGTGACAGTTAAGAAATAGAATTTAGGATGCCATCTGCTATATAATAGCCCAGATCTGTGACTGTGTGGATAACCCTGGGCGTGACTAGGAGCTCTCATTGGGTTAGCAGCAGGTCTATCACACCCAGTCCACAGCTGATTGGGTGAGAAACGCCCTCTCACACAGGTTACATCCAATGGGAGGCTCTGCCCTTTGGCTGCTGTGTGTTTCCAGAGCAGGATTAACAATGGAGCTGCTGCTCCAGGTCCACACCCCAAAATAGGCGCACTGCATCTGCAGCAACATACCCTCCAACAATTTACACATAAAAATCGCTACAAATTAGACAAGGGGGCGTGGCCACGGGGAAAATGGTGTGACCACGCCCCTTTTCCTATACTTTCAATGGAAGTGTGGAGAGCCAAATACGGTACAGACCATAAAATAAAGGTACAGTTGGAGGGTGTGACACTGCATCTGCAGCAAGTCTCTGCACTGTAGATAGGGGGGGAGAAATCCTTTTACTGCAGCGTCCTATGTCCTGCTGCCAGTCCGCCTGCCCCCTCCGGCATCAACAATCCCCACTCCCTAGCCGCGGTGGTAGGTGGAACAAAAGCTGCTGCGGCCACCGGCATAGATGTGTATAAAAGCGGTGCAGCTGAAGTCCCGGAGCCTCTCTGCGCGTGATGTCACAGAAGTGCCTCCCAGCCACAGCCGCGCCCAGATCTCCTGACTCTGCAACACAGCACCTGGGCTGCCGGCCGGGAAGCCCCGAGATGGCTAATGTAACGGATAGAGGGGGTAATTTAGACCTGATCACTCGCTAGCAGTTTTTTGCAGCGCTGCGATCAGATAGTCGCCACCTACAGGGGAGTGTATTTTAGCTGTGCAAGTGCGAACGCATGTGCAGCCGAGCAGTACAAAAAACTTTGTGCAGTTTCTGAGTAGCCCAGGACTTACTCAGCCGCTGCGATCACTTCAGCCTGTCCGGGGCCGGAATTGACGTCGGACACCCGCCCTGCAAATGCTTGGACACGCCTGCGTTTTTCCAACCACTCCATGAAAATGGTCAGGTGCCACCAACAAACTCCTTCTTCTTGTCATCTCCTTGCGATCGGCTATGCAAATGGATTCTTTGTAAAACCCATTGCACAGCAACGATCCGCTGTGTAACCATGCATCGCGCCTGCGCATTGCGGTGCATACGCATGCGCAGTTCTGACCTGATCACAGCGCTGCAGAAAATGCTAGCAAGCGATCAGGTCTGAATTACCCCCAGAGTGGGTGATAGCGCGGAGGGTAATGTCTGGGTGCTGAACCAATGTAAAAGGTGACAGTGCTGTGTAGTGCAGTGGGTGTGCAGTGTCACTGACACTGCACAGCACTCTCACCTTTTACATTGATTCAGCAAGTCAGTCAGTTCTGCCAGCCAGTCACTATTGTTAGTGCCGGTGTCCCAACGCGCCGCATTACAGGTAAGTAGACGCACTAAATAAAATACAGCTCCCAGCAGCCCTTAGCGCTGAAACATTCCGGCGCTAAGGCCTGCTGGGAGCTGTATTTTATTGAGTGTATCTTCTTCCCTGTAATGCGGCGCATTGGGACACCGGTGCTAACAATAGTGACTGGCTGCTGTGCGAGTCTCCGGGAGAGCCACTGCCAAAGGGAGGACAGCAGCTTATCTACTTCCAGGAGGAGAAGAATTACCAGCCCCTCCTCCACTCGCAGTACCTCCGGGCCCCATCCGCAGCACCCCCGACTCCACCGCCCGCGGTGGCTCCAAACCCCCACCCACTGCACCCGCCCCTCCGGCACCCACGCACCCGCCTCTCCCCCACCAGCGGCACCACCACCTCCAACACCCCCGCAACCACCCCACCCTCGGACCACCTCCCCCATTCGTGTCTCCCCAGCACCCACCAACCACAGCACCTACTAGGTGATACATCAGGCCCTGCATGTGCTTTTCACGCCGTTGCAAGGGGATACGGCCCCTTAACCATCACACGGCCTTTGTCTGTGCAATATTTAACCACTCACACAATTATGATTGGAGGTAATACTCCATATAATACAAATATTTTACGCCACAAGGGCGTGCAGGGGATAAGGGGGCATAGCCCCTTACGACGGTGTGAAGAGCGCACGTAGGGCGCGATGAATCACCTAGTTCTGATATAATTGCCCCACAGTTTCCATCCCATAAGATGGCCAGAGCACTCTCCCTTCAAGGGAGTGAAGTACAGGGAAAGCAGATTCCCCAAGGATTTTCACTGCTGCCAGCCAATCTCTACTCACTTCGGCTTAGACAAAAAGGGGAGGGAAGGGAGGTGGAAGGCAATGGAAAAGTGGAGATTTTGCTAGTAAAAATTGCAATGTAGTATACGCTAGGTAAGCCCGTTCAAGTACAGTATGGCAAAGGAGTATCACCCAGATCTAGAGGAACAACCCAATCATGCAGATGCACAAGTTGGGCAGCTTGATTACAGCAACGCAAATCAGACAGTGCCAAACCTCCCTCACTCTGAATCCTATATGTCATCTTAGAAGCTATAAGAGCCTGCCTATTGCCCTACATAAAAGAGATAATATACCGGGTAATAGTAGTAAAAAGAGAGAGGGGAAAGCACACTGGGGAATACTGTAGGACATACCTTAACTTAGTTGGATAACCATTTTAACCAGATTGATTCATCCCGTGGCTTAATGTGGGAGCTTCTGACAAACATGAGACTTAACCTTTTAATATTCAGTTTAAAGTTGGACTTTTAAAGCAGCATACTCAGCTGGGGATTGGGTAAAATCACAGATTTGTCCCAATTAATTCAAACCCCTGAAAAGGATCCAAAAATGTCTACAATTGCCAATAGAGACAGTATAAAGCACTCCATACATGTTAAAAACCGCACACCATCAGCGTACAGGGCATATCTCACAACCAGAAATCATCAGTCCAGAGAGATCCTTGGAGGCCCTAATAGCACAGGCTAACGGCTCTATGGTAATGGCAAACAGCAATGGAGATAACGGGCAGCCTTGCGGAGTACCCCTGCCAAGCAGAAAGAAATCTGTGACAATACCACGGACACATGCTCACGCAGCAGAACGGGAGTAAAGCTGCTGAACTGGGGCCAAGAAGCTGGGACCAATTCCAAATCTAAAGAGTATCTCCCACAAAATTGGCCATTCCACTGAATCAAATGCCTTGGCCACATCAAAGAAAACAACCACGGCATCACCCATGCCCTCTGTCGCTACTTGCAGAAAAGTGTAAAGGCACTAGAGAGTAACAGCAGTGGATCTTCTGGCACGAACCCTGTTTCATTGAGATGTATAATTTCAGGTAAGAACTTGTTCAGTCTCTGGACCACAATTTTAACATTGGTGGATAGTAAGGAAATGGGACTACTAGAGCCATATCAATCTTAGAAAATGTATTATGAGACAAAGAAAAACAAGTTAGATCTTCTGTTTGGGTACCACTGATGCAACACATCTATCAAACCAATTTCTGAGACTAGACTAGAAAAGGAGGAAGACCCACCACCCAGGGGTCTAGGATCTTCCCTCCACCTATCCAAAGCCTCATCTAACACTGCATTACCATCACGATACATATAACAGGGGGCCTAATTCAGACCTGATCATAGCCGTGCAAAATCTACGACTCAGACATGCGGGGGGACACCCAGCACAGGGCTAGTCCGACCCGAATGTCAGGCCCTGCACAGGCCGTGCAATGCTTTTGTACCAGAAGAGCAGCTCCCTAACAGCGCAGCTCCCCGTCGCTGTCAGGGTCACAGTGGCTGTGTGTGACGTCAAGCAGCTGCCGCGGCCCGCCCCCTGCACGGTCTGGGCATGCCTGCGTTGCCCGGGCCACACCCCTAAAATGGCGGCCCAACTCCGCTGGCCCGCACAGCGACCGCCTCTGCCTGTCAATCAGACAGAGGTGATCACTGGGCTGAGATGGCCATCGGCTGTCTGGCATGCGCCGGCACGGCGCATGCGCAGTCCAGACCTGATCGGCTGCTGTACGAAAACGTACAGCAGCGATCAGGTCTGAATTAGGCCCAGGGTCATTAGAAAAATCAGCAAGAAACTCACAGCACTGAGAAAGGACAGCGAAACAAAACAGAGGGGAGACATATACACCGCCAATAATACAAGGGGGAAGGATGAATAGTAATTTAAAAAAAAACAAACCGGCTCAGCGGGACCACCTGTACTTTACGACAAATAAAGCAGATTGACTTATGTATTAAACCAGAAACATCTCTAGAATTGGAGTGAAAGGTGGAATGGAAAGCCAAACCCACCTATGTTTTTTTAAGAGAGAGGATTTTACTACCACCCCACGTGAGTTTCCAGTATGCCCAGGGAATACAGCTGTCCAAAACCACCCATAAACGAGCAGGAACCATTAAACTCCAACAGGCCCTTGGTCTGAAAAAATGGAGAACAGCATTTTGGTCCTTGTGGTACAGAATCTTGATGATAAATGTTCTCAGAGGGGCCCTAAGTGCAAGAGGCAGAGTTGGGATATGATGAGCACATTCAATGGCAAACTGAGCGATAAAGCAGTCATGAGCAAAAGTAGTAGTCTACCAGGATTCCAGAAACTGCTTGGTATTAGCTCCCTCTACTCTCTCGGGCAGACCAATCAGCCCAATACTTCTGCGGTGAAGACTTTCTTTGATATCAACAAACTTTTGCAGGTGTACCTCCATTTGAGAGTCCAGGGAGGACAGACGTCCAAGGATGGGAGCACTAGAGTCCAAGGGTTACTATATGATTCTCAGTATCAAAGATCCTGTCCCTCATTTTCTACATATTCTGCTGAATAAGGGATAAATCAATATGAACTTCTGTCAGCCAGTCCATCACCCTTTTTTCATAGTCCGTAATAGCTTGTAGAAGCTGTTCCATAGTTACCACTGTAGGTTCAGCTGTGACAGGAGATCCTCAGGATGTTGGACCTTCCAATGGTGAAGGGACAGAATCCTTTGTGGAAACCAGGTGATCCAGATGTCAGCAGGTAAGCATCAAGGATAGAATGGCGGCATTTACAGATCAGGTAAGTAGGTGAGGGAACTTCTGACGAGCAAAGGCAACCAGGTAACAATAGAGAGGTAAGAGGAACCAAGCCACACTGTGTCACACCGAACAGTATCAAGAACAGGGCTCCATGGGGTATCACTGCACCGGAGACTAAAAGGATCAAATCATCAGAACAGGTAAGTGAGTAATGTCAGCTTACTCCCAGCAAACACCAAGGAGCCCAGTGAGTTCAGCACCATAGGAGCATGGGAGTGTAGCAGCGCTCACGGCAGCAGTCAGCAGGGCCTCACGTAGACAAACTCCGGCAGCTAAGATGGTGGCTGGCGGGAGACCCCAGCAAGTAACCAACGTTGTGGATTCCATCAACCAGCGAGGCAGCAAGGAAGATCGGGTGGCAATGCTGGCCTGGTGAGGCCAGAAGGCAGAGCCGGAGACTGGTGGCCTCCGCATGCTCTGCTAAGGCAGCATGAGAGTGCCTGATGATTGTACAGAGAGGACTCTCAGGCTGGAGAGCAGCGTCTCACTCCATGGCTGTCCAGGCCATGCCCCCTACCAGAAGTTTTAGTTCTTTCATCTCTGTCAGCGTCTGGCAGCTCAGCAGAGGAGAAAGAGAAACCACACAGCAGAGGCCAACTACAGTCGAACCTGGTTAAGTGGGATCTCAAGGAACGGCATATTTAGTCTCACTTAAAGAGGTATCTCACTTATCCGGTTTCTCACTTATCCAGGTTCAAGAAGTGTTTTTCTCACTTATAGAGGATCTCACTTATGCATGTTTAAACAGTACAATATTTATTATAAACTGGTTAATAAATACTTGCCAAAAAATAATAATAATGGTCTGAAATACAATTAATGTTAATAGGGGCAGCTATATTGATTAAATGAAATAGTGATAGATGCTCATAGTTGTAAATCCTTCTGTTTGGCATAAGCATATCCCTATACTGTATATTTTTTTATTCTTTGTTAGGTACTGTGCAGCCAATAGTTTATGAAAATGCTACAACTGAAGAGCATCTCTTGCAATGGTGGTTGGGTAGACAGCACACTGGCTCCCGAGTCCTCTTGTGAGTTATTTACATAAGGGTTTTTGTAAACATTGCACTTGTAGTTACGATGGCAGAATAATAGTTCTATGTAATAAGTTTTCCACGCCAGGCTGGGCTGGCTCTACCATCAAGCAGCTACCTGGAGGTGATGGCATCTTGCGGTGCCACTGAGTCTTTCAATCACTAAAGTTGTATTTAATGCAGGTGGTGGCTGCAGGACTTCTACGATACTGGCTAGGCACTTTTACTTGAAAAGGCTACTAAGTGGGTAATATTGGAAGCAGTAGGCAGAAGTATTGCCTTGGGTGCTGAGAAACCTTGCACTAGTCATTCCACTAGGTATATATGAAGGGTGTTTGGTTTTACGTGGCCTAAAGAGCCATGAAAACCTAAACAGTAAGCCTGTGTTCTTTCTCTACTTAGCGACCGTTACAGATACATATCAAAACACTGGGGTTTTCCGACCATGAAACCGTGGCATTCTACAGTCATGATATGCATTAAATAACATTAAAACTGCAAATAAAGGAGGGAAGAAAATCTTGACTGCCACCCCCAGTGTAGTGTGTCACGTAACGCCCCTGAGTCACAATAAACCAGCTCTGATCAGCCATATTTGTTGTCTATGGCATGTGTTATCTTTGGGACATATTCGCCCTCATTCCAAGTTGATCGCTAGCTGCCGTTGTTCACAGCGCAGCAATCAGGCTAAAATTCAGCATTTCTGCGCATGCGTACGGGCCGCAGTACGCACGGGCGAAGTACTTTCACACAAAACTATGCAGTTTTACACAAGGGCGAGCAACGCTTTTCTGTCGCTCTGTTGATCGTTGAGTGATTGACAGGAAGTGGGTGTTTCTGGGTGGTAACTGACCATTTTCAGGGAGTGTGCTAAAAACGCAGGCGTGACAGGTAAAAATGCAGGCGTGCCTGGGGAAACGGGGGAGTGGCTGGCCGAACGCAGGGCGTGTTTGTGACGTCAAAGCAGGAACTAAATTGACTGAGGTGATCGCAAGGTAGGAGTAGGTTTGGAGCTGCTCAGAAATTTTTTTCGAGCAGTTCTGCTAACCTTTCGTTCGCAATTCTGCTAAGCTAAGATACACTCCCAGAGGACTGCGGCCTAGCGTTTGCACTGCTGCTAAAAGTAGCTAGCGAGCGATCAACTCGGAATGAGGGCCATTATTAGATATGTGTTTAGGATATGGAGGATCCCACACAGCATATTGGGCGAGGTAATTCACATTGGAAATGACAGAAGTAGACAGATCCCACTGGGTTTACTTTTTAGTTTTAAAGCAATAAAATAAAAAATGAACCATTAGACTTATGCTCGCATGATGTGACCTATGCTGTCCAAGAATAAGACACTGCTACCCATGCCCAGTCTCCTATCCAGCCGGGATCCAGAACCTGTGCAATGGATCTGACAGGCGTTGGGACCGGCACATGTGCTCAAGTGGTGGCAGACTGGAAGCACGCTCTCTGCTATATCGCAGTCCCAGAGGGAGAAAACACCTCCCCGTGGGGCTGAACTGTATGTATGTGATTGGCAGGTAGCATGACCAATGGGAAGTCCCTGCCAGTAACGGTGTGGCCAGTGCAGTCACAGACTACAGCTGGCTCACTGAGGCGGCAGATTTTACTGGGAAGGCTGAAATAGGTAAAATCCGCCACTGGTTATAACACATTGCACATTGGTATAATCTCCATATGTATTGCTTGTTTCAAACTATCAATGACAATTCAACATTTTGATGGATCTATTTACTAAGCCATGGATGGAGATAAAGTAGACAGAGATAAAGTACCAGCCAACCAGCTCCTAACTGTCTTTTTTCTAACCTAGGCCACTGTTTATCAAGCCTTGGAGAGTGATAAATAGCACGGTGATAAAGTACCAGCCAACCAGCTTCTGTCTTTTTTCTAACTCAGTCTGTAATATGACAGTTAGGAGCTGATTGGCTGGTGCTTTATCTCCGTTTACTTTATCTCCATCCAAGGCTTAGTAAATAGACCCCTTAGTCCAGCCGTGGCCAACCTGTGGCTCTTGTGCCGCATGCGGCTCTTTCTTTATTCAAATGTGGCTCCTGACATGACCACAACAGATCCGGAAACTGCTGCACTCCAGCCAGACAGGCAGCAGCATTATGGGGGCTGAGAACTGAGGGAGCCAGATACTAGAGGTGAGACACCCACTGGCAAACAGAGGACACATAAGGGGCTGCTGCAATGGAACAAGGTGTGTGTGGAGGGGTGGAGGGGGGGAGCAGCAGTGACACATGAAGGTCCTGGCAGGAGTGACACAGGAGAGTGCTGGCAGGAATGACTCATGGGGGAACTGGATGGAGTGATATGGGAGTGTGCTAGCAGGATTGACACTTGAGCACTTGAGGGAGCTGGCTGGAGTGACATATGGGGGAATTGAAGTGTATTATGTGAATCTGGCTTTTTCAATATATTTTATGTGGATCTTTCTTCCTCAATTAGTTTATGTGGAAGTGGCTTTTTAAAATGTATTTTATGCTGGATCTGGCTTTTTAAATGTATTTTATACCAGGGGAGTGGCCTAGCAGGCACAAGGAAACACCCCATTTTTGTATGCATGCCTTCGGCTCGAAGCCGGCTCTTTGACGTACCTAATAAGATTTTTTGCTCTTTGCCTCTGACTGGTTGGCCACCCCTGCCTTAGTCTTTCTCTCCATATTTATTATACAGAAACAAACACCATTGTTGCCAAATGTAACTAATTTCTAGAGAAAGTCCAGGTTTTTATGTGTCCTATCAGATGCCATTCTTCCCATTCTGAATCAACTATACAGTATAATGTCTCTTATTTTGTTTGTTGAATGTTTTTACCACAATGGGGCATATTCAGTCACAATCTTATCCAACACTTCAGTATTCAGTAGCGGGCCGTTTCCATCCGTTTCCCCTCCCATTCTGACCATTCATTTCCGCCCTCTCTTATGGGTGAAAATGAATGGTCGAAAACGGACCGTTTTCGACAGTGGCTGGGTCGAAAACACATGGATGAGCAGAGATCAGTGTGTTTTTCGACCTGTCGGAATTTCCAACAGGACGGAAGAATGGTACTTCAATTAAATATTGAAGTGTTGCAAATTTCCGATTATTGGCGGAAAGTCACGTCTTTCAGCCCTGACGGAACTTCCGACCTTAATAGAATACTCCCCTATATATTCTTTTTTTTTTTCTATTCACATTGAGTAAGGTAGAATAGCTGTACTACCACCTGGTAAAAGATTGGTGCCCTCACCCCTAGCAACAGCCGCAGGGGCTGACTGCATACCTACAATCATCCCTGTCACATAAAGTGTTTCCCCCCCGCCGACTCCCCCCCCCCCCCCCTTTCCCCTTTCAATCCATGTTTTCTTACTAATACACATTAGAAAGTCAAAGAAATAGGAAAACAAGTAAGTTATACTTCACATTGATTTGGGGTGTATATGGTATTATGAGAGGGACAGTACTTACACCACCTCCTTTTTGGTGATTCTTCTGCCAGAAAAGATCATTTCTGCAACATTTGATACAGTGGGGTCAAAGTTCATGCTGGATACAGCGACTACAAAATCATCCCTGCATGGGAGGGAGACAATGAATGACTGAAGGTACAATGTGTTTATCATACAAGGAAAACATAGAATCTACATACTTCAAATAAAAAGCCAAAAATTTTAGTTCTTCGAGTGTTCCTTTCATCACAATCTCAGTATATCCTTCCCCGTATCCTGCAGAGAGTAACACACAGCAACATGCGTTAGTGGCATGTCAAGAAAACAAAGTCCAATTCTTTCAATAGTTAGACTGTACTTAGTAGTGATATGGTAAATACACATCAGGGCAGGAAACATCCACCCTCCAACATGACATGTTAAAGCCATTTGTTTAAGGTTACTCCCACCCAAAACTAACAAATGAAATAAGAAATAAAAGGAGATTTATTGTAGACTTACCATTGTTAAATCTCTTTCTGCGAGGTACACTGGATTCCACAGGGAATAACATCGGGGTGTAGAGTTGGATCTTGATCCGAGGCACCAACAGGCTAAAGCTTTGACTGTTCCCAGGATGCACTGCACCGCCTCCTCTATAGTCCCGCCTCCAGGCACTGGAACTCAGTTTTGTTAACCAGTCCAATGCAGTAGCAGGTAAGAGAGACGGTAGATGTTAGTCACATAGACCTACATTCTCACGACAGGAGAAGGGACTAGCGGCTAATGCCATACAAACCCAAAGAAGCTAAGTGCGTCAGGGTGGGCGCCCTGTGGAATCCAGTGTACCTCTTAGAAAGAGATTTAACATTGGTAAGTCTACTATAAATCTCCTTTTCTGCAGCGGGGTACACTGGGATTCCACGGGGAATACATTGGGGATGTCCTAAAGCAGTTTCTCATGGGAGGGGACGCACTGTAGCGGGCACAAGAATCCGGCGTCCAAAGGAAGCATCCTGGGAGGCGGAAGTATCAAAGGCATAGAACCTAATGAACGTGTTCACTGAGGAACACGTAGCCGCCTTGCACAATTGTTCTGTGGACGCACAACAGCGGGCCGCCCAAAAAGGTCCAACAGGCCGAGTAGAATGGGCTTTGATAGCAGCAGGAGCTGGGAGCCCAGGCTGTGCATAGGCTTGTGCAATCACCATTCTAATCCATCTGTCCAAGCTCTGCTTATTCGCAGGCCAGCCATGTTTATGAAAACTAAAAAGTACAAAAAGGGAATCTGACCTCCTGATAGAGGCAGTCCTTTCCACATAAATACGGAAAGTCCGTACCACATCCAAAGATCTTTCTTTGGAGGACAAACCAGAAGAGATGAAGGCCAGAACCACTATCTCCTGGTTAAGGTGAAAAGATGATACCACCTTAGGCAAATAACCTGGGCGAGTTCGAAGAACTGCCCGGTCACGATGAAAAATCAGAAAGGGTGGACGACAGGACAAAGCGCCTAAGTCCGACACCCTCCTAGCAGAGACAATAGCCAACAGAAAAATGACCTTAAGCGTAAGGCATTTAAGGTCCACAGACTCAAGTCAAGAGGTTCAAACGGAGACTCTTGAAGGGTATTAAGAACAACAGACAGATCCCATGGAGCCACAGGAGGGACATAGGGAGGCTGAATCCGTAGTACACTCTGAGTGAATGTATGAACGTCAGGAATAGATACAATTTTTCGCTGAAACCACACCAACAAGGCAGAAATGTCAACCTTGAGGGAGGCCAGGCAAAGTCCTAAATCCAGGCCTTGTTGCAAAAAAGCCAGAAGTCTGGAAGTACTAAACTTGTATGCATCGTAATTTTTAGCAGCACACCATGTGAAGTAAGAATTTCAGACCCTATAATAAATCTGTGCAGAAGCCGGTTTGTGGGCCTTCAACATAGTTTGAATAACTGCCTCAGAAAATCCTTTGGCCCTCAGGAGTGAAGCTTCAAAAGCCAGTCTTGCCAGATCCTGGTAAACACAAGGGGGTATATTTACTAAAATTCGTATTTTTCAGAATGAGATTAAAGTTCAAACACGAATGACATCGAATGTGTAATTTTGCAACTTTTTGAATTTATTACGACTCATTTACTAAGCTGTCGTATTTTACATTTTCCAGTTTTCCGATGTCGATGTCAATCGTATTTTTTGGCAGTGTTTTACGGGAGTGAATAGTGAAACACTGCCGACATTAAAACAATGAAACTCGGCCGGATCTGTAAGATCTGTGCAGGGTTTCATTGTGCATCTTTAAAAAAATGTAAAATAGTTTAAAGTCTGAAAAAAAAATGCGTGGGGTCCCCCCTCCTAAGCAAAACCAGCCTCAGGCTCTTTGAGCCGGTCCTGGTTGAAAAAATATGTGGAAAAAAATGACTGGGGTTCCCCCATAGTTAATCAACCAGCACCGGGCTCTGCGCCTGGTCCTGGTGCAAAAAATACTGGGGACAAAAAGTGTAGGGGTCCCCCGTATTTTTTACACCAGCACCAGGCTCCACTAGTCAGAGAGATAATGCCACAGCCGGGGGACACTTTTATATAGGTCCCTGCGGCCCTGTCATTAAATCACTAACTAGTCACCCCTGGCCGGGGTACCCTGGAGGAGTGGGGACCCCTTAAAGCAAGGGGTCCCCCCCTCCAGCCACCCAAGGGCCAGGGGTGAAGCCCGAGGCTGTCCCCCCCATCCATGGGCTGCGGATGGGGGGCTGATAGCCAAGTGTAAAATAAAAGAATATTGTTTTTTGCACAAGAACTACAAGTCCCTGCAAGCCTCCCCCGCAAGCTGGTACTTGGAGAACCACAAGTACCAGCATGCTGGTACCTATAGTTCTTCTGCAAAAAAAATACCCAAATGAAAACAGGACACACACACCTTGAAAGTACAACTTTATTACATACATTCCGACACACACATACTTACCTATGTTCAGATGCCGAATCGGCCCACGTCTCGACGTCGATTCCAGGGTACCTAAAAATAAAATTATACTCACCTAAATCCAGTGTGTCGTGTCCTTTTTTTATAATCCACGTACTTGGCAAAAAAACAAACCGCATACCCGATCCACGCACTGAAAGGGGTCCCATGTTTACACATGGGACCCCTTTCCCCGTCTGCCGGGACCCCTCCCTGACTCCTGTCAAAGAGGGTCCCTTCAGCCAATCAGGGAGTGCCACGTCGTGGCACCCTCCTGATTGGCTGTGACCTCCTGTAGTGTCAGTGAGGCTGTGCAGTGAAGATACAATGTAGCGCATAGGCGCTCCATTATATCCAATGATGGGAAATTTGCGGTCAGCGGTTGAGGTTACTCGTGGTCAACTGCTGACCGCAAAGTTCCCATCATTGGATACAATGGTGCGCCTATGCGCTACATTGTATCTTCACTGCACAGCCTCACTGACACTACAGGAGGTCACAGCCAATCAGGAGGGTGCCACGACGTGGCGCTCCCTGATTGGCTGAAGGGACCCTCTTTGACAGGAGTCAGGGGGGGTCCCGGCAGACGGGGAAAGGGGTCCCATGTGTAAACATGGGACCCCTTTCAGTGCGTGGATCGGGTATGCGGTTTGTTTTTTTGCCAAGTACGTGGATTATTAAAAAAAGGACACGACGCACTGGATTTAGGGGAGTATAATTTTATTTTCAGGTACCCTGGAATCGACGTCGAGACGTGGGCCGAGTCGGCATCTGAACATAGGTAAGTATGTGTGTGTCGGAATGTATGTAATAAAGTTGTACTTTCAAGGTGTGTGTGTGTGTCCTGTTTTTATTTGGGTATTTATTTTGCAGAAGAACTATAGGTACCAGCGGGCCCGTTTAACCCCCGCATGCTGGTACTTGTGGTTCTCCAAGTACCAGCTTGCAGGGGAGGCTTGCAGGGACTTGTAGTTCTTGTGCAAAAAACAATATTCTTTTATTTTACACTTGGCTATCTGCCCCCCATCCGCAGCCCATGGATGGGGGGGGGACAGCCTCGGGCTTCACCCCTGGCCCTTGAGTGGCTGGAGGGGGGGACCCCTTGCTTTAAGGGGTCCCCACTCCTCCAGGGTACCCCGGCCAGTGGTGACTAGTTAGTGATTTAATGCCAGGGCCGTAGGGACCTATATAAAAGTGTCCCTCGGCTGTGGCATTATCTCTCTGACTAGTGGAGCCTGGTGCTGGTGTAAAAAATACGGGGGACCCCTACGCTTTTGTCCCCCCGTATTTTTTTGCACCAGGACCAGGCGCAGAGCCCGGTGCTGGTTGATTAAATATGGGGGAACCCCAGTAATTTTTTTCCACATATTTTTTCAACCAGGACCGGCTCAAAGAGCTCGAGGCTGGTTTTGCTTAGGAGGGGGGACCCCACGCATTTTTTTTTTAGAATTTTACATAATTTCCCACCCATTCCCACTGATAACCATGCACGGATATCATGGATCCGTGCATGACTATCAGAACACGGTAAAAAAAACAGGTCTGTTTTAAAACTGCATTTTTGTACGATTTGTATTTTTTCACGGCAGTGTTTGGCTATTGTCGGCAGTGTTTGTGAAATACAATTTTTAGTAAATTACCGAGTTGTATGAAAAAACAGGCGTATTTGACCGATGGTGTATTCATTCGTATTTTTTTTCTTTGACTTCAAAAAAAATACGAATGCCTTCATCATTGCCGAGATTTGCGTTTAGTAAATTCCCGAGATGACACTTTGAAGAAAAAACACCATCTCGGTCAAAATCGGGAGCTTAGTAAATATACCCCATGGTCCCTGAACGAGGAGGTCTGGGCACTGGGAAAGCAGAAGAGGACGCTCTATCGAGAGACCCTGCAGGTCTGAGAACCAATGCCGTCTGGGCCACACTGGAGTGACTAGAAGCAGTATTCCTCCTTCTTGCTTGAACTTCCGTAGTACCCTGGGCAGGAGTGACACTGGAGGGAACACGTATGGCAGCAGAAAGTTCCATGGAATTGCCAGTACGTCCACGAATGCTGCTTGAGGATCCCTTGTCCTTGCTCCGAAGACCGGAACCTTGTGATTGTGTCGAGACGCCATCAGGTCTACATCTGGTAGACCCCACTTGTCCACAATTAGTTGGAAGACCTCCGGATGAAGACTCCACTCCCCAGCGTGTACTTCCTGGTGACTGAGGAAGTCCGCTTCCCAGTTGAGGACCCCCGGAATGAACACTGCCTGTATTGCTGGCAGATGGCGTTCCGCCCATGGAAGAATTTGTGACACTTCCATCATTGGCATGCGGCTTCAAGTGATGATTGATGATTTATGTACACCACTATGGTGGCATTGTCTGATTGTACTTGAACAAGCCTGTTCTGTACAAAAGGCAGGGCCAGTGTTAACACATTGAACACTGCCCGCAATTCCAGAATGTTTATCGGGAGAAGAGATTCCTCCCTGGTACACTGACCCTGGAGAGAGTGTTGCTCCAACACTGTGCCCCAACCCCGCAGACTGGCATCTGTTGTTAGGAGGACCCAGTTGGAGATCCAGAAGGGACGACCCCTGCTCAATTGTTGGTCCTGTAGCCACCAACTCAGTGACAGATGAACCTCCGGAGTCAAGGAGATCAAGGACCTGATCCGGTGAGGCAGGCCATCCCACTTGGAAAGGATTAACCTCTGCAGAGGGCAGGAATGAAATTGAGCGTACTCTACCATGTCGAAAGCCAACACCATGAGGCCTAGTACTTACATCGCCGAGTGTATCGACATTCTTTGGCGAGAGAGGAAGCATCTGATTCTGTCCTGAAGTTTCAGGAACTTCTCTGGAGACAAGAATAAACGTTGTTTGTGTGTGTCCAGTAATGCCCCCAGGTACACCATGCTCGGAGCAGGGACCAGTGAGGATTTCTTCCAGTTAATGAGCCACCCATGGGTTTGTAGGAATTGGACTGTCAGTTTCAGTTGATGGATGAGAACCTCTGGGGAGTTCGCCAGGATAAACAAGTCGTCCAGATACAGCAGGATCCTGATACCTTGAAGGCGGAGAAGGGCCATCATGCCCGCCATCACCTTGGTAAAGATCAGAGGAGCCGTGGTCAGTCCGAAAGGCAATGCTTGGAACTGATAATGAAGGTTGCCAATAGCAAACCGAAGATATTGATGATGCGACATGGCAATAGGTATGTGTAGGTAAGCATACTGTATGTCCAGGGATACCATATAGTCCTTGGGTTCCAAAGCCAGTACAATAGAGCGCAGAATTTCCATACGGAATTTGGACACCCTCACAAATTTGTTTGTTGGACACCCTCACAAAGATTTGAGGTTGAGTACAGGCCAGGAGGATCCATTCGGCTTCGGAACTAGAAACAGCGTCGAATAGTATCCCCTGCCTCCCTGACACAGAGGCACCGGTACTATCAGTCCTGTATCCAGGAGGGATTGGACAACCAAATGTAAAGTTTGTGCTTTTAACGTATCCAAAGGGATAACCATTGAGCAAAACTGGCGAGGGGGACGTCTCTTGAGATCGAGTACCTGTGAGAGACCACTTCCTGCACCCATGCGTCCAAAGTGGTCTTTAACCATACGTGAGTGAACTGCAGAAGTCGGTCCCGCCCCGTCATGCAGGAGGCTTATCCGGTTTGGAAGAGGGCTGATGGGCGGCTCAAGAACGTTTAGGTTTGGGCTTAGAGTATTTGGAAGTGCGAGCCCGTTTCAGGTACGCCTGACCCTTTGCTTTACCTGGAGGTCGAAAGGAACAAAAAGTAGTACCCTTCACCTTCGGAACCGAAGGATTAGTACTTGGGAGAAACGCAGTCTTGGCCAACGCCAAGTCGGTCACAATCGTGTTCAGATCATCTCCAAATGGGATCCGGCCTCTAGGTCGACAGTAACAAGGTCGACACTATCTAGGTCGACAGGTCAAAAGGTCGACATGAGTTTTTCACAATTTTTTTTCTTTCTTTTTTAACCTTTTCATATTTAACGACCACGTGGACTACGATTGGAACGGTAATTTGTGCCGAGCGAAGTGGTAGCGGAGTAAGACACCTTGCCCGAAGCATGGCGAGCAAAGCGAGCCATGCGAGGGGACACAGTGCACTAATTGGGGTTCCCGGTCACTCTATGAAGAAAACGACACCAAAAAAACACAAAAACCTCATGTCGACCTTTTGACCTGTCGACCTAGAGACCCTGTCGACCTATTTACTGTTGACCAATAGTGGTCGACCTAGACTTTGTCGACCTAGTTACTATCTACCTTCCATACCACACCCCTCCAAACAGTATATCTCCCTTAAAAGGGAGAACCTCCAAGGTCTTCTTAGAGTCCAGTTCCACTGACCATGACCATAACCACAGAATCCAGTGAGCCAGGATAGACGTAGTAGATGCCTTGGCTGCCATAACGCCTGCATCAGAGGCCGCCTCCTGAATATAGTGGGAGGCTGTGGTATTAAAGTATATGACAGCTATTGTCTGGCAGTGTCACAAAAATTCAGAGGTAGCTCTTCCTCAATTGCTTGAACCCATGCTTCAATGTCTTTTGCAGCCCAAGAGGCTGCCATAGTGGGTCTATGCAAAGCACCTGTAAGAGTGTAAATAGACTTCAAGCAACCCTCCACACGCTTATCCGTTGGTTCCTTCAAAGAGGTGATGGTGGTGACAGGCAGAGTAGATGACACCACAAGACCGGCTACATGTGAGTCCACTGGTGGCGGGGTTTCCCACTTGTTACTCAACTCCGCTGAGATAGGATAATGAGCTAGCATCTTTTTAGACAGGGAACATTTCTTTCCTGGAGAAGACCAGGATTCCTGACGTAAATCACTAATTTAGTAACCTTCTGACGTTTGAACTTATCAGGTTTCTTAGACGTATCAGGATGGTCAATCTCATCATCAATCTGAAGAATCAGCTTGATAGCCTCCACTAGGTCAGGAACATCAACTTGTGTTGTAGAATCTTCATCAGAGGCAGCAGTACCGGCATCTGATGGATCAGTATATTCCCCATCCGAATCGGAAGAATCATCTGAAATATTAGTGGATTGTGAGGAAGAAATGGCCCGCTTAGAGGACCCTTTGATCCCAGTAGGGCGAGCATTAGGTTTTTGTTTAACCAAGGACTGATTTAATTGCTGTAACTGGGTTGACAGAGTATCCACCCATGGTGGATTAACTACAGAGAAAATATGTGGCTGTAATGGCACAGGAGGTCCCACAGGGGGCGTAAGTCGTGTTACAAGCGTAGTCAGCATATTTGAAAATGCAGCCCAAGGTAGATCCTGATTTGCCACAGGTGCTGCGGGTTGACTAGGGGGTGCAGAACACCCAGTACCTGAACCCTCAGCAGAAATCTTATCCTCGGGTAATTCCGTGGCGCCAGCACTGCATGATGCAGGAGCGTCTGTGGATTTCCCGCCCTGTGTAGCAGTTATTATTGGGAATGGAGCCTTAGGGCGTATCAGTACAATATAGCCAGACAAACACAATACCTAACAAAAATCCCCTAAGATATGTGACCGCAATTGCAGAGCACAAACAGAGGATTTAAGTGGTATGAGGTGACTGAAACACACAGTGAAAAATACAAAACAGCATATCCTGTGGAATACTATATGATATATGAGACCCTGACGCACTTAGAACCCCAGGGCACAGAATACAGTGATAACAATATGTGTGATATACAGAATAGAAACCACACAGCAGCTATAGGCACACACAGTTACAGGTACAATGCAGAAATTATTACATATAAAAAAATAAAACTGCACTGGACTAGCAATACTACATAAAGATATGTATGTATACAGATATAACAATGCTCAGAAACCACAGGATGTATATTACAGAATACTTGTACTAAATATTCATATAGAAGTGCACTTGTTCTTAACTAACGCTGTCTAAACGACATGTAGAATACTTAAGTGTCCTGTAAAAGCACAGCGCTGATGAGACAGGCGGCTTTACAGAGGAGACAGTGCCCAGCAGTCCCAGGATTAGCGCAGCTCTGTAAAATGGCGCCCAAACGCTGACAGTGAGCGAGGGAGAGAGAGAGATGCAACTCCAGGGTGGGAACACCTGCTGTAGATGGCGCCTGGAGCTGGGGGAGGGGCTACAGGTCAGCGCCTTATTTCCTCTGCTGGACTTCACCACCGGGTACTATGGAGCATATAATAAACAGATTTTAGTAAATCCGACCTGTGCTCCCTGCCCTGGTGGATATAGTGGGGTCCCTGCACGGCCACAGTGTCCACGCCAGTGGCGCGGTCCGTCTCTTGGGACCGCGACCGGATTGCGATTTTGGCGGGTCCCACCTAGGGGACCCTCTTACCTCCTCCCTGAAGTGCGGCCACGCGATCCAGGAGAACAGCAGCGGTGATGTGTGCCTGATGACCGGAGCGCCTCCGCTGCAAGTACCCGGCAACCAGGGCGTGGGAGAATGCAGCACCGCTGGGGAAGGTGATGGAGCCGCAGCACAGAATGCCAGCATGACATACACAGCATCTAGTGCCTGTGCTGCAGCCCTTGAAGTCTTCTTTCTTCTTAAAAAGCTCTTATCAGGGCTGCCTAGAGCAGCCCCTCCTGTTAGTGACCTGCACTGCAGGCACCAACTTACAAACTGAGCTCCAGTGTCTGGAGGTGGGGCTATAGAGGAGGTGGTGCAGTGCATCCTGGGAACAGTCAAAGCTTTAGCCTTTGGTGCCTCGTATCAAGATCCAACTCTACACCCCGATGTTATTCCCTGTGGAATACCAGTGTACCCCGCTGCATGAATGTAAGGTTTTGCTTCTTGGCATTTGATGGATTAGGAGAAGCTCCAAGCATTAAATTGTAAACTGTTGTTGTTGTTGTTATTATTATTATTTATCATGATTTACAGTCATCTAATGTATTGCAAGAAATCGTTTAAGTCTCTTTATAAATAATTAATCAATTATATTCTGTTATCCTATTTCTGAAAACTGAACATTTCGATTATTGTAAAAACTTCCTATTTACAGATCATCATTTAATGTAAATAAAACTGCATACAGAAATCTTTGCATACATACACAAAAAGGATATATACTGTACACTGACATTTTTGTCAACACAGGCCACAGCAGTACAGCAGTAAAAGTGATGCAAACTATATTACGCTCCAGGTATTTCATTGGCTCCCAACTAAATTGCGGCAATATGTACGTTTGGATGTAGCCCAATGGAGTAGTAGTGTACTTTTGCGCAAGATGTGGGTTACTATTGCTTAAATTCAAGCAGGCTTAAGCCATTACTGCTGTTTCATGATCTTGGGATTTCTATATGGTTTTCACTGCTCTGGGTAAAGAGAATGATTTGCTCTGAATATACCGGGTAATGTAAGCTTATTTCCTACCACAAGATGGCGCAGTGCTGCATTTGCTTAATTGCTGAAAGGCTGTTGGATATGTGATTAGATACTGCTATAAAACTACACTGATACATGCAACAAATTTATAAACTCAAGGCAGATAGCTAAATAAGGTATAATGTATTTATATTAAATAAAAAGGTTTATTTTGTTTAGCTAAACTGCAACATCACAAGCACATGAGGGAATTCTGGGCCTAAGACTGATTTGTAATGTAACACATACATACACACCTGCATAGCGAATGCTCTTCCCCAGGAGCGATGTCCAAAAATATGGTACAGAGTTCACAGGTACTTGCTTGTTCAGCATGTTGAGAGCTGCAATCCGACCTATAAGCAGAGGCAGACAGCACTTGTGTATTTCAGGCAGAAATATCTTCCTACTAAACTATTCATTCGAGTACAGCCTATGAATAATGCATAGGAAATTATTTCTAAACAACTATCAGCTGCTGGCTCCTACTTAGTAAAACTTCAATATCTGTAATCACAGCGAAGTAGAGAGACAATGGAATGAAAACAATGGCACTGTGTGAAATGTCAGCATACGTGCAAACTACCTGAAGTCATGCAGCAGATTATTTATGCCATATAAAGCTAACGTTCATAATCAAGTAATATTGTTAGTGCCAATCAGCTAACCTTACAGATAAAATCAAATGTATATGATACCTTCCTACTTCCCTACAGACAGCTGACGATCCTCCCCCCACATCTTAAGTATAGTGTTCTTCTATTAAGATCTCATACGGGTGAAAATGCTGAGAATGCAGTAATCTGCACTATTATGCCATTGCTGGTCCTGTTCCTGTGTATGAGTCCTCCTATCGAAATAGTGTATTTCTGTACAGCAAAACTCTTAGCAGCACATTGCAGCCTTCGGCATCACAAGTTTTTCCACGCTCCTCATAGTGGCGACATACTGCCTTCCATAATAGGCAGCAATGTGCACAGCTGAACATCACTGAGAACTGAATAAGGCTTATAGGACCCTATTTATCTCAATCCGCATTTTTAATGTGATAAATCTTTTTCACCTAAATTTGCATAATGAAAAATAAGAATTTACTCACCGGTAATTCTATTTCTCGTAGTCCGTAGTGGATGCTGGGAACTCCGTAAGGACCATGGGGAATAGCGGGCTCCGAAGGAGGCTGGGCACTCTAGAAAGATTTAGGACTACCTGGTGTGCACTGGCTCCTCCCACTATGACCCTCCTCCAAGCCTCAGTTAGGACACCGTGCCCGGACGAGCAGACACAATAAGAAAGGATTTTGAATCCCGGGTAAGACTCTTACCAGCCACACCAATCACACCGTACAACTCGTGATACTATATCCAGTTTGACAGTATGAAAACAACTGAGCCTCTCAACAGATGGCTCAACAATAACCCTTTAGTTAACAATAACTATTTACAAGTATTGCAGACAAACCGCACTTGGGATGGGCGCCCAGCATCCACTACGGACTACGAGAAATAGAATTACCGGTGAGTAAATTCTTATTTTCTCTGACGTCCTAGTGGATGCTGGGAACTCCGTAAGGACCATGGGGATTATACCAAAGCTCCCAAACGGGCGGGAGAGTGCGGATGACTCTGCAGCACCGAATGAGAGAACTCCAGGTCCTCCTCAGCCAGGGTATCAAATTTGTAGAATTTTGCAAACGTGTTTGCCCCTGACCAAGTAGCTGCTCGGCAAAGTTGTAAAGCCGAGACCCCTCGGGCAGCCGCCCAAGATGAGCCCACCTTCCTTGTGGAATGGGCATTTACAGATTTTGGCTGTGGCATGCCTGCCACAGAATGTGCAAGCTGAATTGTACTACAAATCCAGCGAGCAATAGACTGCTTAGAAGCAGGAGCACCCAGCTTGTTGGGTGCATACAGGATAAACAGCGAGTCAGATTTTCTGACTCCAGCCGTCCTGGAAACATATATTTTCAGGGCCCTGACAACGTCTAGCAACTTGGAGTCCTCCAAATCCTTAGTAGCCGCAGGCACCACAATAGGCTGGTTCAGGTGAAACGCTGACACCACCTTAGGGAGAAACTGGGGACGAGTCCTCAATTCTGCCCTATCCATATGGAAAATCAGATAAGGGCTTTTACATGATAAAGCCGCCAATTCTGACACTCGCCTGGCTGAAGCCAAGGCCAATAACATGACCACTTTCCACTTGAGATATTTCAGATCCACGGTTTTTAGTGGCTCAAACCAGTGTGATTTTAAGAAACTCAACATCACGTTGAGATCCCAAGGTGCCACAGGAGGCACAAATGGGGGCTGAATATGCAGCACTCCTTTCACAAATGTCTGAACTTCAGGTACTGAAGCTAGTTCTTTTTGAAAGAAAATCGACAGAGCCGAGATCTGTACTTTAATGGAGCCTAGTTTTAGGTCCATATTCACTCCTGCTTGCAGGAAATGCAGAAATCGACCTAGTTGAAATTCCTCTGTCGGGGCCTTTTTGGCCTCGCACCATGCAACATATTTCCGCCATATGCGGTGATAATGCTTTGCCGTAACATCTTTCCTGGCCTTAATAAGCGTAGGAATGACTTCTTCCGGAATACCCTTTTCCTTTAGGATCCGGTGTTCAACCGCCATGCCGTCAAACGCAGCCGCGGTAAGTCTTGGAACAGACAGGGCCCCTGTTGTAGCAGGTCCTGTCTGAGCGGTAGAGGCCACGGGTCCTCTGAGAGCATCTCTTGAAGTTCCGGGTACCACGCTCGTTTTGGCCAATCCGGAACCACGAGAATGGTGTTTACTCCTCGCTTTCCTATTATTCTCAATACCTTTGGTATGAGAGGCAGAGGAGGGAACACATAAACCGACTGGTACACCCACGGTGTCACTAGAGCGTCCACAGCTATCGCCTGAGGGTCCCTTGACCTGGCGCAATATCTTTTTAACTTTTTGTTGAGGCGGGACGCCATCATGTCCACCTGTGGTTTTTCCCAACGGTTTACCAGCATCTGGAAGACTTCTGGATGAAGTCCCCACTCTCCCGGGTGGAGGTCGTGTCTGCTGAGGAAGTCTGCTTCCCAGTTGTCCACTCCCGGAATGAACACTGCTGACAGTGCTAGTACATGATTCTCCGCCCATCTGAGAATTCTTGTGGCTTCCGCCATCGCAATCCTGCTTCTTGTGCCGCCCTGTCGATTTACATGGGCGACTGCCGTGATGTTGTCTGACTGGATCAGCACCGGCTGGTGTAGGAGCAGGGATTTTGCTTGACTTAGGGCATTGTAGATGGCCCTTAGTTCCAGAATATTTATGTGAAGGGAAGTCTCCTGACTCGACCATAGTCCTTGGAAGTTTCTTCCCTGTGTGACTGCCCCCCAGCCTCGAAGGCTGGCATCCGTGGTCACCAGGACCCAGTCCTGTATGCCGAACCTGCGGCCCTCTAGAAGATGGGCACTCTGCAGCCACCACAGTAGCGACACCCTGGTTCTTGGAGACAGGGTTATCAAGCGATGCATCTGAAGATGCGATCCGGACCACTGGTCCAACAGGTCCCACTGAAAGATTCTGGCATGGAACCTGCCGAAGGGAATTGCTTCGTAAGAAGCCACCATCTTTCCCAGGACCCGCGTGCAGCGATGCACTGATACCTGTTTTGGTTTCAGAAGGTCTCTGACTAGAGATGACAACTCCCTGGCTTTCTCCTCCGGGAGAAACACTTTTTTCTGGACTGTATCCAGAATCATACCCAGGAACAGTAGTCGTGTCGTCGGAACCAGCTGTGACTTTGGGATATTCAGAATCCAGCCGTGCTGGTGCAGCACCTCCTGAGATAGTGCTACTCCCACCAACAACTGTTCCTTGGACCTCGCTTTTATTAGGAGATCGTCCAAGTACGGGATAATTAAAATAAGAATTTACTTACCGATAATTCTATTTCTCGTAGTCCGTAGTGGATGCTGGGGACTCCGTCAGGACCATGGGGATTAGCGGCTCCGCAGGAGACAGGGCACAAAAATAAAGCTTTAGGATCAGGTGGTGTGCACTGGCTCCTCCCCCTATGACCCTCCTCCAAGCCTCAGTTAGGATACTGTGCCCGGACGAGCGTACACAATAAGGAAGGATCTTGAATCCCGGGTAAGACTCATACCAGCCACACCAATCACACCGTACAACTTGTGATCTGAACCCAGTTAACAGTATGACAAAACGTAGGAGCCTCTGAACAGACGGCTCACAACAATAACAACCCGATTTTTTTGTAACAATAACTATGTACAAGTATTGCAGACAATCCGCACTTGGGATGGGCGCCCAGCATCCACTACGGACTACGAGAAATAGAATTATCGGTAAGTAAATTCTTATTTTCTCTAACGTCCTAAGTGGATGCTGGGGACTCCGTCAGGACCATGGGGATTATACCAAAGCTCCCAACCGGGCGGGAGAGTGCGGATGACCCTGCAGCACCGAATGAGAGACTCCATGTCCTCCTCAGCCAGGGTATCAAATTTGTAGAATTAAGCAAACGTGTTTGCCCCTGACCAAGTAAATGCTCAGCAAAGTTGTAAAGCCGAGACCCCTCAGGCAGTCGCCCAAGATGAGCCCACTTCCTTGTGGAATGGGCTTTTTCTGATTTTGTCTGTGGCAAGCCTGCCACAGAATGAGCAAGCTGAATTGTACTACAAATCCAGCGAGCAATCGTCTGTTTAGAAGCAGGAGCACCCATCTTGTTGGGTGCATACAGGCTAAACAGCGAGTCAGATTTTCTGACTCCAGTCGTCCTGGAAACATATATTTTCAGGGCCCTGACAACGTCAAGTAACTTGGAGTCCTCCAAGTCCCTAGTAGCCGCAGGTACCACAATAGGTTGGTTCATGTGAAAAACAGAAAACACCTTAAGGAGAAATTGAGGACGAGTCCTCAATTCTGCCCTGTCAGAATGAAAAATTAAGTAAGGGCTTTTATATGATAAAGCCGCCCATTCTGACACACGCCTGGCTGAAGCCAGGGCTAATAGAATCTTCACCTTCCATGTGAAATATTTTAAGTCCACAGTGGTGAGTGGATCAAACCAATGTGACTTTAGGAAACTCAAAACAACATTGAGATCCCAAGGTGCCACTGGGGGCACAAAAGGAGGCTGTATATGCAGTACCCCTTTTACAAATGTCTGAACTTCAGGCACTGAAGCCAGTTCTTTCTGGAATAAATTTGACAGGGTCGAAATTTGAACCTTAATGGACCCCAATTTTAGGCCCATAGACAGTCCTGTTTTCAGGAAATGTAGGAAACGACCCAGTTGGAATTCCTCTGTAGGGACCTTCTTGGCCTCACACCACGCAACATATTTTCGCCAATTGCGGTGAAAATGTTTTGCGGTTACATCCTTCCTGGCTTCGACCAGGGTAGGGATGACTTCATCTGGAATGCCCTTTCAGGATCCGGCGTTCAACTGCCATGCCGTCAAACGCAGCCGCGGTAAGTCTTGGAACAGACAAGGCCCCTGCTGGAGCAGGTCCTTTCTTAAAGGTAGAGGCCACGGTTCTTCCGTGAGAATCTCTTGAAATTCCGGGTACCAAGTCCTTCTTGACCCATCCGGAACCACGAGTATCGTTCTTACTCATCTCCTTGATTCTCAGTACTTTTGGTATGAGATGCATAGGAGGGAACACATACCATGACTGGTACACCCACAGTGTTACCAGAGCGTCCACCGCTATTGCCTGAGGGTCCCTTGACCTGGCGCAATATCTGTCTAGTTTTTTGTTCAGGCGGGACGCCATCATGTCCACCTTTGGTTTTTCCCAACGGTTTACAATCATGTGGAAGACTTCCCGCTGAAGTCCCCACTCTCCCGGGTGGAGGTTATGCTGAGGAAGTCTGCTTCCCAGTTTTCCACTCCCGGAATTAACACTGCTGAGAGTGTTATCACATGATTTTTCGCCCAGCGAAGAATCCTTGCAGTTTCTGCCATTTCCCTCCTGCTTCTTGTGCCGCCCTGTTTTCGTGGGCGACTGCCGTGATGTTGTCCCACTGGATCAATACCGGCTGACCTTGAAGCAGAGGTCTTGCTAAGCTTAGAGCCTTGTAAATTGGCCTTAGCTCCAGTATATTTATGTGGAGAGAAGTCTCCAGACTTGATCACACTCCCTGGAAATTTTTTCCTTGTGTGACTGCTCCCCAGCCACTCAGGCTGGCATCCGTGGTCACCAGGACCCAGTCCTGAATGCCGAATCTGCGGCCCTTTCATAGATGAGCACTCTGCAGCCACCGCAGAAGAAACACCCTTGTCCTTGGAGACAGGGTTATCCGCTGATGCATCTGAAGATGCGATCCGGACCATTTTCCCAGCAGATCCCACTGAAAGGTTCTTGCGTGAAATCTACCGAATGGGATCGCTTTGTAAGAAACCACCATTTTTCACAGGCCCTTTTGTGCAATGATGCACTGATACTTTTCCTGGTTTTAGGAGGTTCCTGACTAGCTCGGATAACTCCCTGGCTTTCTTCTCCGGGAGAAAACATCCTTTTCTGGACTGTGTCCAGAATCATCCCTAGGAACATTAGACGTGTTGTCGGAAAAGCTGCGATTTTGGAATATTTAGAATCCACTCGTGCTGTCGTAGAACTACTTGAGATAGTGCTACTCCGACCGCCAACTGTTCTCTGGACCTTGCCCTTATCAGGAAAGCGTCCATATTTCTTTTAGGAAGAATCATCATTTCGGCCATTACCTTGGTAAAGACCCGGGGTGCCGTGGACAATCCAAACGGCAGCGTCTGAACTGATAGTGACAGTTCTGTACCACGAACCTGAGATACCCTTGGTGAGAAAGGCAAAATTTGGACTTGTAGGTAAGCGTCCCTGATATCCAGTGACACTATATCGTCCTGGTTCGCTATCACTGCTCTGAGTGACTCCATCTTGATTTGAACCCTTGTATGTAATTGTTCAAATCTTTTAGATCTCACCGAGCCGTTTGGCTTCAGTACCACAATATAGTGTGGAATAATACCCCTTCCCTTGTTGTAGGAGGGGTACTTTGATTATCACGTGCTGGGAATACAGCCTGTGAATTTTTTTCCAATACTGCCTCCCTGTCGGAGGGAGACGTTGGTAAAGCAGACTTCAGGAACTTGTGAGGGGAAGACGTCTCGAATTTCCAATGTACACCTGGGATACTACATGTAGGATCCAGGAGTCCACTTGCGAGTGAGCCCACTGCGTGCTGAAACTCTTGAGATGACCCCCCACCGCACCTGAGTCCGCTTGTATGGTCCCAGCGTCATGCTGCGGACTTGGCAGAAGCTGTGGAGGACTTCTGTTCCTGGGAATGAGCTGCCTGCTGCAGTCTTCTTCCCTTTCCTCTAACCCTGGGCAGATATGACTGGCCTTTTGCCCGCCTGCCTTTATGGGTACGAAAGGACTGAGACTGAAAAGACTGTGTCCTTTTCTGCTGAGATGTGACTTGGGGTAACAAAAGTGGATTTTCCAGCTGTTGCCATGGCCACCAGGTCCGATGGACCGCCCCTTTATACGGCAATACTTCCATGTGCCGTCTGGAATCTGCATCACCTGACCACTGTCGTGTCTATAAACATCGTCTGGCAGATATGGACATCACATCTACTCTTGATGCCAGAATGCAAATATCCCTCTGCGCATCTCGCATATATAGAAATGCATCCTTAAAATGCTCTATAGTCAATAAAATATTGTTCCTGTCAAGGGTATCAATATTTTCAGTCAGGAAATCCGACCAAGCCCCCCCAGCGCTGCACATCCAGGCTGAGGCGATTGCTGGTCGTAGTATAACACCAGTATGTGTGTATATACTTCTTAGGATATTTTTCAGCTTCCTATCAGCTGGCTCCTTGAGGGCGGCCGTATCTGGAGACGGTAACGCCACTTGTTTTTATAAGCGTGTGAGCGCCTTATCCACCCTAAGGTGTGTTTCCCAACTCGCCCTCACTTCTGGCGGGAAAAGGTATACCTCCAATAATTTTCCATCGGAGGAAACCCACGTATCATCACACACTTTAATTTATCTGATTCAGGAAAAACTACAAGTAGATTATTCCCACCCTACATAATACCCTTATTTGTGGTACTTGTAGTATCAGAAATATGTAACACCTCCTTCATTGCCCTTAACATGTAACGTGTGGCCCTAAAGGAAAATACGTTTGTTTCTTCACCGTCGACTCTGAAGTCAGTGTCCGTGTCTGTGTCTGTGTCGACCAACTGAGGTAAATGGGCGTTTTTACAAGCCCCTGACGGTGTCTGAGACGCCTGGACAGGTACTAATTTGTTTGCCGGCCGTCTCATGTCGTCAACCGACCTTGCATCGTGTTGACATTATCACGTAATTCCTAAATAAGCCATCCATTCCGGTGTCGACTCCCTAGAGAGTGACATCACCCATACAGGCAATTTGCTCCGCCTCCTCACCAACATCGTCCTCCTACATGTCGACACACACGTACCGACACACAGCACACACACAGGGAATGCTCTGATAGAGGACAGGACCCCACTAGCCCTTTGGGGAGACAGAGGGAGAGTTTGCCAGCACACACCAAAAACGCTATAATTATACAGGGACAACCCCTTATACAAGTGTTTTCCCTTATAGCATTTTCACATATGTAATCATATCGCCAAATAAGTGCCCCCCCTCTCTGTTTTAACCCTGTTTCTGTAGTGCAGTGCAGGGGAGAGCCTGGGAGCCTTCCTCTCAGCAGAGCTGAGCAGGAAAATGGCGCCGTGTGCTCAGGAGAATAGGCCCCGCCCCCTAAAACGGCGGGCTCTTCTCCCGGAGTTTGTGAGATCTGGCAGGGGTTAAATACATCCATATAGCCTCAAGGGCTATATGTGATGTATTTTAGCCATAAAAAAGGTATAATACATTGCTGCCCAGAGCGCCCCCCCCAGCGCCCTGCACCCTCAGTGACCGCTGGTATGAAGTGTGCTGACAACAATGGCGCACAGCTGCAGTGCTGTGCGCTACCTTATGAAGACTGAAAGTCTTCTGCCGCCTGTTTCTGGACCTCTGGACCTCTTCAACTTCGGCATCTGCAAGGGGGGGGCGGCGGCGCGGCTCCGGGACGAACCCCAGGGTGAGACCTGTGTTCCGACTCCCTCTGGAGCTAATGGTGTCCAGTAGCCTAAGAATCCAATCCATCCTGCACGCAGGTGAGTTGAAATTCTCTCCCCTAAGTCCCTCGATGCAGTGAGCCTGTTGCCAGCAGGACTCACTGAAAATAAAAAACCTAAAAAAACTTTTTCTAAGCAGCTCTTTAGGAGAGCCACCTAGATTGCACCCTGCTCGGACGGGCACAAAAACCTAACTGAGGCTTGGAGGAGGGTCATAGGGGGAGGAGCCAGTGCACACCACCTGATCCTAAAGCTTTATTTTTGTGCCCTGTCTCCTGCGGAGCCGCTAATCCCCATGGTCCTGACGGAGTCCCCAGCATCCACTTAGGACGTTAGAGAAAACTCCCTTTTTTCGAAGGAGTATCATCATTTCCGCCATCACCTTGGTAAATACCCTCGGTGCCGTGGACAGTCCAAACGGCAGCGTCTGGAATTGGTAATGGCAATCCTGTACCACAAATCTGAGGTACTCCTGGTGAGGATGGTAAATGGGGACATGCAAGTAAGCATCCTTGATGTCCAGGGATACCATGTAATCCCCCTCGTCCAGGCTCGCAATAACCGCCCTGAGCGATTCCATCTTGAACTTGAATTTTTTTATGTATGTGTTCAAGGATTTCAAATTTAAAATGGGTCTCACCGAACCGTCCGGTTTCGGTACCACAAATAGTGTGGAATAGTAACCCCGGCCTTGTTGAAGTAGGGGTACCTTGATTATCACCTGCTGGGAATACAGCTTGTGAATTGCCGCTAGCACCGCCTCCCTGTCTGAGGGAGCAATCGGCAAGGCAGATTTTAGGAACCGGTGGGGTGGAGACGCCTCGAATTCCAGTTTGTACCCCTGAGATACTATTTGAAGGATCCAGGGATCCACCTGTGAGCGAGCCCACTGATCGCTGAAATTCTTGAGGCGGCCCCCCACCGTACCTGGCTCCGCCTGTGGAGCCCCACCGTCATGCGGCGGACTTGGAAGAAGAAGCGGGGGAGGACTTTTGCTCCTGGGAACCTGCTGTTCGTTGCAGTCTTTTTCCCCTACCTCTGCCTCTGGACAGAAAGGACCCGCCTTTTCCACGCCTGTTTTTCTGGGTCCGAAAGGACTGAACCTGATAAAACGGCGCCTTCTTTATGGTAACACTTCCATGTGCTTTTTTGAATCTGCATCTCCTGTCCACTGGCGAGTCCATAAGCCTCTCCTAGCAGAAATGGACAATGCACTTACTTTAGATGCCAATCGGCAGATTTCCCTTTGTGCATCTCTCATATATAAGACTGAGTCTTTTATATGGTCTATGGTTAACAGGATCGTGTCTCTGTCTAATGTGTCAATATTTTCTGACAGTTTATCTGACCACGCAGCGGCAGCACTGCACATCCAAGCTGACGCAATAGCTGGCCTAAGTATAATGCCTGTGTGTGTATATACAGACTTCAGGATCGCCTCCTGCTTTCTATCAGCAGGTTCCTTGAGGGCGGCCGTATCCGGAGACGGTAGTGCCACCTTTTTAGACAAACGTGTGAGCGCTTTATCCACTCTAGGGGGTGTTTCCCAACGTGACCTATCCTCTGGCGGGAAAGGGAACGCCATTAGTACCTTCTTAGGAATTACCAATTTTTTATCAGGGAAAGCCCACGCTTCTTCACACACTTCATTTAATTCATCTGATGGGGGAAAAACTACGGGTAGTTTTTTCTCTCCAAACATAATACCCTTTTTAGTGGTACCAGTAGTTATATCAGAAATGTTTAACACCTCTTTCATTGCCTCAATCATACAGTGAATGGCCTTAGTGGGCATCAGGTTTGACTCATCGTCGTCGACACTGGTGTCAGTATCCGTGTCGACATCTGGGTCTGCTTGAGGTAGCGGGCGTTTTAGAGCCCCTGACGACCCATGCGACGCCTGGGCAGGCACGAGCTGAGAAGTCGGCTGTCCCACATTTGGCATGTCGTCGATTTTCTTATATAAGGAGTCTATACGTGCACTCATTACTTTCCATAAGCCCATCCACTCAGGTGTCTGCCCCGCAGGGGGTGACATCCCTTCTAAAGGCATCTGCTCCGCCTCCACATCATTATCCTCATCAAACATGTCGACACAGCCGTACCGACACACCGCACACACACAAGGAATGCTCCGAATGAAGACAGGACCCACAAAAGCCCTTTGGGGGGACAGAGTGAGAGTATGCCAGCACACACCAGAGCGCTATATAATGCAGGGACTAACTAAGTTATGTCCCCTATAGCTGCTTTTTATATTATATATGTATTGCGCCCAAATTTAGTGCCCCCCCTCTCTGTTTTTACCCTGTTCTGAAGTGTAGACTGCAGGGGAGAGCCAGGGAGCTTCCTTCCAGCGGATCTGTGAAGGAGAAATGGCGCCAGTGTGTCTGAGGGAGATAGCCCCGCCCCTTTTCCGCGGCCTATTCTCCCGCTTTTTTCTGGATTCTAGCAGGGGAATTTACCACATATATAGCCTCTAGGGCTATATATTGTGGTATTTTTGCCAGCCAAGGTGTTTTTATTGCAGCTCAGGGCGCCCCCCCCAAGCGCCCTGCACCCTCAGTGACCGGAGTGTGAAGTGTGCATGAGGAGCAATGGCGCACAGCTGCAGTGCTGTGCGCTACCTTGGTGAAGACTGATGTCTTCTGCCGCCGATTTTCCGGACCTCTTCTTGCTTCTGGCTCTGTAAGGGGGACCGCGGCGCGGCTCCGGGACCGAACACCAAGGACTGGGCCTGCGGTCGATCCCTCTGGAGCTAATGGTGTCCAGTAGCTTAAGAAGCCCAATCCGGCTGCAAGCAGGCGAGTTCGCTTCTTCTCCCCTTAGTCCCTCGCTGCAGTGAGCCTGTTGCCAGCAGGTCTCACTGAAAATAAAAAACCTAAAATTATACTTTCTTTCTAAGGGCTCAGGAGAGCCCCTAGTGTGCATCCAACCTCGGCCGGGCACGAAATCTAACTGAGGCTTGGAGGAGGGTCATAGTGGGAGGAGCCAGTGCACACCAGGTAGTCCTAAATCTTTCTAGAGTTCCCAGCCTCCTTCGGAGCCCGCTATTCCCCATGGTCCTTACGGAGTTCCCAGCCTCCACTAGGACGTCAGAGAAATTAACATTTTCTAGCCAAGTTAGCAAGCTTCCCTTGCCACGAGGCGCACTCTGATAAGACCCCCATCCCGGCGAAGACATGAGAGTAGAGTGATAACTTATGTTACCATTCTGCTTCCTGGCTCAAGGCCCTCGTGGCTAATGTACATGCGAGGCCATCAGCCGGTGCATGCATAATTGAGGGACAAACGAGAGGGATCTACAGAATGCATATATAAGCACATTACATACCTCAGGGGTAGGCATGAGTAGCATTCCAGCTGCTGTGGCACTACATATTCCAGCATGCCATCCCAGCAAAACTGGCAGGGCATGATGGGAGTGCTGCCTGATGCTACCTCTGAGTTACCTCATATATGTTATTCAGATCAGTAATACACAGCCTTTGATATATATTGATTTTAAAAAGTGGCTGTACTAATTCCACTAACTTACCTAATATCATACCTAACTACTCTCACAGAATGTCCAGGAGATTCACAAATTCCGGGGAGCTCTTCTGGACTCCCAAGAGAGGTGACCACTCCGTCAAATACACCCACTAGAGAAACAGGCGCTCCAGGGACCAGACAAAGCAACTCATGGTGAGCTGTAGCACTGTAGATCATGGACTAAAGGCGCATACACACGCATAGGCGTGCGCACAGGGGGTGCCTGGTGCGCACAGGCACCCCCTAATGTCCGGCACCCCCCAGACACATGCGCACGCCTGTTGCTGCTGCCGCCAATTCCCATCTCAGTCTGAGCCAGGGACTCAGTGAAGTGAGGTACAGGAGAGATGCGTGCTGCGCTCTCCTCCCCACAATGGCAGAGATGGAAATCGGCGGCACTGGCAACAGAGGAGAGTGAGCACAAATGGGGGCATATGTATCTGGCACCACAGGGGGGCATTCATGTATCTGGCACCACTGGAGGCATTTATGTATCTGGCACCACTGGAGGCATTTATGTATCTGGCACCACTGGGGGTATTTATGTATCTGGCACCGCTGGGGGTATATGTATCTGGCACTGCTGGGGGCATATGCATCTGGCACTGCTGGGGGCATTTATGTATCTGGCACCACTGGGGGCATATGTATCTGGCACCTCTGGCGGCATTTGTGTATCTGGCACCTCTGGCGGCATGTGTGTATCTGGCACCTCTGGCGGCATGTGTGTATCTGGCACCTCTGGCGACATGTGTGTATCTGGCACCCCTGGGGGCAAGTGTGTATCTGGCACCGCTGGGGGTATTCAGTAAGGTGTACAGCTGGGGGCATATGTTTATATTGCTTTGAGTGCCAATAGGCGGTGCTAGACACACCCAGTAGGTGGTTCCAAACACACCCCTCCGACGGTGCACCCCTTAATAAAATGTTCTGCGCACGCCTATGTACACACGGTGACATATTATTGACTTATGTGTGATTTTGGCTATACTTTGTACTAGATCAGGGATGGGGAACCTTCAGCCCTCCAGCTGTTGTTGAACTACACATACCAGCATGCCCTGCAACAGTTTTGCAAATTGGTCATGCTAAAACTGTTGCAGGGCATGCTGGGATGTGTAGTTCAACAACAGCTGGAGGGCCAAAGGTTCCCCATCCCTGTACTATATAGTCAAAAACTTGCCTGCACAGTCTATCTAACCTTGCAATACTGACCCCACGGGAGTGCGCATTGGGATCGAATCGGTCTCACAACCTTGCGATTTGCACTAATTTTCCTTGCAATTTTGACTACATAATCAAAATTGCAAAGAAATTTCGCACCGTGTGTATACACCTTAAGAAATGGCACAATTCACGTTGCTACACTCACCATACCTCCCACCTGTGCCTCCCTTGCCAACAACTCCCAGAGGGCAAAAGTCTCCAAATGTTAGTAAAATAAACAAGCAAACTCCCCAAAAGCAAACTCTCAATTCAGGGGGCGTTCTCCTACCAATGTTACATCTGGCACAGCAAAGCCTCTCCTCTGCTAAGGCAGCAGGGGGTATATTTACTAAAGGTCGATTTTGTTCAGTTTTGTTCGATGATAGATCGATTTTAATCGATGTTGTTCCAAGGTTAAAACACACATTTACTAGATGATTTTTTTATATAAATTTTTGAATGTTAGTAAATGTGTTTTAACCCTAGAAGCCCAACATCGATTAAAATCAATTTAAAAATAAAATAATATTCATTTTTGTTATATCGATCTAACATCGAACAAAAACAAACAAAATAACTGGTAATAAATAATAAAATCGACCTTTAGTAAATATATTCCCAGGAGTCTTAAAACACCTGCCCTATGAATTGGCGATTCATATAAATGGGAAATGCACAGAGAACAGTCATCAACCACAGGGATTATGTATTACTATTGTGAGGCCTTACGTGCAATAGCGAGTTTCATGTGGCACATCAACTCCAGGCCAAGTGCTCTTAAAAATTTAATAGGGATTCATCGATAACAACTTCTGCTGCCTGTGTGCACATAAACATCTCTAAAACAAGCTTTTTCAGTGTTTAGATGCAATCACTTGGCGATAGACAGGAGTGGTTGTCACAGGGATGATGCCAATGACAGCTGGATACAAGTAGAATGTACACGGTAAATGTGCCACTGGCAACTTCTTTTTGTGATAACATTCCTTTCCACTTGTTTCAGTTCTGTGGAATGTGAGTAGTCACACAGCTCTATTACCTTTGTGCACACACACGTAAGTAGGTGAGGTCAGGGCCGGCAACAGACGTCTTGGGGCACGCTACACCGATTTCTCTGGGGCCCCCGCAACCCCCCCAGTGACATGCCAAGAGGGGTTTTAAAAAAGTTTTATATATATATATATATATATATATATATATATATATCAGGTTTGGATGATGTATGACCTCCTTCATACATCATGGCACTGCAGCTCAAATGACAAAACAATTTATTCCTGCATCATTGTTTTGAGGTCATCATCTCGTCAGAACCTTTAGGGTTAATGCATTGGGTGTGGTATGGAAGGTAGATAGTAACTAAGTCGACAGCATCTAAGTCGACCACTATTGGTCGACTAACTAGGTCGGCAGGGTCTAGGTCGACATGATTTTTTAAATGTTTTTTTGGTGTCGTTTTCTTCGTAGAGTGACCAGGAACCCCAATTAGCTCGCCATGCTTCGGGCAAGATGACGCGCTTCGCTCGGCACAGATTACCATACCAATCGTAGTCCACGTGGATCGTTAAGTATGAAAAAGTTGAAAAAAATCGTGAAAACTCAAGTGGACCTTTTGACCTGTCGACCTAGAACATGTCGACCTAGAGACCCTGTCGACCTAGAAACCCTGTCGACCTAGTTACTGTCGACGAGTAGTGGTCGACTTAGATAGTGTTGACTTAGAGACTGGATCCCAATTTATTAGAGGTAATGTAGGGGTCTGTGATAGGGTCAGGGCCAGCAACAGAAATCACTGATATCTCTGAGGCCTCCTCAACCCCCCTTAACTTCCTATAAGATTGATTATAAATAATTTGAATTGGTCCTGGGCCACCAATCCAAGGCACACCTGCAAGTATTCTGATGCACCCCAGGGTGCCACATCACACAGTTTGAGAACCACTGGTCTAGTGTGTACCCAGCTTAATTATTGCTGCTGGTCTGTGGGTTACAGCTCCCAGCTCCACTTCTGAAAAAATGCAACAATGTAATTCGAGTGACAAGATGCAGAGATTAACCCTTTCTGTGACTGCTGCACAGGGATCGCACAACCTCTATTCATATGGCTGAATTTAATTAGGGGAAAAGTTCTCGCCAGAGCTGGATTAAGGGGGGGCTCTGGGGGTAAGTACCTCAGGCCCCCCTGTAAGAAAAGGGACCCAGCCACGCGTAGGAGATCAGATCTCTAATTCAATCTGATCCGCGGCTCTGCACTGCCGGGCATTGCGCTCCACTTCCCCACTCACAGCGAGCCCAGCCGCCGATGCTGCAGAGCTTAATGAGCGATGGCTCAGCCGCCCAATAGGAGGAAGTCAAGCTGCAGCCTGCAGCTCAGTGACTGGCTGAGCACGCAGACTGGAATGAGGAAATTACCAACCCGGCAGCGTGTGGGGATTTGTGCTGAGAATGAGAGGAACATTCAAGCTCCCACCCTCCTGTTTGTAAGTCAGGATTTTTTTTTTAATTTGTCCTTCTGTCTTTCTATACAAATCCACAGTTTACAAGTGAAGATCGTGAAATTTTACATACGAGCGCATTAAAACACGGTGGAGGCAAATAAAACAATTTAGAAATCCCTAGCACCCCTAGGGGGGGGGGGGGGGGGAGACAGCAGCACAGAGTATATCAGGAGACAGCATAACTCTGGAATTGCTGGAGCACTGTACTCAAAAATTGTTACACATATGCCTTACAATCTGGGAACAAACACTTTGGGGGGAAATCCCTAGCACCCCTAGGGGGTCAGATAGCAGCACAGCGTGTATCAGGAGACAGCATAACTCCAGAATTGCTGGAGCACTGTACTCAAAAATTGTTACACATATGCCTTACATTCTGGCAACAAACACTATGGGGGGAAGACACCCCTAGGGGTGAGGCAGCAGCACTGATTATTTCAGCAGACAGCATAACTCTGAAATGTCTGCAGCAATTTACACCAAACTTGGTACACATATGACTTGCACTCTGGAAACAAACACCGTGGGGGTCAGACACCCCTAGCACCCCTAGGGGTGGGACAGCAGCACAGAGTATGTCAGCAGACAGCATATCTCTGGAATGCCTGCAGCAATTTACACCAAACTTGGTACACATCTAACATACAATCTGGGAACAAACTCTGTGGGGGTTAGACACCCCTAGCACCCCTAGGGGTGGAACAACAGCACAGAGTATTTCAGGAGACAGCATAACTCCTGAATGCCTAGACCAGTGGTTCTCAAACTCGGTCCTCAGGACCCCACACAGTGCATGTTTTGCAGGTAACCCAGCAGGTGCACAGGTGTATTAATTACTCACTGATACATTTTAAAAGGTCCACAGGTGGAGCTAATTATTTCACTTGTGATTCTGTGAGGAGACCTGCAAAACATGCACCGTGTGGGGTCCTAAGAACCGAGTTTGAGAACCTGTGGCCTAGACCAATTTACAACAAACTTGGTACACATATGACTTACAAGCTGGGAACAAACACTGTGGGGGTAAGACACCCCCCTAGCACCCCTAGGGGTGAGGCAGCAGCACAGAGTTTTTCAGCAGACAGCGTGATTCTGGAATGCCTGCAGCAATTCGCACCAAACTTGCTACACATATGACTTACACTATGGCAACAAACACTGTGGGGGTAACACACCACTAGCACCCCTAGGGGTGGGCCAGCTGCACAGACTATATCAGAACATGCATTATATGTCAGTGATGCCAGGGCTGCATGTGACAGGGGCAGTGACATGATGTGAGGAGGGGAATAGAGGTAGCACAAACCCACACACAGAGTTATATAGTGGAAGTAGCACGGTCCCCCAGCAGCACAGAGTATATCAGGAGATACATAATGTGCTGTGCTATATAAGAAACTTAATAATTTTTTATTATAATTTCACAGGGGCACTGGCATGATGTGAGGAGGGGAATGGAGGCAGCAGGAAGCCACAGACTGAGAGTTGTATAGTGGGAAGAGCAGGGTCCCTTGGGGGACCAAAAAGGGGTCCGGCCACTACACAAAGTGCGTCAGGGAAGCAAGATATGCCTATATACTAGATCTCCAACCAACGTAATTTAACAAACAACTATCATTCCAATTTACCATCTTCATCCCGTAGCGAAGCACGGGTATTCAGCTATCTACAATGTTATTTATACTGTGTGTTTAATATTTACATTTATTTTTGTAAACAGACATTCTTAAAATCCCGGGCAAAGCCAGGTACTCCAGCTAGTATATACACTGCTCAAAATATAAAGGGAACACTTAAACTGCCTGACTGCCATTAGGTACCGAGATGAGATCCTCAGACCCCTTGTGAGACCATATGCTGGTGCGGTTGGCCCTGGGTTCCTCCTAATGCAAGACAATGCTAGACCTCATGTGACTGGAGTGTGTCAGCAGTTCCTGCAAGACGAAGGCATTGATGCCATGGACTGGCCTGCCCGTTCCCCAGACCTGAATCCAATTGAGCACATCTGGGACATCATGTCTCGCTCCATCCACCAACACCACAGACTGTCCAGGAGTTGGCGGATGCTTTAGTCCAGGTCTGGGAGGAGATCCCTCAGGAGACCATCCGCCACCTCATCAGGAGCATGCCCAGGCGTTGTAGGGAGGTCATACAGGCACGTGGAGGCCACACACATTACTGAGCCTCATTTTAACTTGTTTTAAGGACATTACATCAAAGTTGGATCAGCCTGTAGTGCGTTTTTCCACTTTAATTTTGAGTGTGACTCCAAATCCAGACCTCCATGGGTTAATAAATTTGATTTCCATTGATAATTTTTGTGTGATTTTGTTGTCAGCACATTCAACTATGTAAAGAACAAAGTATTTAATAAGAATATTTCATTCATTCAGATCTAGGATGTGTTGTTTAAGTGTTCCCTTTATTTTTTTGAGCAGTGTATATATGTTTTATATTTATATGTATATAGATATATGAACTAGGTAAGTTAATTTATCCAAACTATCTGATACTCCCATAGTTCAAATTTATTATTATTTATTACCAGTTATTTATATAGTGCACACATATTCCGCAGTGCTTTACAGAGAAGATTTGGCGATTCAAACACACACACATATATATACATATATATATATATATATATATATATATATATAATAGGGTGTGGTATGAGTTGCCGATGGCCGGGTCCCCGGTGGCCAGCATACCGGCTCCGGGATTCCGACCGCCGGCTTGCCGACAGCTGGACAAGCGCAAATGAGCTCCTTGTGGGCTCGCTGCGCTCACCATGCTACGGGCACGGTGGCGCGCTACGCTATCTATTCTCCCTCCAGGGTGGCCATGGACCCCCAAGAGGGAGAAAAGGTGTATTCTGGGTGTCAGGATTCCGGTGCCAGTATGCTGTGCACTGGGATCCCAATAACCGGTATACTGAATACCACACATATATAGAACCACATGTCGGCGGCACTCCGGACTCAGAAACAAAATTACACTGGCAACATCATGTCATCAACGTTTCAGTGCCTGAAAGCACTTTTATCAAGATTGTTAGTACATAGTGAACACAATACAAACTTACCACATAAATAGCTTCACTGTAGCCGTGGGTACAACGTCAAACCACGCCTCCACGTCAATCAGCAGGGAGCAAGGTAGTGACATGGAGCCGCAGCTGTACATACAATTAGCCCATAACAAAAAATAACGCTAGAAACAATACAAATAACACACCACATATAATAAATAACCAAGAGGCATCATAGAGCACAAAACCGATACAATATGATGTAGCAGCATCACACATAATCTAATATTACACAGCATGGATACTATACCTATTAAAGGTAACAGTGTAAGCCCAATGACTCATTTAACCCTCTAGGGTCAAGTGTGCCCAACCTTTTAATCCACTCGGTCTCTCTCTGTATCAAGAGCTTTTTCCTATCGCCACCTCTGCGTCAGACAGGAATGTGATCGATCATCCTGTATTTAATCGCCATAATATTATGCTTTGCGTGCGCAAAGTGGCGGGCCAGGGGCTGATCACTTGTACCCTTAAGAATGGCAGCTTTAATAGCGGATCTATGGAGCGCCATTCTTTCCTTGAACTGGCGCTCTGTTTTTCCCACAGGGACATGTAATTACATAAATGACATATTGACTCGAACATGTCAGATGATGTCTTATGTAAAACTTCCTATGTGAAAAAGGATGATTAAACACAGCTCCAGTCTGCATAAAACCGCACGTTGTACAATTCGGGCAACGAAAACAACCGTTCCTTGGAGTCCCCAAGACTGTAGTAGCCCTACACATACCCATACCAGTTATGTCAGTTCGTACCACATAATTCTTTAAACTTTTTCCCTCCGATAACATGGCATTCATTTGGAATTAATCAAATTAAGGTCCTTATCTATTTGTATCAGAGGCCAAAATCTCTTAGCTGTTTTAGATATCTGTGGGCTTAAATGAGTATAAGAATTAGACCATATGAGAGGATTATCTGTATTTTTACCTTTTTTCAATTTAAGCAATAATTGATCAACCGGTATCGACAACGCTTTACATTTCATAACGTCAAGAGTTTTAGGACAATATCCCCTTTCCAAGAATTTCTTATACATAACATCAACTTGAAATAATGCTTCTTCCCTACTACTAGTAATGCGTAAGACCCGTAGAAACTGACTATATGGTAACGCATCTTTTAAAGACTTAGGGTGGGCACTGGATGCCAGGAGTAAATTATTCCTGTCAGTAGTTTTAGTAAATAACGAGGTCTGTAACCCCCCAACTGTCTTAGTGATAGTAACATCTAAATAATTGACAGTGTCATTACTGTCTTACGAGGCTCTACAGTATGGAAGGTTTCATGCTAGGCCCTTCCAACTGGATCTCCTGGACAAGTGGTCGAGATCTCATCTACACATGCACCAGGGAATACGTCTGTCGTCAAAAGCCAGGATTTCACTCCTCTGGTGGCTACAACTACCTCACCTTCTGGAGGGTCGCAGGTTCAGGATTCAGGACTGTATCCTTCTAACCACGGATGCAAGTCTCCAGGGCTAGGGTGCAGTCACTCATCGGGAAACCTTCCAAGGAAGGTGGTCAAGCCTGGAATCCAGCCTACCAATAAACATTCTAGAACTAAGAGCCATCTACAAAGGTCTTCTCCAAGCGGCCATTCTTATGCGAGATCGAGCCATTCAAGTGCAGTCGGACGATGTATCGACAGTGGCTTACATAAACCAACAGGGCGGAACGAAGAGCAGAGCTGCAATGTCAGAGGTAACAAGATTCATACTCTGGGCGGAAAAACATGCGTTGGCGCTGTCAGCAATCTTCATTCCGGGAGTAGACAACTGGGAAGCAGACTCCTCAGCAGACAAGATCTCCATCCAGGAGAGTGGGGACGCCATCCGGAGGTGTTCACGGAGGTAACAGATCTTTTGGGTGTACCTCAAATAGACATGATGGCCTCTCGTCTCAACAAGAAGCTTAGGCGGTATTGTTCCAGGTCAAGGGACCCGCAAGCCGTGGCGGTGGACGCCCTAGTGACTCCGTGGGTGTTCCAGTCGGTGTACGTGTTTCCTCCACTTCCACTCATTCCAAGAGTTCTAAAACTCATTAGGAGAACAAAAGTTCAGATGATCCTCATTCCTCCGGACTGGCCAGGAAGGGTTTTGTACGCAGATCTTCTGGATCTACTGCTAGAAGAGCAGAGGCCTCTTCCTCTTCGGGAAGACCTGCTGCAGCAGGGGCCATTCGCTTGTCAAGACTTGCCGCAGCTACGTTTGATGGCATGGAGGTTGAACACCAAATATTAGCTCGGAAGGGCATTCCGAACAAGGTTATTCCTACCCTGATACAGGCTAGGAAAGGAGTAACGTCTAAACATTACCATCGTGTTTGGGAAAAATATGTATCTTGGTGCGAGTCCAAGAAGTTTCCTACGGTGGAGTTTTAACTGGGATGGTTTCTCCTCTTCCTGCAAGCAGGTGTGGATATGGGCCTGAGGTTGGGATCCGTAAAGGTCCAGATTTCGTCCCTATCCATTTTCTTCCAGAAACAGTTGGCTTCCCTCATGGAGGTTCAGACCTTTTTGAAAGGGGTTCTGCACATCCAGCCTCCCTTTGTGCCGCCTACGGCACCATGGGATCTTAACATGGTTTGAGCCTCTACAGGAGGTTGAGGTCAAGGTTCTCACATGGAAGGCCGTCACTTTGTTGGCCTTAACTTCTGCTAGACATGTGTCGGAGCTGGGGGCTTTGTCTTGTAAGAGCCTCTACTTGATCTTCCATGAAGATAGAGCTGAGCTCCGGACACATCAGCAGTTCCTTCCGAAGGTTGTGTCGGCATTTCATATCAACCAACCTATTGTGGTGCCAGTTGATAATGACTCCTCATTTTCATCAAAGTCCTTGGATGTTGTAAGGGCTCTGAAAATCTATGTGAAGAGGACTACTCGTCACAGAAAAGCGGACTCTCTGTTTGTCCTGTATGATCCCAAGAAACTTGGGTGTCCTACTTCTAAGCAGACAATCTCTCGCTGGATCAGGTTCACTATCCAGTATGCATTTTCTACGGCAGGATTGCCGTGTCCTACGTCAGTTAAGGCCCACTCTACTCGTAAGGTGGATTCTTCCTGGGCGGCTGCCCGGGGTGTCTCGGCTTTACAGCTTTGCCGAGCGGCTACTTGGTCAGGGTCAAACACGTTTGCAAAGTTCTACAAGTTTGATACCTTGGCCACTGAGGACCTGAAGTTTGGTCAATCAGTTCTGCAGCAGCCTCCGCGCTCTCCCTCCCGTTCTTGGAGCTTTGGTACATCCCCATGGTACTAATGTGGACCCCAGCATCCTCTAGGACGTAAGAGAAAATAGGATTTTAATTACCTACCGGTAAATCCTTTTCTCGTTGTCTGTAGAGGATGATCGTGATCCTGCAGTGGTTACTTAGGTCAGTACTGCTTAGTTCTTGGTTTAGTACTGTTTTGTTACTTGGTTAAGCAATCTTGTTCAGCCGTTGCTGATGTTTCAAGCTAGTTAGCTTGTTTACCTTGTTTGTGTGAGCTGGTGTGAATCTCGCCACTATCTGTGTAAAATCCTTCTCTCGAAGTTGTCCGTCTCCTCGGGCACAGTTTCTAGACTGAGTCTGGTAGGAGGGGCATAGAGGGAGGAGCCAGCCCAAACTCTCAAACTCTTAAAGTGCCAATGGCTCCTGGTGGACCCGTCTATACCTTATGGTACTAATGTGGACCCCAGCATCCTCCACGGACTACGAGAAAAGGATTTACCAGTAGGTAATTAAAATCCTATTATATCTATCTATCTATCTATATATATATATATATATATATATATATATATATATATAAAATCCAAATACCGTAAGGTAAAAGACGATTACAGGGATTTAAGAGTATATCCGTGGTTATTTACACAAACCAATAGATGCCCATGGAGAAAGGGTCAATATTCACGTAACAAATCTGAAGTTCACTTTACAGATATAGAATCACATACCTCTCAAAGTGATTCAGACCATTCAGGCAACCAGAGGGGTTCTTTTTTAGGGGAAAAAACGTCCACCAGGAGCAAAACAAAAGAGGTCATAGATTTAAGAGACCGTGCAGGAGAGGGGGGCTCAAACACAAAAAGTACCGGAGGCAGGAACTACAAGGGGGGTCGGAAATAACCATTTTTAATTTATCTGAATACGTTCCCACTGAGGCAGAAATGTCGGTATTATCAAAGGGACTTACATTTGTTCAAACTCATAGACAGAATGAGTTTGACTGTGAGGTTGAATTATATAAATTTTATCGACAACTTAAACTTAAAGATTATTTTTCAAAAAAGGACAACAGTTCTGCTACAAGAGGTCAATTTAAAGCACCCAGCAATTTTGATCCACCACCTATGAATCCGGCCATAGAGGTATTTATGAATTTAGTCAAAAAAGAAACCTTACCCCGCATTAAAAATATTAAAATTAAGAACTACAACATGACCAAACTAGAAAGGTTGGCAGTTAAATCTTTGAGAGACAACCCCAATATCATTATACGCCCCGCTGATAAGGGTGGTGGCGTGGTACTATTAAACCGTACTGATTATATTTATGAAATAAATCGACAACTAGCTGATAAACAATGTTATAAGCAGTTACGCTTTGACCCCACCAGTAATTTTAAACGTGAGGTAGACTCCATTATAAACATGGGTGTGTCTAACCATTGGATTGATGAACAAACGGCCAAATTTCTTACTCAAGATTTTCCCCGAATTCCTTTGATTTATGTTTTGCCCAAAGTACATAAATGTCTGGACAAACCCCCTGGAAGACCGATCATATCTTCTAGGGGCTCTCTGTGTCAGACATTGTCCCAATTTGTAGATTTTTTTCTACAGCCGGTAGTACAGTCAACACCATACTTTATCAAAGATACCTCTGATTTCTTATTGAAACTAAATGCGGTTGGGCCTCTTCCTAATGATTGTATACTGGTGACATTGGATGTCACCAGTTTATACACTAGCATTAATCATCTTGAAGGTATTGAGGCAACCAGGAAAGCGATTGCCTCCAGTCCGCAGTATGAGGGTCCACCTAGTGAATTTTTGTTACTTTTGCTTGACTTTATTTTGCATAAAAATTATTTTTTGTTTGAAAATTCATTTTATTTACAGCTACAGGGCACGGCGATGGGGTCCAATATGGCCCCCTCGTATGCCAATTTATTTATGTTTCAATATGAAAAACAACACATTATGGCAGATTCAGAATATTCAACATTTATTAGATTTTATGTTCGATACATAGATGACCTGTTCATGCTGTGGACTGGGGGTGAGACTAAGTTACAACAATTTATTGCTAGGTTGAATCAAATACCAGGTTCTATTAGGCTCACATGTGTTCATGATTTTGTTTCTATTAATTTTTTGGACGTTACTATTAAGTTGATTAATGGATCTATCACCACTGAGGTGTTTAGAAAACCGACAGATAAAAATTCTCTCCTGTTGGCAACAAGTTTTCATCCGCAACCATTAAAGAAGGGTTTACCTTTTTCGCAACTCTTACGTGTGATGCGAATAACTTCAGATGCCACACTAATACCAGGTGCTCTGGCAGAGATGGGCAAGAAATTTATTGAGAGAGGCTATGACCCGACAGAGATACAAGGAGCTATTACGAGATGTCTACAGATGGAACGGACAGACGTGCTAAAATCCAACATTAAAGGTACTGAGATTGGACGATTAGTCTTCTCCAGCACATATTCTGTTGCCTCTAGTGTCATGAGACGTGCGATCTCCAAGCATTGGCACATTCTACAGGCAGATCCGACTATGGGGAAATTCTGTGACAGCTTACCACTATTCAGCTATAAACGCAGCTCTAACCTCAAGGATCAGATTACCTATTCCGACATAGTGCCAATGTCGCAACAAGGTAGCGGTTGGCTACAACTAAAACCAGGAGCACACAAATGTGGCTCCTGTGTAAATTGCAAGCATATGCACACGGGCAGCACTTTTGCACATCCAACCAGGGGCGATGTCTTTTGCTTGAAACATCGAATGACATGCGAAACAAAATATGTCGTTTATGTGATCCAATGCCCCTGCAATAAATTATATGTTGGAAAGACTATCAGAATGCTCAAAGAACGCATGGCCCTACATAGGTCATCAATCAAAAAAGCGTTCATCAAAATTGAGAATTCAACTCCACCAGTCGCAAAGCACTTTGTTCACCATGGACATCATATTAAAGATTTATCATTCATGCCCATCGATCACATACCTCCATTAAAGAGGGGTGGCGACCGTCACAAGCTGCTATTACAGCAAGAATGTCGATGGATTCGCCGCTTGGATTCCCTCTCGCCAGCGGGGCTTAATGAAGAATTTTCTTTTGGACCATTTTTGTAATTTCTTATTTTTCTTTTTTTCTTTGTAATCTTTTTTTCTTTTTTACACATGGACACATGTGGGCCTAATATATATGCATCTGGATCCATTGTCCTGTTTTGATAATTTTTTACATTTTTTCACATTTTTCTATGTGGTTCATTACTATATATTTACTTATATTTGTGTTGTATACTATGGTTCACATATAGATACTGGCTATTAGGCACTTTTTTGGCCACTCTCTTGAAGCAATGTATCTACTACATTATGAAAACTTAGTGGTTATACTCATGGCCAGTAATAAGTCCAAAAATATAAATTAACATTAGTTCATTGATCAATATATTTGCCTATGACTGGCCATTTATATGCTTCATTTGCCCAGTATCTATTATGTGTTATATTGTGCATTATTTGTTTTATTTCTATTTTTATGTTTATATCTTTATTATTTGTTCATTATCGGTACCTGTGCGCCACTATCCTGTCCCCGGAAACAGGTTAGGTGCCCACTTAGTTCCGGATGAATCTGTCTGTCCGGACTCATTGGGCGCCCCCTGCGGGTCGCCACGTGTGACGCGTTGAACGTGACGCGGGGCACGGGGGTGACCTGAAACACATGGACGCGGCCTCGGAGATGCTTTTCTCCGTTCGGGGGGGCTGGAGTCCAGCTCCATCATGTGTATACACATGATGTGCAGCGGACTAACCCTTCCCCGTACGTCACATCCGGTCAGCGCCACGGCTGTGGCGCGTGGGTATGACGTTGTCCACGCCCACGTGTGACCGGGTGCAGGTGCGTTGGCTCACAGGTAAGTACACACACTATAAATTGCTTCTGGTAGCTAAGCACATTAGGCACATGTCACTTTGAAAATCGACACTGCGGTGGGCAGTGTTCAGCACTATGGCACTTTACTCATTCCTATGAAGAAGATAGTCGAAACAGCTGTCGGAATGTTGAGTATTCATTGATTTATTTATATGCTGCTATCATCATGTGTGCCAAATGCTTGCTACTTTTTTAAAACTTTGTGTTCCTTTGTGAACAGTAAAACACTTTTTGCATTCAAGTGGTGTGCTGGTTTTTCTGGGTCTAATCCCTCTGGTGGTTACTCTTGGAATTTTTCTATATATATATATATATATATATATATATTGAATTGTAGAATTTGCTGTGCTGTATAAGAAACTGTTAATAAATAAATATTTATAAACATATATAAATATGTAGATCTCATCCTTTCTCCCCCACACATGCCACAGTCTGTGTCTCCCTCTCTCCTTCTTTCCACGCATCCCACAGTCTCTCCCCAATGATTCCATGCTGCATTCCCAGCTCCCCCATCCTATTCCAAAGCCCTGTATCCCCTCACCAATCCACTATTACCCAGTGAGAGACTTACATGCGCTGCACAACCCAGTATCCAGACCCAAACACTGCTGTGGAGCTCCTGCCATGTCACATAATTGCCTACAACAGAGCTGGACCAGGAAGAGCGGGTGCACACTTGCTCCGCACAGTCACTATGTATGGGAGGCTCCTGTCACTCTGCAGCTGCGCCCACACCGCCTATAGCTCACTGCACTATTTGGATAAGATGGCTCACTGGGTGAGGTAGAAGGGTATAGAGAGAGGACTGTACTCCCTGGGCTGTGGTATATACAAGAGCGCAGAAGCCTACTGCCACATTGTATAAACATCTCTTGTAACCCATGGCAACCAGATTTTAACTATGGGCCTAATTCAGATCTGATCGCAGCAGCAAATTTGTTAGCTAATGGGCAAACCTATGTGCACTGCAGGATAGGCTGATGCAGGGCCGTAACTAGGTGTGTGCGAGAGGGGCCTCGCACACAGCGCAGAGCCCTGGGGAGCGCACAGTCACAGCCCTGTTTAACACTGTACGGAGCATCAGAGCTCCGTACAGCCCCATTGCCAAGCCGCAGCCCACAGTGCCGGCGCTACCCGCTCAGCAAAGCAGGGAGGCGCCGCACATCAAAGGTGCTCTCTCCACTCTGCTACACCTGGCTTTCTAGTATTGCTGCCAGCTGCCGCACCCTGTCACACTGACAAGCAGCGGCGGCACTGGCAGCATAAACAGAAGGCTCCTCAGTCTGATCTCCGGTTTCAGGGCCCTCCCACCTCCTGCTGCACCTGTCAATCCGGATGACAGACAGGCAGCAGCGTCGTGTCCACCCCCCCCCCCTTCCCTCTCCCTGTCACTAAAGAGTCTGCAGTCTTCAGCAAGTGCCTGCTCCCTCCCCCCCCTCCCATCAGTGGACATTCCGCGGGGCCCGGGCACCTTTATTTTTCCTTTGCAGCCACATGCTGCACTTTGCTGAGACTGCAGAAGTCGGGCAGACAACGATGCTCTGCTGTGCCTGCTTCCTCGGTTGGTTCTATATCGGAGGGGCTGAAGGGACCTTGTGACGTATTGAGGGGAGGAGCTACGTCACCAGGGGGAGGAACTACAGGCGAACAGGGTACCCGAAAAGTACCCTCGCGGGCTCGCTTCGCTCGCCACGCTTCGGGCACGGTGGCTCGCTCCGCTCCGCTTCGCTCACCACCTAATTACTAAAGGTAATAGTTGGTGGCGTGGATAGTAGAGGTACTATCCCGCTGGCCTAGCTCCTCCCCCTTGCGTCGTAACTCCTCCCCCTTACGGAAAAGGTCCCTTAGCCCACTTGATTCTAGCATCTACCCTGCTTCCTCGTTAGGCAGGAACAGGAAGTCACGTGTGCACATGTGACTGCACTGGAGGATCCTTCACACATGAGAAGAGGAGCAGCGCAGCCAGCCCAGCAGATCTAGCAGGCAGCCATACCTACTGGAGGAGCAGACAGTCAGGTAAATGCTGCTGCTGACACACATGGGGAAACTGATATATTATTGTGTGCTAAGGGTGGGAGGGAGGAAGGGGATGGTATATAAATGTGTGCTGGGGAAGGGGGGGGGGGGGGGACTGGTATATAAATGTGTGCTGGGGAAGGGGGGGGGGGGATGGTATATAAATGTGTGCTGGGGAAGGGGGGGGGACTGGTATATAAATGTGTGCTGGGGAATGGGGGGGCATGGTATATAAATGTGTGCTGGGAAAGAGGGGGAATGGTATATAAATGGGGTTCACTATGGTATGCCGGCGGACGGGCTCCCGGCGACCAGCATACCGGCGCCGGGAGCCCGACCGCCGGCTTACCGACAGTGTTGCGAGCGCAAATGAGCCCCTTGCGGGCTCGCTCGCCACGCTACGGGCACGGTGCACGCTATTTTATTCTCCCTCCAGGGGGTCCACGAGGTAGAACAGTTGTCGGTATGCCGGCTGTCGGGATCCCGGTGCCGGTATACTGTGCGCCGGGATCCCGTCAGTCGGCATACTGAAGACCACCCATATAAATGTGTGCTGGGGAGTGGCATGGGGGAGGGAAGTGGCATATTAATGTGTTTCTTTTGTCAATTAATGCATTTTCCCACTGCTTTTCACCCAGTGCTTCTCCCCGGCCGTCACCTCTCTCCTGTCACCCACTAACTCGTATCTCTCTTTCCCCATCACCTCTCTCTCTGTACAGTGGAGCTGAGGCGGCTTGCGGTTGGGGCATGTTGGCGGGTCCTCCCCGTTCCCATACTCCGTAAACAGGGGGATGCTGTCTGTCGTAATGTGTAAAAAGGGGGACGTTGTCTGCCGTAATGTATAAAAAGGGGGATGCTGTCTGCCGTAATGTGTAAAAAGGGGGACGCTGTCTGGCGTAATGTGTAAAAGGGGCTCTACCTGGTGTAGTGGCGCTACTGTGCGGTGTAATTTGAATAATGGAGACTACTGTGCACCATAGTATGAATTGGTATTATTTTGTGGCCACACCCTTTCCCCATGAAGCTACGCTCCCATGTTTTTTGCGCGCACCTACGGCGCGCACTGCCCATGTTTTCCATAAGGTGGGGGGGGCACCAATGCCGTTTCTTGCACACAGCGCTAAAATGCCTAGTTACGGCACTGGGCTGATGTAACATGTGCAGAGAGATTTAGATTTCGGTGTAGAGTATTCAAACTGAAATCTAAATTGCAGCGTAAAAATAAAGCAGCCACTATTTACCCTGCACAGAAACAAAATTACCCACCCAAATCTAACTCTCTCTGCACATGTTACATCTGCCTCCCCTGCAGTGCACATGGATTTGCCCATTAGCTAACAAATTTGCTGCTACGATCAGATTTGAGTTAGGTCCTACGATCAGAATGTTACAAGTTAGTGAATATAACTGCCTGTTAAGTCCTACAGTGCTTTTCAAGCTGTTTTAATGCTGCATGGATGTATTATTGTGTGTTTGACACTGCCATCATATAATTTTAAGAAAATGTAGTTGAAGAAAGTGGAAATTATTTGTAGGTACTTCAGAAATGCTTATATTTTTTTAATCTGCTAAAATTTTAGGTCCCTTTTTTCCTTTGGAAGATATTGTAATTTGTAGGTATATGTAACTAGAGTTATTGCAACTGTTTTATTAACTGAAACCTCGTCCACATGGATATGCACTAAACAACATGGGCAAGTAATATGTGAAAAACAGCACATGTCAGCTATAAGCGAAAGTTGTCTAGAGCAAGAACTGTTAAGGGCCCTACATACTGGACGACATTTTAGAAAGATATTGTTCAAAAATAAATAATATATTGTTCATATTGTTCAGTGTGAGGCACCGATGATGAACAATTTGCGTCCCCGCAGTCATTCATCGTTGGTCTATCATTGTTTATCATTGTAAGCCAATTTGGATGATATTGATGTTTGCAATGTCAAATCGTTCATATAGTATCATTCATACAAATCGTTCAGTGTGTATGCAAAAAAATCGTTACTGAAAAATCGTTCATTGTTCATATCGCCTAAATCGCACAGTGTGAAGGGCCCTTAACTTTACCCTCCTGTTTACATGCAACTCTCTTTATGTAATGTAAGCCTGATTCAGTGGTGGACACTAATGTCGTGTGTAACAAGATGCAAATATGGTAGGAGTCATCTTGTGTAAACAGACGCCTCCTGACAGTTTCTCGGATCTGGTGCCTGCGCCTGAAGATGCAGCATCGGATCAACATTGTTACCATCGATCACAGAGTTGGACATCAGGTTACTCAGGATGTCCAACAAAACTACACTGTCGGGGCTAGTCCGAGGATGCTGCAAACGGCCTCGGCACACCCAGAAAATGTGGCCGACACTTCCATATTCTGAAATGCTCCCTGTCTCTTCCCCCAAACGCCCGCAGCATGTCAGCTACAGCATCCATGGCATATGCGCACTGTGACCCAAAACCATCGGTCATTAGTGACTGAACCGGGAATGCTTACGCCCCTGTATCATCCAACATACATAGCTGAACATAGCACAAAAGGCCAGCAACTTGCAAGGAGTCCCCTGCATTACATAACTTGTTGTTTATCTTATTGCAGAAGCTTTCTCAGCTGCATGGTTTGGCCAAAAATGGGAAGACTGAACACAGGTGAGTGCAATAGGCAGTAGTACCAAAACCAGACTTGCCTACCCTCCCGCATTTAGCGGGAGGCTCCCGTATTTCCCCTGAGTCCCCCGCTGCCCCGCACACTGAACGGCAGCTCCCGGATTCCCAATGACTGCCCCAACTCGTCCTCCCAAGAATACGGACTGCACATCACATGCGCAAATCCGGAATTAACGGGGACGGAGCCTGAAGCGGAGGCTGGTAGGACTGTGGGACCGAATGCTGCATGTGTCTCTGCTCCTGGTAGTCACTCACCAGTCACCTCAGCATGCATTACTACAGGCCACCGGCAGCCGGCACCTGTCAGACCCCTGTAGTTTGGAGGAATCTGTGCAAGCTCCTCCAATCCAGTGCAGTGCGAGTCACCAGTCCCTGGCATCTACTCTGAGCTGCCAGCACCACAGCGACACGCAGCACAGCCACAGCGGACCACGGAAGACCCGCAAATCACAGCATTTTGGGGGCGAAGCCTAATAGAGTGGTGCCTTGTCCTGGACCCCTGATAATCCTCTGCCTGGTGAGTGGGGAGGGGAGGTGTGTGTGTGTGTGTATGTATGCTGTATATGTATGTGTATGCATGCATGTACTATATATATATATATATATATATATATATATGTACTATATATCTACATGTACTATATATCTACAGTATGTTGTCCTTGGAACTTTTATTGATACTTTTTAAATAACTAATTATTTTATTTACTTTTATCATTTTTAAGGAGTTGATCATGTAAAGGGGGCTACACACTAGGCTATTTCAGCCTAAAAAAATAAACGATAACGACATAAATGTCGTTATTGTTTATTTTTAGGCTGAAATTGTCCAGTGTGTATGGGGGTGATATTGTTGACCGATGAACGAGGCGCGCTCCCGCACGCCGTTCAGCGATCACCAATATTGAGCTGACATACAGCTCAACTCGCCAATGTCGGGCTGGGCTGCATGTCAGCAATGCCGGCGGTTACGTCACTGACCGTCATCATTGAACGATAATGTTCAGTGTGTACGTGCTATATCGTTGAACGCTGTATCGTTCATCTATATAGTCGTCCATCGCAAGGCAATTTCGGATCGCCTAGCTAGTTCTCCTGGTTTCTTCTAATGTGGCAGAATCTAATTATTTTTTTTTACAAAAAATGCCACTTTACAGTAAATAGCACTGGTAGGAATATGCTGGCTCGGGTTGGGGATCCTGACAGCCAGGGTGCAGACGATCAAAATACCATCAGCGGCATCCCTGATGTTTTGGTAAATTCAGTAACCCTGACCCTTAATCCTAACCCACCCTTCCCGTTGCCTAATCCTAACCCTTCCGCTAGTGCCGATCCCTAACCCTCCCCTCCCACAGCCTAAACGTTCCCTTAGTGCCTAACCCTAACCCTCCCCTCCTGCAACCTAACCCTCCCCATCCCGCAGCCTAACCCTCCCCATCCCGCAGCCTAACCCCCCCCCTAGTGCCTAACCCTCCCCTCCCACAGTCTAATACTAACCTAAAATGTCATTGCCAGTAGGATAGACCAGGGAAATTACTGAGCCCTTTCATCTAATATGTATTTCTCCATAAATTTCCTATAATGATACACAAATTGCCAATCAGTGCTGATAACCTTTAATCTCTCTGTGCACAGAACTATATGTTTCACCTGGCGGTGCAGGGCACGCCCTGTGGGTGGAGCTAGACACACCCATGGGTAAGGATATACACGCCCCTCTAGTGGAGCACAAAATGCCCTTTCATTCATTGCACCGCACAATGGGGGTCATTCCGAGTTGCTCGCTCGTTGCCGATTTTCGCTATACTGCGATTAGTCGCTTACTGCGCATGCGCAAGGTTCGCAGAGCGCATGCTCTTAGTTATTTTACACAAAAGTTAGGTATTTTACTCACGGCATAACGAAGCTTTTTCATCGTTCTGGTGATCGTAGTGTGATTGACAGGAAGTGGGTGTTTCTGGGCGGAAACTGGCCGTTTTCTGGGAGTGTGCAAAAAAAACGCTGGCGTTTCTGGGAAAAACGCGGGAGTGTCTGAAGAAACGGGGGAGTGTCTGGGCGAACGCTGGGTTTGTGACGTTAAACCAGGAACGAAACTGACTGAACTGATCGCAATGTAGGAGTAAGTCTGGAGCTACTCAGAAACTGCTAAGAAATTTCTATTCGCAATTCTGCTAATCTTTCGTTTGCAATTCTGCTATGCTAAGATACACTCCCAGAGGGCGGCGGCTTAGCGTGTGCAATGCTGCTAAAAGCAGCTAGCGAGCGAACAACTCGGAATGAGGGCCAATCTCCCTGAAATCATTTTTAAAAAGTAGGCAAGTATGACCAAAACTGATTTAGTGTGGAAACATGTTCTCTAGAAATGAAGAGAAGGCAACAAATGATCCCGCATGTATGACCTGCAAAGATCTGCTTGGAGGAAGCTGACATTAGCAAACTGGCCGCATTCCAAACTGTGTGAAAGGTCAACTGAAACAAGCTTTAAAGCTGCTATTGCTCTTGTAATTTACCATGCATAGCTGCAATTTCATTTAGAGAAACAAGCTTGCTCAAGTAACAACTAAAAGTGCAAACAGCACGTCCTATGCTGCAAACAAGCGTACAACATCACACCATATGCTCATACTTGCCTACTCTCCCGGAATGGCCGGGAGGCTCCCGAAAATCGGGTGACCCTCCCGGCCCCCCGGAAGAGCAGGCAAGTCTCTCGGAATCAGGGGTCCCCCTGCCCGTCCGCCCACTTAATGTGTAAAGTGCGCAGTCCGGGCAGTTGATGACGCGTTTCTTGCTGAATCGCGTCATCATAGCCACGCCCCCTGCAGTGTAATGCCGGGGATCGCGGCATTACAGAGCGGGGGGCGTGGCTGAACGGATGTGCAACGATAACTCCTCCCCCGTCCCGCCCCTGCTCCACCTCCTCCACCACGTCACAGCCCTCCCCTGACCCCCTGCTGAGCCGACCTGGCTGCTCTCTCCTGCAGAGAGCAGCCAGAATGTCGGCAAGTATGCATATGCTGCAAACAAGCGTACAACCGCACGCCTATGCTGCACACAAGCGTACAACAGCACACCCTATACTGCACACAAGCGTACAACAGCACACCCTATGCTGCACACAAGCGTACAACAGCACACCCTATGTTGCAAACAAGCGTACAACAGCACACCCTATGCTGCACACAAGCGTACAACAGCACACCCTATGCTGCACACAGGTGTACAGCAGCACACCCTATGTTGCAAACAAGCGTACAACAGCACACCCTATGCTGCACACAAGCGTACAACAGCACACCCTATGCTCCACACACGCGTACTGGGCTTCTCCCAGAGAGGAGACGCTGCAGGAGACTTCAGGGGGCGGAGCCGGGCTGTGACATCAGCAAGCTCCGCATCCGGAAAACACAGCAAGTCGCGGGTTCGCGGGAAGGGGCGGAGCTAAAATTATGCGATTCGCGTCATTTTAACCCCATCCCCACTCCACGGACCTGCGAACACGGGAGTATATCTCTCCATCCTTCCCGCATCACTAGGATGCGAGCAGGATGCGGGAGACCTGCCTACTCTTCCGGGGGTGCTGGGGACCACCCCAAAAAACAGGAGCCTCCCGGAGCTTCCGGGAGAGTAGGCAAGTATGCCTATGCTACACACAAGCATACAACAGCACACCCTATGCTGCACACAAACATACAACAGCACGCCCTATGCTGCAAACAAGCATACAACAGCACACCCTATGCTGGAATCAAGCATACAACAGCATACCCTATGCTGCAACAAGTGTACAACAGCACACCCTATGTTGCACACAAACATACAACAGCACACCCTATTCTGCAAACAAGCATACAACAGCACACCCTATGCTGCAAACAAGCATACAACAGCACACCCTATGCTGTAAACAAGTGTACAACAGCACACCCTATGCTGCAAACAAGCATACAACAGCACACCCTATGCTGCGCACAAGTGTGTACAACAGCACACCCTATGCTGCGCACAAGTGTACAACAGCATACCCTATGAGTTTTGCAGGTCAGGGATAAAGTGCAGTCAATGTGATAGATCAGGGCGAACAAATGAGATCCTTTTCTGAATGAGACTGTAAGGCCGGGTACACATCAGACTGACGGCAATCAGGCTGATGGTTAGGCCAAATTCCATTCAGCCTGGACCATACCATATTGCCCGTACACAGGTTTGAATGCAAACCAAAAAAGTTAGCAATTGGACAAAACCATGTTGTACTGCTGCAACATGGACAGAGAGATTTAGATTTGGGTGGGTTATATTGTTTCTATGCAGGGTAAATACTGGCTGATTAATTTCTGCACTGCAATTTAAATTTCAGTTTGAACACACCCCACCCAAATCTAAATCTCTCTGCCTCACCTGGTTTTTCCCAATTGCTAACTTTTTTGGTTTGCTAACAAACCTGATTAGGAACACAATGCCTGATGTAATGAATGACATCTCATTCCATCCTTTATTACACTGCTTCGGGTCACACGCAATATTTTCCATAAGATGTCACATGCGACCTGCGGGAGCGCGCAATCAGGCATGGTTAGTCGTTCCGATCTTTTGCACTGGGGATAGGCCAGCTATAAACAGCAAAACATACATTTAGCTGCACTGTGGCAAATTTAGAGTAACTAGGACAGTGAGCATTTTAGAATAGTTAATAAGAAAAAAATGTTAAAGTAAGCGGAGATGCAGGCCCATTCATTATTCACTAAAGGGTACAGTTATCAAATTGCACGTAGAATCCATGGAAATTAGCATTTCTCATCTCCACATACTGCAGTATTTTTGGAATGCTTTATTCGGTTAATATAACTGGAATCAGATTGAAAATAATGATGCGCTTTTACATTATGTACTAAAATTGTGAATAGCATTTACCATGCCTTTTTTTGTTAACCTTTAAAATCTGGGAGGTTTCTTTGCCTCACACTGTACTTTACAATGGCTGTTTCTGCATTATTTCTGGGGAAGAAAGGCATGACAAATAGGCCTCTAAGCCTATCAGGTTTCCCAAATTCCTGGTCTCTATATGCACGCTTGCCACAGATGCACCAGATGAAAACTTCAGGCATCTGATGTGATAGTGCCAACTGTGGAATTCTGGTGCCAGGGTTCCGATATCCTATTATCGGTTTTAAATCTGATAAGTCCTGACAATATGACTGTTTGATATGCTACATATGGAGCAGTAGACAAATGATCAACTTATATTTATTGCATATCCATAGAATTTGGATGTGCGTGGCCCCATCATCTCCCACTTTATCTCTATAGAAATATAAAATTAAAGGTTTTCCTTTTTAAAAACAAAGGGCTATATTCTAATGAGATACTTTTTGATTTTTTGGGGGGGTTTATTCTGATGTCATGTTCTAGTACTGCCTATGCCCTGGTCATATGTGATGTCATAACATAGGGCCTAATTCAGAGTTGATCGTAGCAGCAAATTTGTTAGCAGTTGGGCAAAACCATGTGCACTGCAGGGGGGGGGGGGCAGATATAACATGTGCAGAGAGAGTTAGATTTGGGTGGGGTGTGTCCCATCTGAAATCTAAATTGCAGTGTCAAAATAAAGCAGCCAGTATTTACCCTGTACAAAAACATAATAACCCACCCAGATCTAACTCTCTCTGCACATGTTATATCTGCCCCCCCCCCCCCCCCCCCCGCAGCAGTGCACATGGTTTAGCCCAACTGTTAACAAATTTGCTGCTGCGATCAACTCTGAATTACCCCCATAATTCTATATTATTGCTGCAAGAGTAAATGTAGCATTTGGTGTAACTATGATTTGCCTTTCCTTCTATCCCCTTGCTGTCTGGGATGGGCAGGTGTTTACATACCTCCCAGTGTGACAGGTTGAGGCAGATTCTATTGTTTGGGGCGTCTAATTTTCTCGTCTAAACGGGAATGCTTAGACGCCCAAACAATTGTCACAATTCAATTGTTCAATCCCTAATAATTCAATTCAATCCCAAACAATTGTCACAATTCAATTGTTGTTTGTGCGCCCATGCATACTGCGCATATCGCACCCAAAGCAAAGAGTCGTATATTTCTATTTGCTGCCCAGAGCTGCATCGAGCTGGATATCAGATATACCTCTGTGTTTGAAGTTATTTCTTATCATCTTTGCGATTTATTGTTGTTACTTACAGTAAATCATCTTTAGTATACCAGAACTGTAGCCAGACATGGCCACAGCCTTACCACAGGCAATATTCATGGAGGATCACAGCTGCACGTGACAGAATGGGATGTAGTTATGTGATAGGCGGTCAGGAGACTGCCGGTCACAATACCGGCACCTACATCCCGCTCCTTCACAATCCTGACAGTCGGCATGTCGACAAACAGGGACTATTCCTACTTGTGGGTATCCACGACACCCATAGAGTGGGAATAGAACCTGCGCTCGCCACCGAACCCACACCGCGGCGAGCACAGCGATCGGATCGGCCGCCGGTCACGTGATACCAACCCGACAGTATTATCAGCCAAATTAACCAGAAGGAAGAGTTGGTTTGCAGCAGCCGTGTATGCTGAGTTGTCTGTGGAGGGCATAATGAAGAGAACTGCAAGAGCGAAGAGTTCTAGTAATCCAACATGGGAGGAAGCTTTCACTATGACTGTAACCCCAGAAACTATACTTGAAAATAAGGTATGGAGCCACCATACTTCGAGGATACATACATTGCTGGGAAAAACCATTCTACATCTGCAGCAAGCTTTGGGAACACACCATGGAACATTCCGAAGAGTTGCACAGCAATTAACGCTCTCATCTGACGGCAAACAGTTGAGCTGCTGTTGATTTTGGATGGTGTGATTGTAGAAGTCGAGTCAGCATGCAGTTCTACAGCCTTAGCACCCATTAATGGTGCAAGTGCTTCATCAGAAGCCAATAGTGTGTCTTGTGATGACGATGTAGCAGCTTCTGCAGTATCCATCAAATCAGATAGCAAGCACTCTACAAGTGACACAACAGAAATCTCAACGCCTTCCACATCTGCTACCATTGGTGTATCGGAACTTGTAAGGGTGAAGGACTCTTTGGCTTAATCTGCTGCTGGCAGCGCAATTCCTGAAGCCACTAAACCATCTGTTACTGACCCAGTGGTTACTGTGAGACTGAAGCTCATAACTGCTGCAAATCCTTTGCCACTTGGATGGGAGCGGAGGCAGTTTCCTTGTGGAAGTTACTATTATATACTCCACAATACTGAGATCACAACGCGGTATTGGCCTTTAACTCCTGGCTGGGAGAGGTTTACAGACGATGGAAGCCTTTTCTATGTGGACTATAATACCAGGAACACAATATGGACGAGGCCTATCATGAACGCTGCGCAATCCGTACAGGAATACAACCAGCAAGACTTCTGTTCGGCTTCAGTGTCATCAGAAGCCATTCCAACTGGCAGCTTTGCCAGCATGGAGGGAGAGAAGAGAGGCCTCCACAAGAAGCCACTTGTCACACATCATGCAGTGGAAAGATTCTAAGAGTCACATACCACAAGGGTCCCCAAATGTAGGAAAAGTATGCTTCTGGTGCGGACTAGCTTACTTCCTTGATTTGTGCAAGGCTAATGCATTGCCAGACAAGGCACAAATAATGGTATTAAGACAGACCATTTCAAAGGACTCCTTCCAACTGATTATGGAGTTGAAGCCCTATGACTGAAGGAAGAGGCCCCATGTGACGTTTGTACAGGAAGTTGGTGTTGATTTTGGAGGCTTGACAAATGAATGCTGTCACAGAAACTGCTTAATTCAATCAAACGGTTTCCTGGAATATGCTGGTGAAAGCAACTCTCTTAATATCAACCCAGCCTCAGCTATGATCCCTGGTCACCTGTCTGTCTTCACGTTTATGGGCCGCTTCATTGCAATGGCATTATTTCATGGCAAATACATTGCCAGAGGCTTTTCCTTGCCTTTCTATAAAAGGATGCTGGGAAAACCACTCACCGTTGCAGACCTGGAGGCCATTGACCCTATGTTCTACAGGTTTCTCACATTGATCCGGGACAATAACAGTGAGAATTGTGACTTAGAGATGTCCTTTTCTGTCACCATGGATATGCTAGGTAGTGTCACATCCCATGCCCTGAGACCTGATGGAGATGAAAATCCTGATGGGTGTTGTTCCAGGTTACCGAGGCCAACAAGGGAGAATACATTGCCCTGATGATTGAGTGGCTGTTTCCAGAGTAGACCACCAGATGGCAGCTTTCCTGGATGGGTTCAGTATTATTTCCCCCTGCAGTGGTATGCACTCCTTTGAGGAGAAAGAGTAAGAGGTAATGCTTTGCAGTGTACAAAAGCTGGACATAGAACCTGGCAGAAGAACACTGTGTACATGGGTTATGCACCGAGCAGTAAACAGGTTGTTTGGTTCTGGAAGTTTGTCCGCAACACAGACAATCATGAAGGGCTGCATTTGCTGTAGTTTGTGACTGGCATCAGCAGCTTATCTAGCATTGATGGGAAGATATAGTCATCAGAAATTCTGCATCATCAGATGCGGGAGAGAAACAAATCTGCCAGTAGCCCATACCTGCTCAATCTGCCCCCGTACAAGTCCTATAAGCAGATGAAGACGAAGATGCATTTCGCATTAAAGGAGACAAAAGGTTTTGAATTTGGTGAGGATCATGGAACACGTGTCTTCTTTACCACCTGGGCCTTCTTTGCCATCTGAGCCACCTTCTGTACCACCTGCGCCGCCATTTATACCACCTGAGCCGCCGTTTGTACCATCTGGGTTAGTACGGGTGGTGTAATGGTTAGCATTACTGCCTCACAGGACTGAGGTCATGGTTTCGATTCTCACCAGGGCCTGAACAGTGTGGAGTTTGTATATTCTCCCCATGTTTGCGTGCGTTTCCTCAGTGGGACTCCGGTTTCATCCCACAATAACCCTGTGTGCATGCACATGTGTTTAGGGCAGACTAGATGGGTCAAGTGGTTCTCATCTGCAGTCAGATTCTATGTTTCTATATGAGCCATCGTTTAGACCACATGAGACGCCTTTTATACCACCTGTGCCTTCTATACCACCTGCTCTTTTAGTACCACATGTGGCCTTCTGTACCACCTCTAAGGCAGCAACATCAATACATTTATATAATGTGTTATTGAGTATTAGGGAGGTTAGAGGCACATCTGATGAAGTTCCCCTTGATGTGGTAGATGGGCTCACATTTTTGGTCAAATTTGTGCTAAGAACTTCACTTATACTTCATGTTAATTGTAATAGTTAATCAAAATTATTTTGACTATTAGTATTCTTACTTCTTAAAATATGCACCGCCATTTTTCCTTTTCCTGTGTGGTACTAGAAGCCTCAGCTTGGTAGCACCTCTTATTATGTTTAAAAATACAATGTGCAGTCCAAGTCCCCCCCTTTTCCTCTCTATTTGTATACTACCTAGGCCTTCTGTACCACCTCCAAGGCAGTAACATCAATACATTTCTATAATGTGTTAGTATTAGGGATGTTAGAGACCCATCTGATGAAGTTCACCTGGACGCGGTGGATGGGCCCACATTTCTTTTGCCAAATTGCACTTCCAATTAATAAGAGTTTATCAAAATAATTTTGACTATCAGTCTTCCCCCCCTTCTTTTAGTAACATCAATAAAGTCTGACAGTGCCTACGAAACCTGGGCACTTCTTAAAAAAAAAAAACTTTCCCTTTCTCCTCTCCAGAAGAGAGGAGATGCTGCTGGACACTTTGGGGGGAGGGCTTTTATGTCATTAGGACCCTGTCTCCACCATGGGAAAAATGCTGCAAATCACGGGCGTATTTTGTGTAATTTAGCCTTGCTTCTTGTGCCACAACTCCCATAATAATGTTCCCAATCTGCCAACTTCACTAGGAAGCAGGCAGGATGCGGGAGATCGGCTTACTCTTCAGGGGGTGCGGGGGACTACCGCTACTTCCAGGAGAGTAGGGAAGTATGAACAATATATCCAAATAGAGTTTAATGAAAGGAAAAAGTATATATAGTTAAAGTATTATTAACAGCCTAAATATTTACATATGCATTGATGATAGTAGAGTAAAAAGTGCTTATAGTAAGTAACATATTTTACTTGTAAAATACATAAGGCAGTGGTTCCCAAACTGGTTGCCGCGGCACCATGGAGTGCCTCGGGCACTTGAAGGGGTGCCCTGGATTGGTGGTTCAGGATCAATTAAAATGATTTATGGTCAATGTAATGGTCAGGACAAGGAAAGTCCCTGAAAAATAGCATTCCTCATCTCTACAAACTGTAGTGATTATGGTATGCTTTATTGGGGCTATAGAACAGGAATTAGATGCTGCGACACGGGCGCTTATGCAATCACCGACCTTGCTACTGCACAAAGCGGTGAAACGTAGTTATGATGGGCATCGGTTTCAGCTACAGCTTACCTGGGATTTATCTCAAGATTGCTCTCCAACCGGCATCCCTCAATTTATAATTTATGTAAAGATTCTACAAGTAGCGATACCCAGTTCAATGCCAGGTAGCAGAGAAAGATGGTGAATCTCACAGTATTCTCTGGACCTCCTATACCTTTGTTTATGGAAATATCCGAGTTCATCCTAAAGATCTATGAATGTGACATGATCCCCATGAGGGCAGAAATACTAGTTACCCCCAAACTGGATTGAGGACCGACCTGCTGTGGCAACTATAGCGACATCTCCCTTATTAAATGATGATTTGAAATTATCTGCCCAAATCTTGGCTAATAACAACCCTAGTAACTCCATATCCCATGGGGTGTATACCAATAAAACTAGATGAACAGTATAATAAATGGAAGCTTCCCACCCTTAAGGTGAACTTACAGATAAAGAGAAAAAAATTCATGCAGTTATACTGCGCTATAGGTGTTAAACATAATTACATATGGATACGGCATGAGACGATGTCAACACCACAATGTCAACATCCTCACAATGGTTATCATTTAACTAGCACAGTCTATTAAGTAATAGAATATGACTGGTTGCTGTGTCAATATCTCCACTTTTCCTTTTTAGAGGGTTTGATAAATCTTCCCCTAAGTCCTAAGGAGGTGATTCAGAGATGATCACAGCCACGCATCTGATATGAATCGGCCGTGTCCATCTGGTCTGTGCATGTGCACTGGTAATAGTGCGTGTGCGCAACCGTCAGCATGCGATCTCATCCCGGAAGGATGCGGTCCAATAGAGATTGACAGCTGTGGCTTGTCGGGGGGTGGTGAGCGCTGCGGCATTTACGGGGCGCGGTCCGGGCAACGCAGACATGTCCGGACCGTTTTCTGGGCTGCTGCGTGACGTCACACGCAGCTGCTTCAAGAACCAAAATGGAGCCTGGCCGTCTGCCCGCGCAGCCAGGGGTCAACCTCAAATTGATGTGTTCACAATTAAATTGCGAACGCATCGCAGGGTGGCTCCACACACATGCTGGGAGGCCTTCAGCATCTGAGTAGATGGACGCAGATCTTGCTGCGGGAAGCAAGATCTACGTCCATCTCTCAATGACCCGCTTAGTTCCAAGCATGGCCGTAACTGGGGGGGGCTAAGGTGTCACGTGCCCCAGGCGCTGTATTTGAGAGGGCGGCGAAAACTTTGCTGGCTCCCCCAACCAGCTGCTCTTCTGCCCCCCGCCTACCACGATCATCTTCTGCTGCCGCCGCCGTGCACCAGGCACCTTCTGGCACTATGATCACCTACGCAGCGCCACTGCTGCAAGGTACTGACTGCCCGCGCCTCCCTCTGCTCAACTGCGTGGTAGTGTCTCCCAGACCTACTGTATGCAGCAGGCAGCCATCCGGAGCGGAGAAGGGGACAGCCTGGGCTGAGGCAAGTGGACAATGTGATGGTGGTGGCCGGGCTGAAGGAGCAGCTTTTTTTTTTAAATACTATACTATATATATATATATATATATATATATATGTACACTAACACACTCATATACACATTAGTGTGTGTGTGTGTGTGTGTGTGTGTGTGTGTGTGTGTGTGTGTGTGTGTGTGTGTGTGTGTGTAAAAAATAGAAGTAATCAGCGCCTAATAATGCCTAGAAAATGACGGTGGGGACATAGAATGAAATTTAGCAAAAAAAAATGGGACAAGCACTTATCTCAGATAGGAATCTTCGGTCCTCAAACCAATATCATCACAGTAATATGCAAAAGAGAAAAAGAAACAACCAATAGTGTGTACCGTTTACCTATATGTACTTATAGCATTTTTCTACTTAGTGAGTGTTAATTAAGTACATAAAATATATCCACGGTTTAAAACGAGCAGGTATCGCACGTACCAGAAACAAATGATACAGAAGCTTATCTGTCCATAAAAATAGGGTCCAGGATATCTCCCTTCACATTTACTTTAGTACATAAATTAAACCACGGTTTAAAACGAGCAGGTATCACACGTACAAGAAACAATTGATATAAAAGCTTATCTGTCCATCAAAAGAGGGTCCAGGGTAACTTCCGACGCGTTTCGTCCCAATGCAAATGACTTCATCAAGGGTACACACTATTGGTTGTTTCTTTTTCTCTTTTGCATATTACTGTGATGATATTGGTCTGAGGACCGAAGATTCCTATCTGAGATAAGTGCTTGTCCCATTTTTTTTTTTTCACAAAAATTTTTTTCACTAAATTTCATTCTATGTCCCCACCGTCATTTTCTAGGCATTATTAGGCGCTGATTACTTCTAATTTTTACACATTCTAATCGCCATAATTTGTTATCAGCTGCCACCCACGTTTGTGAGGAATGCATGTGAAAATATTTTAATTATAAGAAAATATTTTAATATTTTACTACAGATTATATTTGATCCACATGAGCGCACACTTATACATTTTGACGAGATATATATATATATACATATATATATATATATAGATATAGCAGGGATGTGGCACTCACAGCTTCTTAAGCAGAGCAATAATGATGGCACAGTCACAAAGTTAGTAATCAACGTTTCAATCTATATTTTAGATCTTCGTCAGGATCATGACAGTGCCATCATTATTGCCCTGATTAAGACGCCATGAGTGCCGCACCTCTGCTATATACTGCTTATTGAGTAGGCAACAGACATAGTTTATGTGATATGTGGAGTGCCGGACCATTTGCTGACTCATATGTATATATATATATATATATATATATATATATATATATATATATATATATATATGTACAGTATAAACAAAATGCGGCGGCACTCAGAGTCTGCTTAAATGGCAAGTCATGTGTATTTAAAACACATATTTATAACACCAGTGTTTGAAACATGTGTTTTAAATACAAACACTGGTGTTATAAATATGTGTTTTAAATACACGTGATTTGCCATTTAAGCAGACTGAGTGCCGCCACTTTTTGTTCTTCTGTACATGCCTACAACAGAGGGCACCGGGCAACCTTTAGCGACATAGAGGAGTGCCGGCCTATATCCAGGATAATATATATATATATATATATATATAATTATCCTGGATATAGGCCGGCACTCCTCTATGTCGCTAAAGGTTGCCCGGTGCCCTCTGTTGTAGGCATGTACAGAAGAACAAAAAGTGGCGGCACTCAGTCTGCTTAAATGGCAAATCACGTGTATTTAAAACACATATTTATAACACCAGTGTTTGTATTTAAAACACATGTTTCAAACACTGGTGTTATAAATATGTGTTTTAAATACACATGACTTGCCATTTAAGCAGACTCTGAGTGCCGCCGCATTTTGTTTATACTGTACATATATATATATATATATATATATATATATATATATATATATATACCAAGCATAGGCGGCACTCAGGACGGCTTGTAAGAATCACACGGACCCCAGCATAGAGTTCAACGTTTCAATCTTATTCAGAGATTTTCGTCAGGATACAGATAAGTAACACAACCCACATTTAAATACACTTATCTGTATCCTGACGAAAATCTGTGAATAAGATTGAAACGTTGAACTCTATGCTGGGGTCCGTGTGATTCTTACAAGCCGTCCTGAGTGCCGCCTATGCTTGGTATGTTTGGTGATTGACCGCTTGTGGCCTAATACACCTGGAAGGCACCGGATGCAAGTTACCTGCTTTAGTACAGAGGGGAGTGCCAGCTTCACGACTGCTATATATATATATATATATATATATATATATATAAAATATATATTTTAAGAATTTACTCACCGGTAATTCTATTTCTCATAGTCCGTAGTGGATGCTGGGGACTCCGTAAGGACCATGGGGGATTAGCGGCTCCGCAGGAGACTGGGCACAACTATAAAGAAAGCTTTTAGACTACTGATGTGCACTGGCTCCTCCCACTAAGACCCTCCTCCAGACCTCAGTTAGGATACTGTGCCCGGAAGAGCTGACACAATTAGGAAGGATTTTGAATCCCGGGTAAGACTAATACCAGCCACACCAATCACACCGTATAACTCGTGATACAATACCCAGTTAACAGCATGATAACAACTGAGCCTCTCAACAGATAGCTCAACAATAACCCTTTAGTTAAGCAATAACTATATACAAGTATTGCAGACAATCCGCACTTGGGATGGGCGCCCAGCATCCACTACGGACTATGAGAAATAGAATTACCGGTGAGTAAATTCTTATTTTCTCTAACGTCCTAAGTGGATGCTGGGGACTCCGTAAGGACCATGGGGATTATACCAAAGCTCCCAAACGGGCGGGAGAGTGCGGATGACTCTGCAGCACCGAATGAGAGAACTCAAGGTCCTCCTCAGCCAGGGTATCAAATTTGTAGAATTTTGCAAACGTGTTTGCCCTGACCAAGTTGCAGCTCGGCAAAGTTGAAGAGCCGAGACCCCTCGGGCAGCCGCCCAAGAAGAGCCCACTTTCCTCGTGGAATGGGCTTTTACTGATTTAGGATGCGGCAGTCCAGCCGCAGAATGTGCAAGCTGAATCGTACTACAGATCCAGCGAGCAATAGTCTGCTTTGAAGCAGGTGCACCCAACTTGTTGGGCGCATACAGGATAAAGAGCGAGTCAGTCTTTCTGACTCCAGCTGTCCTGGAAACATAAATTTTCAGGGCCCTGACTACATCCAACAACTTGGAAGCCTCCAAGTCATTTGTAGCCGCAGGCACCACGATAGGTTGGTTCAGATGAAAAGCTGATACCACTTTGGGGAGAAACTGGGGACGAGTCCTCAATTCTGCCCTATCCATATGGAAAATCAGTTAAGGGCTTTTACATGACAAAGCCGCCAATTCTGAAACACGCCTGGCCGAAGCCAATAACATGACCACTTTCCACGTGAGATATTTCAAATCCACGGTTTTCAGTGGCTCAAACCAATGTGACTTTAGGAAATCCAACACCACGTTGAGATCCCAAGGTGCCACTGGAGGCACAAAAGGGGGCTGAATATGCAGCACTCCCTTAACAAAAGTCTGAACTTCAGGTAGTGAAGCCAATTCTCTCTGGAAGAAAATCGATAGAGCCGAAATCTGGACCTTAATGGAACCCAATTTTAGGCCCATAGTCACCCCTGACTGTAGGAAGTGCAGGAACCGGCCCAGCTGAAATTCTTCCGTTGGGGCCTTCCTGGCCTCACACCACGCAACATATTTTCGCCATATGCGGTGATAATGGTTTGCGGTTACTTCTTTCCTAGCTTTAATCAGCGTAGGAATGACTTCCTCCGGAATGCCCTTTTCCTTCAGGATCCGGTGTTCAACCGCCATGCCGTCAAACGCAGCCGCGGTAAGTCTTGGAACAGACAGGGCCCCTGCTGCAGCAGGTCTTGTCTGAGCGGTAGAGGCCATGGGTCCTCTGACATCATTTCTTGAAGTTCCGGATACCACGCTCTTCTTGGCCAATCCGGAACAATGAGTATAGTTCTTACTCCTCTTCTCCTTATTATCCTCAGTACCTTTGGTATGAGAGGAAGAGGAGGGAACACATAAAGCGATCGGTACACCCACGGTGTTACCAGAGCGTCCACAGCTATCGCCTGCGGGTCTCTCGACCTGGCGCAATATTTTTCTAGCTTTTTGTTTAGGCGGGACGCCATCATGTCCACCTGTGGTTTTTCCCACTGGTTTACAATCATTTGAAAGACTTCTGGATGAAGTCCCCACTCTCCCGGGTGGAGGTCGTGCCTGCTGAGGAAGTCTGCTTCCCAGTTGTCCACTCCCGGAATGAACACTGCTGACAGTGCTAACACGTGATTTTCCGCCCATCGGAGAATCCTTGTGGCTTCTGCCATCGCCGTCCTGCTTCTCGTGCCGCCCTGTCGATTTACATGGGCGACCGCCGTGATGTTGTCTGACTGGATCAGTACCGGCTGGTTTTGAAGCAGGGGTTTTGCCTGACTTAGGGCATTGTAAATGGCCCTTAGTTCCAGAATATTTATGTGCAGGGAAGTCTCCTGACTTGACCATAGTCCTTGGAAGTTTCTTCCCTGTGTGATTGCTCCCCAGCCTCGAAGGCTGGCATCCGTGGTCACCAGGACCCAGTCCTGTATGCCGAATCTGCGGCCCTCTTGAAGATGAGCACTCTGCAGCCACCACAGCAGAGACACCCTTGTCCTTGGAGACAGGGTTATCAGACGATGCATCTGAAGATGCGATCCGGACCACTTGTCCAACAGGTCCCACTGAAAGGTTCTTGCATGAAACCTGCCGAATGGAATCGCTTCGTAGGAAGCTACCATTTTTCCCAGGATCCGCGTGCAGTGATGCACCGACACCTGTTTTGGTTTTAGGAGGCCTCTAACTAGAGATGACAGCTCCTTGGCCTTCTCCTCCGGGAGAAACACTTTTTTCTGTTCTGTGTCCAGAACCATCCCTAGGAACAGCAGGCGTGTCGTAGGGACCAGCTGTGACTTTGGAATGTTTAGAATCCAGCCGTGCTGTTGTAGCACTTCCCGAGATAGTGCTACCCCTACCAACAACTGCTCTCTGGACCTCGCCTTTATCAGGAGATTGTCCAAGTACGGGATAATTAAAACTCCCTTCCTTTGAAGGAGTATCATCATTTCCGCCATTACCTTGGTAAAGACCCTCGGAGCCGTGGAGAGACCGAACGGCAACGTCTGGAATTGGTAATGACAATCTTGTACCACAAACCTGAAGTACTCCTGGTAAAGATGGTAAATGGGGACATGTAGGTAAGCATCCTTGATGTCCAGCGATACCATGTAATCTCCCTCGTCCAGGCTTGCAATAACCGCCCTGAGCGATTCCATCTTGAACTTGAATTTTTTTATATATGTGTTCAAGGATTTCAAATTTAAAATGGGTCTCACCGAACTGTCCGGTTTCGGTACCACAAACATTGTGGAATAGTAACCCCTTCCTTGTTGAAGTAGGGGCACCTTTACTATCACTTGTTGTGAATACAGCTTTTGAATTGCCTGTAACACTGCCTCCCTGCCTGAGGGAGTGGTTGGCAAGGCAGATTTGAGGAAACGGCGGGGGGGAGACGTCTCGAATTCCAGTTTGTACCCCTGAGATACTACTTGAAGGATCCAGGGATCCACCCGTGAGCGAGCCCACTGATTGCTGAAATTTTTGAGACGGGCCCCCACCGTACCTGGCTCCGCCTGTGGAGCCCCAGCGTCATGCTGTGGACTTAGAGGAAGCGGGGGAGGCCTTTTGCTCCTGGGAACTGGCTGTATGCTGCAGCTTTTTTCCCCTACCTCTGCCTCTGGGCAGAAAGGACGCGCCTTTAACCCGCTTGCCCCTATTGGGCCGAAAGGACTGTACCTGATAATACGGTGCTTTCTTTGGTTGTGAGGGAACATGGGGTAAAAATGTAGATTTCCCAGCTGTTGCTGTGGAAACGAGGTCCGAGAGACCATCCCCGAACAATTCCTCACCCTTATAAGGCAGAACTTCCATATGTCGTTTGGAATCTGCATCACCTGTCCACTGCCGAGTCCATAACCCTCTCCTGGCAGAAATGGACATTGCACTAATTTTGGATGCCAGTCGGCAAATATCCCTCTGTGCATCCCTCATGTATAAAAGTGCGTCTTTTATATGCTCTACGTTTAGCAATATAGTGTCCCTGTCTAGGGTATCTATATTATCTGACAGGGAATCTGACCACGCAGCAGCAGCACTGCACATCCAGGCTGAAGCTATAGCCGGTCTCAGTATAACACCTGTGTGTGTATATATAGATTTCAGGATAGCCTCCTGCTTTCTATCAGCAGATTCCTTCAGGGCGGCCGTATCCGGAGACGGTAGTGCCACCTTTTTTGACAAGCGCGTGAGCGCTTTATCCACCCTAGGGGATGTTTCCCAGCGTGACCTATCCTCTGGCGGGAAAGGGTACGCCATTAGTAACCTCTTAGAAATTATCAGCTTTTTATCAGGGGAAGCCCACGCTTCTTCACACACTTCATTTAACTCTTCAGATGGAGGAAAAGCTACTGGTAGTTTTTTCTCTCCAAACATTATACCCTTTTTTGTGGTACCGGGGGTAACATCAGAAATGTGCAACACATTTTTCATTGCCTCAATCATGTAACGTGTGGCCCTACTGGAAGTCACATTAGTCTCTTCGTCGTCGACACTGGAGTCAGTATCCGTGTCGACATCTGTGTCAACCATCTGAGGTAGCGGGCGTTTTAGAGCCCCTGATGGTTTTTGAGACGCCTGGGCAGGCACAGGCTGAGAAGCCGGCTGTCCCACATTTGGTATGTCGTCAAACCTTTTATGTAAGGAGTCAACACTATCACGTAATTCCTTCCACAGCACCATCCACTCAGGTGTCGACCCCGCAGGGGGTGACATCACATTTACAGGCATCTGCTCCGCCTCCAGATAAGCCTCCTCATCAAACATGTCGACACAGCCGTACCGACACACCGTAAACACACAGGGAATGCTCTGACAGAGGACAGGACCCCACAGAGCCCTTTGGGGAGACAGAGAGAGAGTATGCCAGCACACACCAGAGCGCTATATAACACTGGGATCCCACTATCAATGAGTGTTTTCCCTATAGCTGCTTTTTATATATATATTACATATATAAATTATCTATACTGAATTTAGTGACCCCCCTCTCTTTTTTACCTCTCTGTCGTATTCAGACTGCAAGGGAGAGCCAGGGAGCTTCCTTCCAGCGGAACTGTGAGGGAAAAATGGCGCCAGTGTGCTGAGGGAGAAGCCCCGCCCCCTTTTCGGCGGACTTTCTCCCGCTTTTTCTGTAATACTGGCAGGGGTAATTTTACATCTATATAGCCTCTAGGACTATATATGATGTATATTTGCCAGCCAAGGTGTTATTTATTGCCCTCAGGGCGCCCCCCCCCAGCGCCCTGCACCCATCAGTGACCGAAGTGTGAGGTGTACATGAGGAGCAATGGCGCACAGCTGCAGTGCTGTGCGCTACCTTGGTGAAGACCGAAGTCTTCTGCCGCCGATTTTCCGGACCTTCTTCGTGCTTCTGGCTCTGTAAGGGGGACGGCGGCGCGGCTCCGGGAACGAACACCAAGGTCGGGTCCTGCGGTCGATCCCTCTGGAGCTAATGGTGTCCAGTAGCCTAAGAAGCCCAAACTACCACCTGTTAGGTAGGTTCGCTTCTTCTCCCCTTAGTCCCTCGCTGCAGTGAGTCTGTTGCCAGCAGATCTCACTGAAAATAAAAAACCTAAATATACTTTCTTTCTAGGTGCTCAGGAGAGCCCCTAGTGTGCATCCAGCTCAGCCGGGCACAAAATTCTAACTGAGGTCTGGAGGAGGGTCTTAGTGGGAGGAGCCAGTGCATACCAGTAGTCTAAAAGCTTTCTTTATAGTTGTGCCCAGTCTCCTGCGGAGCCGCTAATCCCCCATGGTCCTTACGGAGTCCCCAGCATCCACTTAGGACGTTAGAGAAATATATAATATCTGTAAAAAATAAGGTTGTATTACTGTGTGGCGTAGTTTTTATTTTTATATTTTTTGTTTTTGTTTTGTGGAGTGGGGGGATATGGGGGGGGGGCGCTAAACTACTGCCTTGCCCCGGGTACCGAAAATCCTAGTTTTGGCCCTGGTTCCAGGAACTGTGGTTTTAGCGTTTTGCCCTTGGAAACGTCACTATATATAAATATTGACTAACTGCACAATTTTCTTATTGAGATTCTGGGTGCAAATTTTACCATCTATTCATATTTTCTAATTTTGTAAGTTGATATTAAATAAGAAAAAAAAAATAACATGTAGAAAGTATTCTACAGTCAAATAAGGAAATATGACATAATAGAGATTGGAGTTGTCCAAGGTACCCTGAGACATTATCACACTTGACGTGCTTTGAAGCTACCATTTATGTTTGTTGAAACAAAATTCAGCATTTGGAATCCCAGTGAAGAAACCCTGCATTTGTCCCCATAGGTGATGAAAGGATTAGGAAAGAACATTAACTGATGAGAATTTATGTGATAAGCAAAAATAGGTCAAGGAAGAGACTAGATTTCACATGCAGCTGTGTCTGCTGGGTCATTTAAGTAATATATCCTATCATGGAATAGATCTTTAAAATGCAAATATTCTATTCTCTGCATGCATACAGATTTATTAGGCAAGCATAGCCGGTGGATCTTGGTTTTGCTATTACCCAATCAAAAACTGGAAAAGGAAACAAACAGATTATGTGGTATTAGTGGGGATTACAGAAATACAGTAGTGATAATGAAGGAAAGAACTGAACTATTGTAATACCACCTGCGGCCAGTTGCAATACCTTAAAGTACAGTGGTTCTCAAACTCGGTCCTCAGGACCCCACACAGTTTATGTTTTGCAGGTAACCCAGCAAGTGCACAGGTGTATTAATTACTCACTGACACATTTTAAAAGATCTGCAGATGGAGCTAATTATGTCACTGGTGATTCTGTGAGGAGACCTGCAAAACAAGCAACGTGTGGGGTCCTGAGGACCGAGTTTGAGAACCTGTGCTTTAGTAGATCTTTGCAGATAGTCCAATATGAATCATACTTACCTATTGTGCTGCCCCCTCCTCCGGGAGGAGGCAGCTTTGTAGGTGCATGGGGGCGTGGCCAGCAGCAGGATGGGCATTCCGGGGGCGTGGCCAACAGGGTAGTGGCCCATCCGGGGGCATGGCATCAGGATTGCTTCATCGTGGCTCCGCCCCCCACCATGCAGTGCAGAGAAAAGAGGCGCTGTATAGCGGGGGGGGCGAAGCTACGATGACGCGATTCAGCGCGAATTGCGTCATCGGACCCCTCGGACCGCCCACTTGTTCTCTGCTACGGGTGGCCGAGGAGGGTCGTGGAGGGGCAGCACGGAAAGCGGGAGGCTTGCCCACCTTTTCGGGGGGGGCGGGAGGGTCACCCGATTTTCGGGAGCCTCCCGGCCATTCCGGGAGGGTAGGCAAGTATGATATGAATACAGCATACCTCCCAAGAAATGGGAGGTGGGACGAAACTGGGCGCAACCTAATGGCAAGGAGAGTGGCACTGCATTACATCCCCATTTCCATCACTCTCCGAGCTGCAGGAATGTACCCCAGGTTTTCTCCACTCTGTTTAGCAGCCATGCGAATGAGAGTGCTCTCCCTGAACCTTTTCCTGTGCACAGGACATTGCAGCCCTCGGGCAGGATGGCATCCGTGCCCAAAAAGCGAGATTATCTCTTGGCTGAGGTATGATAAAGAGGGGATTATGAAGAGATGGATGCAATTTTGGGTATGCAGTGTTGATAAGTCCTATTGGGGTAGAGCCTAGGGCAGGGGTGGGCAATTATTTCAGCTGAGGGGCCACTTGACATTTCCTGTCAGTATCCGAGGGCCACATACAAAATAGCAGCTCGCCCCACTTGCCAAATATATAGGGACGTGGCTTCATGTGGAAGGGGTGTGGGCAAAAAATAATACAGATTCATATTAGGCTGCACAATAGTCTCCATTATTCAAATTGCGCCACACAGCGCCACTTACACACATTACACCAGGTAGAGCCCCTTTTACACACATTACGGCAGGTAGAGAGCCTTTTTACAAATTAACATTTTATTTAGGATAATTATTGTGCAGCAAGCAAATTATCCAGTGTCTTATGGCCCCTGGGGAAAGGTGTGACACGGTGACAGAACACGGTGGGATTTACACAGTGACAGAACACGGTGGGGGTGACACGGTGACAGAACACGGTGGGGGTGACACGGTGACAGAACACGGTGGGGGTGACACGGTGACAGAACACGGGGGGGGGGTGACACAGTGACAGAACACGGTGGGGGTGACACGGTGACAGAACATGGGGAGGGGGGGTGACAGTGACAGAACACGGGTGTGTGACACGGTGACAGAACACGGTGGGGGTGACACGGTGACAGAACACGGGGAGGGGGGGTGACAGTGACAGAACACGGGTGTGTGACACAGTGACAGAAAACGGTGGGGGTGACACAGTGACAGAACACGGGGGGTGACAGTGACAGAACACGGATGTGTGACACGGTGACAGAACACGGGGGGTGTGACACAGTGAAAGAACACGGGGAGGGGGGGGGGTGACAGTGACAGAACATGGTGGGGGTGACACGGTGACAGAACAAGGGGAGGGAGGTGACAGTGATAGAACACGGGGGGTGTGACACAGTGACAGAACACGGTGGGGGTGACAGTGACAGAACACGGATGTGTGACACGGTGACAGAACACAGGGGGTGTGACACAGTGAAAGAACACGGGGAGGGGGGGTGACAGAACACGGTGGGGGTGACAGTGACAGAACACGGGAAGTGTGACATGGTGACAGAACATGGTGGGGTTGACAGCGCCAGAACACGGGGAGGTGACACAGTGACAGAACACGGGGGTGTGACACAGTGACAGAACACGGGGAGGTGACACAGTGACAGAACACGGGGGGTGTGACATAGTGACAGAACACGGGGGGTGTGACATAGTGACAGAACACAGGGGGGGTGACAGTGACAGAATACTGGGGGTGACACAGTGACAGAACACGAGGGGGGGTGACATAGTGACAGAACACGAGGGGGGGGGGTGACATAGTGACAGAACATGGGGGTGACATGGTGACAGAACACGGGAAAGGTTGGTACAGCGAGAGCTAAAGATCTCTCCCCCAAACCTAAAAACAGTCTGACACAGTAGCGTAACTACTGCCCCCGCAGTCCTCGCGGTGGCTTGGGGGCGAGGGGCTGCGGGGGCGCCACTGACTTAGCACAGATTGACATGCGGACGAGCGTCCGCATGTCAATCTGCGGTCTCCTTCCCTCCGCTGCTGTGTTGGAGGGACACGGAGGGCACAGCGCACGCCTCTCCCGTATCCCTCCTGGCTCTCCGGCCGGTCTAATAAAGGAAGTGCCGTACGTGAGCTCTGATTGGCTCACGAACCGGCACTTCCTTTATTAGACCCGCTAGAGAGCCAGGAGGGACACGGGAGAGGCGCGCGCGGTGCCCTCCGTGTCCCTCCAACACAAAGGGGGGGGGGGAGCAGGCACTGAGGAGGGCATATGTGGCACTGTGGGGGAATATCTGGCACTGGAGGGAGCAGACACTGAGGGGGCATATGTGGCACTGTGGGGGAATATCTGGCACTGGGGGCATATACCTGGCACTGTGGGGGAATATCTGGCACTGGGGGGAGCAGGCACTGAGGGGGCATATGTGGCACTGTGGGGGAATATCTGGCACTAGGGGCATATACCTGGCACTGGGGGCATATACCTGGCACTGTGGGGGAATATCTGGCACTGAGGGGAGCAGGCACTGAGGGGGCATATGTGGCACTGTGGGGGAATATCTGGCACTGGGGGCATATACCTGGCACTGTGGGGGAATATCTGGTACTGGGGGGAGCAGGCACTGAGGGGGCATATGTGGCACTGTGGGGGAATATCTGGCACTGGGGGCATATACCTGGCACTGTGGGGGAATATCTGGCACTGGGGGCATATGTGGCACTGGGGGGGTATATTTGGCACTGGGGGCATGTACCTGGCACTGTGTGGGAATATCTGGCACTGGGGGCATATGTGGCACTGGGAGCACGGCCCTAGCAACAAGCACTACCCCCTAGCAACTAGCATGACACCCAGTGCATGAAACCCCTGGCAACGAGCATGACACCCTGAGCATGAAAATCCCTGGCACCGTGCATGGAACCAAGAGCATGAAACCCCTGGCAACGAGCAGGTAATTTAAAAGTAATTAGAAGCCTTACTGTAGAACTTAATGTGTAATGGGCATTACGGTGTGTGGCATAATGTATCACGGACATTGCAGTGTGTGTCATAATGTGTCAAGCATTACGGTGTGTAGTATACTATATCACGGGCATTGTGGTATGTGGTATAATGTCTCAGGATCATTGCGGTGTGTGTCATACTGTGTCACAGACATTGTATGTGCTATAATGTATCAGGGGCATTGCAGTGTGTAGCATAATGTATAACGGGCATTGCGATTCCTGTCATAATATGTCACAGGCATTACGGTGTGTGGCATAATGTGTCGGGGGCATTACGGTGTGTACATATTGTGTCATGTGCATTATTGTGTGTGGCATAATGTCTGAGGGCCTTTGCAGTATGTGGCATAATGTATACTGGGCATTACTATAAGGAGGAAAAATGACAAATAATGTAAGGGACATGAATCAGGATTATTTTTCTTTCCTGTGGTGGCTAACGTCTGGGCGTGCAGGTTGCAAAACTGGGGTATAAGGTAGTCCTTTCCTGCAATACCACGCCCCTTTATGCGAAGCCACGCCCATTTAAATGAAGCCACGCCCCCTTTTGGCGCCACGCGCAAGTTTGTCCCTTTACTAGTGCCAGTTATGGGAAGGGGGTGGGGGCGCCAAAGAATTTTTTGGCTTGGGGGAGAAAAATTTCTAGTTACGCCACTGGTCTGACGCCACTGCCCGCACACACAAATATATGCACACTATCACACACACACACACACACACACACACACACACACACACACACACACCACACACTTTCTTTCTTTCACTTTTCACATTAACTTACTGATCTGGCTGGCAGTGGCAGGAAGGATGGATCTGTAGCAGTCTGGCTCTTGTCCCGTGTAGCTCCGCCCCCTGAGGTCCCGTGTAGCCCCGCCCCCTTATCGACACATAGCCCCGCTCCCTTCTCGGCTGAACACAGCCGTTGTCACTGGGGACTCTGGAGGAGGCTGCTACAACGCAGCAGCAGGGGAGAGAGGCGCCGCTGGCAGCTTGGAGGTACTGCAGTGCAGAGCAATGACAAGCAGCTCAGCCGGTCGGGCCGCTTGTCATTGCTCGCTGGTGGGAGGCAGTGGGCCGGGCAGGATCGGTTTGCGGGCCGCATCTGGCCCGCGGGCCGTATTTTGCCCACCCCTAGCCTAGGGGGTTAGCAATAGGTACCAGGAGAATGTGAAATGGAGTTAGGCCAGTGAACCTTAACCAGGCTTGCCTTGCACACACATACACAGTCGAGTCACATTATTATGACCACCTTCAACATTTGACATCGGCAGCACGTAGCCCATGAAGTACGTCACGTGTTGTGCGCTGGCTTGGTGGGTATATAAGGTGTGATATAGGCTGTCTACACACACAAACTCGTTGATGTCATAGGTAAAGGGGTGATTTACCCAAGTTGCAAGGGATGATTATTGGCTTTCGACAGCGCCATTTGTAAATGGTTTGTTTGCTGCTGTGAGGTGAAGGTGTATTGTGACTGGACAAATGGCAACATTTTAAAAAAAATTATATAGAAACTGCGGCGCACCACTTGCCATTGATGTGAGAGATGTACGTCGGCTACAGTGGAGCGGCTCACCGTCAAAATGAACCTGGGAGCTGTATATATAGGAGGGTATCCAATTAGCTGCGAAGAAACATCAGGAGCGAAAAGCTAATGTTTTTCGTGATTTTTCCAAATGTTTCTCTAATTAATTTTTTGGTTTGGGCTATCCTATCAGGATAACCCCAAAAAAAAAAAATTTCCAAAAACACACAGGTTCAGTGAGACTTGTGTGTTTTCGCCGGCTGCAGACCCATTTTGGCACAAAAACAGGGCTGCTTTTGGGGATTTGGTTTCGTCTGCCTGAGGCAGATGAAACAAAATCCCTTATTAGGCACGGGCGCCACCGGTTTATTGGGACTAACTGGATAGCCCCAGGCAAGACAATTAGCCACTGTAATTTACTGCGGGTAATAGAATACCCCCCATAGCGGTGGTGGTGATAACAGTGGTAGTAGGTACTAACACCTATGAGGAGATTGGATTGCTGCACGGGCGTGCAGCAATCCAACACTCAACACGGTGGATTGCGTGGGGTCGTGCATGCGCAGTGATCTACTCAGCGACCATCATCTTAGTGAAAGTGCCTGGCCGGTTCCACTACAGGAGATAAGAGACAGCGCAGGAGCGCACACCTTTCCAACATACAGACCTAGACAAATCTAAACATAATAAAGACTTACCATGCTACATTAAATGTGTGCACTGCATGAAGATATATTTAAAGCATAGAACACACTTTCAGCGTATTATTCAGTAGATGATCATTGATTTAACAATGATGATTGGTGTTTTAATGTCTAAAAAACAAAATAAAAAAACAGCCTGATACAACCTGTCAAAGTCAGAAAAATATCCCTATACACGCTGCCATATTTGCACCTCACGCTGGTCCGCGCTGCGCATGCGTGCGCTTTCCCGTGATAGCGCATACCCGCTGATGCGTGCACCCGCTCGCATCGGTATGCGTATTTACGGTAAAGAGTATGTAGTCGTAGCATGCGACCCAATCGTTACATATTTCCACAATTAACGTAGTTTATAGATCATGGTCCCTTTGATAGATTCTGAAAGTTTGGTTAATATAGAATGTCCCTGAACGGAGGAATCCCCCTTTGTATTGTAGGAAGGGTCTAACAGGAGTCATACAGTAGTGTTTGGTACCCATCGGAAGAGTATTTAAATAGCAATATTCCGGTGTTGGTTTGGAGCGTATTAATCGCTCGTGCGAATAGTTATGGACATAAGAAGTTTATGTCCATTACTATTATTTACTCTTACTCAGGTATGCGGCGGGAAACCTAGTTTCCCACCCACCTGAGCTGTTTGAAATCGTCACAGCCCACCTGTATGAATCACCCTATGACCTTTTGTTATAATGCGAAGCCGAATTCCTGCGTCCAATGGACAATGAGGTTGTAGGGACCATTAGATTGCATTGTGTGAGTAGCATAAAAGACGGGCCTGTGGCATCCAGCTTACACTTCTCATCAAACGGTTCTCATTGCTGATAATCGGGAAGCTGGATGTCCAGAGGCGCATGCGATCGTTTCCCCTTGTGCGTAAGTTTTTCTCCGTGATCATATTGTCTTACTGTGAGCCATTTCTCTCATCTCTCTCTCTTTCTCTCTCCTCTTTCTCTCGTATTTTCCCTTGATTAGATTGTATTGTATTGTATTGTATTTATAGTGTAGTTATTTGGTTAGGAAGTCTCTGTTATATTGTAGTGTATCATTTGTACTGTGATTCCTTTTTACAAGTATATTAGTTATAATACATTTAATAGGCTTTGGACCCTAAACAAGTATCTGTGTATTCTCTCATAGTGTTATGTGTTCTCTGAGCGTCGGTGACGCTCAAACAGCTTTGTAGTTAATCAGGTTACACAAGGTTGCACTTACACTTTGTCTCTACATTAAGGTTTACTGTGTATTTCAATAGTTAAAGGTATAGATATCAAGGTTTAGCGTTGTGAGCGTCTGCGCCGCTGGTGATCTCCTCGTGGTCTCGAGCGTCCGCTACGCCATAGCGAATCATTACGTTTGTCTGTAGCCAATAGTGTGCCAGTCTGTGATCTCTGGGCCGTGAGCGAACGTGACGCTTGAGCGTCTCGCCTACGGCTGAGCGATCGTTACGCAACTTGCGTACCCTTACGGTACTTCTTAAGTAAACAGCGTACAGTGTTCTTAGACCTCATAAAGGGTTATATATACGATAAATATTTAGCTTTAACAATTGGCGGCTCGTCCTGTCCTTCACATATCTGCACTAGGTAGATCAGCAGACATTATCCCCCAGCAAAGGGTGGGAGGTTGTCTCGCAGTGCTGACGGGATAAGCGTCTGCTTCGCTTAGATAAAGAGTGCTGAAGGAATCCGGGAACCGGAGGTAAGAACAAAACGCTTGTGTCTTTTAAAACTGTTTATTTGTCTTCTGTCTTGCGTACACACGCACGCATACATATATCTGCATTTCTTTTTCATTTTCGTATATCACTATCCTGTTTGCCAATTTTATAGTTGATAGAAAAGTGCTAAAAGAGACTTGCTGTTATTTTATAGTTTAAGAATAGAGGTAATAGTTAAAAGTGTAGAGAAACACACAGGTTTGCCTGGGAGATAAGGCAAAGCCAGTGGGGTACGCGGCAGATGATCAGGGATCGTCTACATTGATAAAAGTATATTGTGTTACGGTGGATCTTTGCATTGCGTACACGTGTCTCTAACAAAGACTAGCGTACGCAATCCAAAGGCCGACGCACGCAGCGTACATTACGCAACGGAGCGTCCGGTTACGCCCACGTAGCTCAAATCACGAAAAGTTTAAATTTTAGCGCAAAGCGATAATTAACGCAAAGGCGATAGTTAGCGCTAAGCGGTAAATAGCGCAAAAGGCGATAAATAACGCAAGTCTATTTTTGGAAAATCTGAAATTTAGTTTAACAGATCCTGCTCCTAATTGGTAACACAGCTGGGCTAAAGAAAATTTCTGCGCAGAAATAGATATAGAAACGAAAGTGTACATGTGTTGAGTGAGTGTGTTTTTATCACATAAGAGGTTGAACCAAAAAGAAATCGGGTACTCGTAAGGGACATACGTGTAAGTGACATATACGGTGGCTAGGGAGGCATCCTTGGTTAAATAAAATATTTGAGCATTAGAGTATAGCGGACCAGTATAGAACAAGACCAGGAGGTCAGACCAGGAGGTCATAACAGACCAGGAGGTCATAAGGAGACAAAGAAGTCCGCTATAAAGGTAAGAGGCACAACCCCGGGGGTTGGTGCAGAACCCATATAGGCCATATAAGCTCTGGCTGAAGGAATTCGCAGCCGAAATTTTCGATTCCATTGATCTCTCAGTACATAACAGGTAGTGCTTATGTACTGAACGATTGTACCGCACGTCATTGTGTGCATTAGTAAACCTGACTAGTATCATTTTGCGTACAAAAGTCATAAACGCTAGTTGTACATTCTGACGTGATTTGTGTAATTTTTTATTTTTGAAGGGAAGTTCGCTGGTCACTCAGGAACTATCTAGCAACCCCACCTTTACTGGAAAGAGTAAGTGTCCTGCGGGTAACCCTCACATGTTCCAGTAAACAGAAGGTTTTTGGTAGGGCCCTGTATCGAGTACGCCAGCACCATATCGGTGTGATCAGGTCGTATTGGTCGAGGTGGGCGAGTGAGTGGGGTACTCGGTAAACCGCCACCGCCGGCCTATTTTGAATAATTTGGTTTGCTGTAAGGGTTCGCTGAAGACCGTGATATAAAGATCAAAGGAGTAGTAAGCAACACCTGCAGATTATGGGGGCCAGTTGTTCAGGTAGGGGGCGATCAACCTCGGTTCGGGTTGATTCAGAGAACCGACCAGTCGGGTCGGCAAGGTACATCATGTGTGAGAAATACGGAAGTCACACAGAGGTTTTATGTGATGAATGGGAGAGAATGACTGTACAAGACAGGGAGAAATTCCCAAGAATAGGTAGCTTCAGTCCAGAAGTGTTACAAAATTTAAGGAGGAGGATATGTCTCATAAAATCAACAAAGAGACGAATCCAGCATCATGATTATTTACAGTTATGGCAACAGGAAGGTGAGATACAGAGAGGTTTGGCTCTGGTGGCGGGATCTGGGGCAGTCAGGAAACTGATAGCCACAGCCCCGCCTCCACCATACATTGCAGGAGAGAAGTTGATTGCGGAGAAAAACGCACTGGGGTGTAAAACACAAACTCTTAGCAACCCTGTAAATGTTAATGATGTTAACCAAGTAACCCATGCAATTATTAACCCGTGCAAGTTGTACCCTGTTCTGAACTTTCCTCAGGAGTGTGATCAAGAAGACGATTCGGCAACAATTTCAGCGCTCTCTCTAGCGGCCACCATATCAGAAACCACAGTAGGAACTGCACCACTCACGAGATTAGTGAAGGCCCCTAGCGGAGGGATAGGTGAGGTCATATCAACGGGTAAGTACGGCACCATGCATTATACCGAAACAATTTCACCACAAGTTGTAGAATCTACACAGAATGAGGTTGTTAGAGTTAACCCTGTTAGAGTAATAGCAGTTCCCAATGGGAAAACAGATGTATCAGGAGCTACTCCCATAAGGAACATTGCCATGTACACACCATTTTCCCGAATGGAATTAAGAACCATAGTGTCCGAATTTCCTGACCCCAGGAAAGACTTAGTTGCTAGCCAAAAATACATCAGGGATCTAGGGAACACTGTAGAGCCCAACAACAAAGATTGGCAGATACTGCTAAGAGCTTGTTTACCTTCAAATGTCGACTCAGTTCAATTCTTGGCTGATTGTGGACTAGATAAAGATGTACCGCTTTCAGATGTGTACAACAAAGATAACGTAAAAAGGATAAATTTACAGCTAAAGGAGTATTTCCCAGCCGTTGTTAAATGGAACAAAATATTCTCCATTAGACAAAAAGAGTCCGAAACGGCAGCAGAATATTTTCACCGGGCACTATTAGAAATGGCAAAATACACTGGTATAGAAGACATTAGGACCAACCCAAACCATCAAGAAGTAGCAGTATCTGTACTGATGGATGGTTTAAAGGAAACATTAAAGGCTAGGGTACAGACCACGCAACCATGTTGGCGAGGTCTGTCAGTGTCCACTTTGAGAGAGGCTGCTATTGATCACGACAGAAACATCACCAGGCACAGAGAATCGCAAAGTGATAAGTTAATGTCAGTAAGTATACAGGCGCTGACCACAAAGCAGCCTGCGTATGTACCATCGAATCCTGTAAGTAAGTCAACTGAAATAACTTGTTATTCCTGTAACAGACAGGGACACTATGCACGAGACTGTAGAATAAAGAGTGTACAAAGATCTTTTCAACCCCCTAGACAACGACACAACACAAGACATTGGGAGCAGGGTCCACAGAGGCGGAGTTTTGAGCCACATACAGGGGAAACAAAAAGATACCCCCCGAACAGAGATTGGCATACCTCTGGTAGTTCCCAGCTAACTCCCTCACAAGTAGTTGCTGCCAACGGGATTCAGGGAGGTCAGCATACCCAATAGGGGTGTGGCCATACCTGTAATCTGCAGCCAGTTAAATTGATTGCCAGTCTTGGAAGTGAACCAGAGATTGCAATCAATGTAGCTGGTAAAACTTTAAACTTTCTTGTAGACACAGGGGCGGCCAAGTCAGTGATAAATTCGACAGTGGGCATGAGAACCACTGGTAGGACAATTCCAGCCATGGGAGTAACAGGAGTAGTCCAGCACTACCCTGTTAGCAAACCAGCCGAGATTACAATAGGGCCTTTGCATACCAAGCATTCCTTTTTGCTGGCTGCATCGGCACCAACCAATCTCCTGGGAAGAGACTTACTATGTAAAATGGGGTGCGTCATTTATTGTACTTCTGAAGGTGTATTCTTGGACATACCTGAGAATCACGCCCAGGAAGTACGAGACATGTTAGACTCCCCATCAAAATTAATGTCACATTCCATTATGACAAATAGGAATCCATCCCAAGTAGAAGAGATGACATCTCAGATACCAGAGTCACTTTGGACAAAAGACGGACAGGACACTGGATTAATGGCAAACGTAGCTCCAGTAGTTGTACAAGTAAAAGATGGTAGGATAGCTCCAAAAATCCCACAGTATCCTCTGAAGCCAGAGGTGGAGTTAGGAGTTTTCCCAGTAATAGAGCGCTTGCTACAACAGGGCATTCTGGTAAGAACGTCCAGCACTGCCAATAGTCCCATCTTCCCTGTTAAGAAGAGTGGGGGGAGGGGTTACAGGCTAGTGCAGGATCTAAGGGGGATTAACAAAATAGTTGAGAGTCAGTTCCCCGTAGTGCCAAATCCAGCTGTCATCCTAATGCAAATCCCTCCCACTGCCAAATTTTTCACTGTTATTGACCTCTGCTCCGCTTTCTTTTCGGTACCTCTGCACCCTGACAGCCAATATTTGTTTGCATTCACATACAGAGGAGTCCAATACACGTGGACTCGATTACCCCAAGGTTTCATAGATAGTCCAAGTATATTTTCTCAGGCTTTGCATGATTGTTTACAGTCTTTTCAACCAGACAGTGGATCAGTATTGATACAGTATGTGGACGATTTATTACTGTGTTCAGATTCACTGGAAGCATCTCTGAAGGATACGAAACAGCTCCTGTTTCATCTTTCAGACACCGGACACAAGGTGTCCAAAGACAAGTTGCAATTATGCCAAACTAAGGTAAAATATTTGGGACACTGTCTAACACAAGGACTGAGACACCTGACCGCTGATAGAATCCAAGCAATTAGAGACATGACCCTACCACAAACCCAGCAACAGATCAGAACGTTTTTAGGAATGTGTGGGTATTGCCGTAATTGGATCCCAGGGTTTTCCATATTGGCGCTACCTTTGCAGGAAATGGTCTCCTCAAACAAACCTGATAGGATTTTGCATACAGACGAATCCGAAACAGCATTTGAGAGACTCAAACAGTGCCTAACGCAGGCGCCAGCGCTAGGTATGCCAGACTATGGGAAACCCTTTGAACTATACGGAACAGAAAGTGCTGGTTGCGCAGCAGGTGTACTAACCCAAAAACACGGTGATGCCAGCAGGCCAGTTGCATACTACAGCGCTCAGCTAGATACGGTAGCGCGATCCCTCCCCACATGCTTGCGAAGCGTTGCTGCAATAGCATTGCTAGTAACAAAAAGCGAAGATGTCGTGCTAGGCCACAACCTCACAATCCATACACCACATGCAGTGTCAGCCTTATTGAATTCTGCCCAAACCAGACACGTCTCATCAGCGAGGTTTACAAGATGGGAATTGGCACTAATGGCCCCAGTAAACATCACCATAAGGAGATGCAGTGCATTAAATCCTGCAACATATCTCCCAGGTGTGCCTAGTCAGGCACAAAGGGTGGAAGGTGAGAGTGCTGGGGAAGGAGGATTTAATACAAAGGAAGATACACATGATTGTATGGAATATTTGACCCAAAATTTTACCGCAAGGCCTGACATCAGTGACAATCCACTGGAAGATGCAGAACTCACGTTCTACACGGACGGTAGTTGTCACAGACAGTCAGACTCGGGAGACTTGTGTACTGGATACGCAGTCGTAGATGACCAAGACACCATAGAAGCGGAACCGCTAGGCCCACCTCACTCAGCCCAGGTTGCTGAACTGGTCGCCCTAACCAGAGCATGTGAATTGGCTAAGGGTAAGTCAGCCAATATCTACACCGATTCTAGATACGCATTCGGGGTAGTCCATGATTTCGGAGCCCTATGGCGCCTCAGAAATTTCATGACGGCAGCTGGTACACCGGTAGCGCATGCAGCTCACATAAAAAGGCTTCTAACAGCGATACAGGAACCCGACAGAGTGGCTGTTATCAAATGTAAAGCACATACATATAGTCAAGACCCAGTATCACTTGGTAACAGCCGAGCAGACGAAGCTGCTAAGTTAGCAGCTGCTACCCCCATACCGACAGACACCACACAACTGATGGTATTCAATACCATCAACACACAGAAGTTGTGTGAAATGCAGAATTTGTGTTCCGCACAGGAAAGAGCAGTCTGGAAGGCAAAGGGATATGGCCAGGAGTCCTCAGGGCTCTGGACGGATGGACATGGTAAACCAGTGGCCCCCAGGACATATCTTCCATGTCTGGCTGAAGCAGCTCACGGGCTGACTCATCTAGGCAAGGAGGGGATGTGCAAATTGGTAAGAGCATACTGGTGCGCCCCAGGATTCTCCTCTCATGCGAGTAAAAGAGCAATGTCATGCCTTACCTGTCTGAGAAAGAATATTGGAAAGGCAATACCTACAGAACCATCCCATATCCCACCTGCCGGCGGCCCTTTTCAGGTAATACAAATTGACTTCATTCAATTACCCCCATGTCGAAATTTGAAATATGTACTTGTTTGTATAGATGTTTTCTCGAATTGGGTCGAAGCATTTCCTGCAGCTACAAATACCGCTATGTTTACAGCTAAGAAAATTGTGCAGGAATTTGTATGTAGATATGGTATCCCTAGAATAATCGAAAGTGATAGGGGTACCCATTTTACAGGTGATGTCTTTCAAGGAATGTGTAAGTTGATGGGAATTGATAGCAAGCTGCACACTCCGTACCGTCCACAGGCGAGTGCGAAGGTCGAAAGAGTGAACAGCACGATTAAAAATAAATTGAGTAAAGTAATGGCAGAGACAGGATTGACGTGGCCAGAAGCTTTACCCATTGTTTTGTATAGCATCAGAACCACTCCCAGGTCCCCTCTTAATCTGTCCCCTTTTGAAATCTTGTTTGGTCGACAACCGCATGTCATGATTAACCCTCAGGATGATTTGAAATGTAACAATGAAGTAACTGTAAAGTACTTAATTAACATGAGTAAACAGTTGAGGAATCAAAATGAAAATCTGAAGTTGGTGATTCCTGATCTACCTGATAGTAATTGTCATGACATTGAACCTGGGGATTATGTAATGATACGAAATTTTCTACGCTCAGGTTGTCTTATTGATAGATGGGAAGGACCATACCAGGTCTTATTGACTAGCACCACAGCATTGAAGGTTGCTGAGAGAGAGACTTGGGTCCATTCATCCCACTGCAAGAAGGTTGCTGATCCAGAGAAGTCCCGTGATAAGGAACAGACGGTAGAGGTTGTATCACTGGAGTGTCTGTTCCAGGAGGACTGAGGCGGCACCTGAGCCTTGAAGACCGAAAGCAGTTGTCGACTCCCCAATCCCTTTTATTGTTTTTTTTCCACTTCCCATCCCCTCTCCCTTGAAATTTTTTTTTCCCCCTTCTCATTCTTCTCCATTTCCTCCTCAAAGATGGACTTGCCCCAAGAGACTGTGATCCGGATTTTCCTGTTAACCATGATGTTGACTAGAGCAGTCTGTTCCGGCGAAAGTACCATGGAGGTCGAGAGAGGTTCTGGAATGGGTTCCGATTATGATGATGGAGGCGTAGTTTTCCAAGATCAACCTAACCAACAAGCAAAGGCGAGTATCAGAAAACGATCCGATAGAAGAAATTGTGATGGATTGTTAGCTGAAGAAAACTGTATCTGTAGGCTCTGTGACAATTTGATTGAGGATGGGTGCATAAAGAAATGCCAATCCAGTTTTAATATCCATATGGACCGGCATCCATTGAGTGACTATCACTCCTTAGTGGGTAATGTGTTAAACAAAACAGATTGTTGGGTATGCTCTCAAGTACCTCAGGGTCATAGCAAATCAGGGCTAGTACCATTTCCTTTAACGATAGGGGAGGTACTTGAGTTAAATGGTGGGAGACCGGTGGACAGGAGGTTTAATATCTCCAGCCCTCCTAGTTTGAAGCTCCACCAATACCATGTGGATAGGTCCCTCTTATGTTTTAACATCTCCAATCCCCGACAGCCGGGAAATTGGGAAGTGTCATGGAGCAACCTGACCATGACCTTCTCGCATAGAGCAGATAGAATGCCTACAGATACAGAGCTTGTACGCCACATAGCCAGTAGAGGAAAATCTTTCAGGTATAGATATACCTTAGGAAATAGGATTACTAGAGTTGGAGAAGTGTCACCAGGATACTGTGCACATATCGTACAACCTGATACGTGCATTAAGCAGATGGAAGAATTAGGGCTAGGAGATTTCACCTGGAAGGTTTGTAATATGGTAATGTCTTTCTCCGTCCCATATGTTCTCCCCGATGATGCATATTTCATATGCGGGAGAAAGGCGTACAAGTGGCTTGCCCCAAACTCTGAAGGATTGTGTTATATTGGAAGAGTATTGCCTGAAGTAATGACTGTAACTCATGATAAAATGAAAGACATACACCGTGGTGCCCAAACTCCTTATACTCACACTCATTACGAGCACCTCGTTAAAAGACAACTGTCAGAAAGGTTAGAGCATCCGGCCTCTGATCTGATCCATGAATCCACCGGGATTCAGGTTCTGGTGGCGTTAGATTTCACTCGCACCGCTCGAGGAGTGATGAATTATAGATACATTTCCGCACTCGCAAATTTGTTAGATAATATCACTGAAATGTATGATGACACGTTTAGATACACTGGAAGAGAACTCCAAGCTTATAAAACAGAACTGGTACAGCATAGAATGGTTCTTAATTACCTCACAGCAGTGACAGGCGGATATTGTGTTACATTGGCAACACAGTACGGCGTGAAGTGTTGCACGTATATCACAAATAGCACCGAGGATCCGGTAGAGGTCATAGACCAAAAGATGGACGATATTCTCCAATTGAAGTGGGAATTTCGCCGAAAACACAATCTCACTCTTGCTGCTGTGGGTAATGAGCTGACTGGTTGGGTGTCATGGTTGAACCCGCGAAATTGGTTCTCCGGTTTGGGAGACTGGGCTCAAGGAGTCATAATGAATGTTGGAAAGTTTCTCCTATGTATTTTAGGTGTTATATCTATTGGATTGATATTTAGATGCGGGCAGGCTTTAATGAAGTGCAAACAAAGTACCAGAGTGATGAGTTTGAGGAGTGAGGAAACTGTAATTAACCTGGATTTGATTTATGACCCAATGATAGAAACCAGGATGTGATGAAAATGCGATTATACGGTCCGTTTCTTTCACCTGTTTTTCTACTTTTCTCCAAGATAACGAGACCCCCTTGGACGAGGAAGTTGACGAGACGCTATACAGACAACGGATGGACCAAAGAAAGAGTTTTGACCACTTGAGAAATGGACACTTGATGAACTTTGCCATGGATCCCCAGTTTCCCTAGTATTCTTAAACTCACGCTAGCCCAACATTTTTTGTAAATCTAATGGCATTGACAAAGCTTATTGCTCACGCTTAATGAGCAAAACAGCGCAAAGAAGACGACTTTCAACTGATACCGAACAAAACTTCAACGACAGATGTACATTTACCTGACATAGAATATCATTGCATTTTCCATAAGTGTTCTTCATCTTCATCTCTACAACACTCAGGTAATAACACACATAGTATAGGGAATACAGGCACAGATATCAGCAATCACATATTCCCCCATTCATGTATCATCAACTAAAATGTGCTCCCCATTTTGTTCAAAATCCGAAAAGAGCTCGGTAAAGTTTGACAGCCCATCCACAGACCTGTACCACAGGATAAGAAGGAATTCAAATGTATACTTCGCAATACCTCGAAGCTTGATTTACAACACGTACGGCACGATGATACATGACCCCCCAAACATGGACTCATACACACATGCTTCTGCTATTTCACTAGGTCATACCCTCTTCACACCTACTCCTCTCTCCTCCCCTACCCAACCATGGAAATGAATTAACCACTGACATATATTTTTCTCTTTTTGAAATGTTTTAGAAGGTGGCAGTTATTATTGACTGCCAAAGGGTGGACTGTCAAAGTCAGAAAAATATCCCTATACACGCTGCCATATTTGCACCTCACGCTGGTCCGCGCTGCGCATGCGTGCGCTTTCCCGTGATAGCGCATACCCGCTGATGCGTGCACCCGCTCGCATCGGTATGCGTATTTACGGTAAAGAGTATGTAGTCGTAGCGTGCGACCCAATCGTTACATATTTCCACAATTAACGTAGTTTATAGATCATGGTCCCTTTGATAGATTCTGAAAGTTTGGTTAATATAGAATGTCCCTGAACGGAGGAATCCCCCTTTGTATTGTAGGAAGGGTCTAACAGGAGTCATACAGTAGTGTTTGGTACCCATCGGAAGAGTATTTAAATAGCAATATTCCGGTGTTGGTTTGGAGCGTATTAATCGCTCGTGCGAATAGTTATGGACATAAGAAGTTTATGTCCATTACTATTATTTACTCTTACTCAGGTATGCGGCGGGAAACCTAGTTTCCCACCCACCTGAGCTGTTTGAAATCGTCACAGCCCACCTGTATGAATCACCCTATGACCTTTTGTTATAATGCGAAGCCGAATTCCTGCGTCCAATGGACAATGAGGTTGTAGGGACCATTAGATTGCATTGTGTGAGTAGCATAAAAGACGGGCCTGTGGCATCCAGCTTACACTTCTCATCAAACGGTTCTCATTGCTGATAATCGGGAAGCTGGATGTCCAGAGGCGCATGCGATCGTTTCCCCTTGTGCGTAAGTTTTTCTCCGTGATCATATTGTCTTACTGTGAGCCATTTCTCTCATCTCTCTCTCTTTCTCTCTCCTCTTTCTCTCGTATTTTCCCTTGATTAGATTGTATTGTATTGTATTGTATTTATAGTGTAGTTATTTGGTTAGGAAGTCTCTGTTATATTGTAGTGTATCATTTGTACTGTGATTCCTTTTTACAAGTATATTAGTTATAATACATTTAATAGGCTTTGGACCCTAAACAAGTATCTGTGTATTCTCTCATAGTGTTATGTGTTCTCTGAGCGTCGGTGACGCTCAAACAGCTTTGTAGTTAATCAGGTTACACAAGGTTGCACTTACACTTTGTCTCTACATTAAGGTTTACTGTGTATTTCAATAGTTAAAGGTATAGATATCAAGGTTTAGCGTTGTGAGCGTCTGCGCCGCTGGTGATCTCCTCGTGGTCTCGAGCGTCCGCTACGCCATAGCGAATCATTACGTTTGTCTGTAGCCAATAGTGTGCCAGTCTGTGATCTCTGGGCCGTGAGCGAACGTGACGCTTGAGCATCTCGCCTACGGCTGAGCGATCGTTACGCAACTTGCGTACCCTTACGGTACTTCTTAAGTAAACAGCGTACAGTGTTCTTAGACCTCATAAAGGGTTATATATACGATAAATATTTAGCTTTAACAAACCTCAGGGACAAAATCAGTGGGCCACACTGCGTGCAGTTCCCTGCATAAGCTGCTACCAGTACTAGGCTATGAGAAGCTGGGCTGGTGACACTATATAAGGGAAAGCCATAGTGGTATCCTGACCTATCCTATTCATCACTGGGCTGAGGGGCAGCTTTATTAAGCTCGGTGAAGTGATAAAGTGGAAGATGATAAAGGACCAGCCAGTCAGCTCCTGTCATTTTTCAAACCCAACCTGTGACATGGCAGTTAAGATGTGATTGGCTGGTCCTTTATCAACTACCACTTTATCACTTCACCGAGCTTAATAAATCTGCCCCACAATTCTCAAGGGATCCTCACAGAGTTGCACATATCATAATATAGCAACAGTTCTGCATATACTGGGCAAAATGGGTCTTCTTAGGCACATTTTTATGTCTGTGCTCTTTAGGGAAATTACATCCCATTCTCCACATTGGACCCTGAATGTTCTCTACAGTCCACTCCATTTGTTTTTTTTGGAGAGTGGATCTGCACAACACAATATAGAGAAAGTATGGAGAAGTAGATATGTAATATGTGAGCATGGCAGTATCATCATGTGCATCATCAGTGTACCATCAGCAGAACACCCATAGTGGCTACAGATCCAGCACATACATACTGTATTTAGAGAACCTATAATCATTTTAGCAGAAAAATACAATCTACAAATGATGTGTAGCCAGACAATTGATGGGTGACAGGACCCTGAATCGGTAAGTGCTGCGCATACAAACTTGCACGATGCAAGGGATGACGGCGTGCTCTAACATGCCACAGCATGGCCTCATTAGCAATATCTTCTGGTTGACCCTGCAGTATTGCCGACCAGAAGATGTCGCCTGCAACCACGGGAGCACACAAATTGGACATAACACACTTAACGATATGCCTTATACGCCGTTGCGATTTACCCAGAAATGATAAATCAGGCCAATATCATTCTAGTGTGTACCCACTCTTAGAGAAAGATAAACTGGACGGACATAAAGTACCAACCAACCAGTTCATAACTGTCGTTTTTCAATCAGCTTGTAAGATGGCAGTTAGGAGCTGATTGGCTGTTACTTTATCTCTCTCTCCTAGGCTTAAGTTGGGCACACACTGTAGCAACGGGCATTCATTCCGACATCGAAACAAATGCACTCGAGCCCAGACTGAGTGTACACACTAGAACAAGTTTAATGAAGGACGGAACAATCATTAGCATAAACAAGGTCAGTACACATCAAACCTAGCGTCCGTCGCTAGCGACCGGAGAAGCATTTTACACTACTCAATTCAAGTTGCTTACATTGGTTAGATGGCTAAAGGCCCGTACACACTGGTCGATGTATCGGCCGTTCTCTTGAACGGCCGATACATCGCGGGACCGTCGGCCAGTGTGTACGGGCGATACGTCTGTGAACTCCGTCGTTCACAGACGTATCGCGTCGGCCGCGCAGCACAGCCGACAGCCAATATATCTAACGATATATTGGCCCGTCGCTGTGTGTGTACGGGGCGGTCGTCCGACCGCCCGTACACATGCTGCGGCGGCCGGCGGTGATTGACAGGTGAACTGGGCGGGCGCGAGCGCCCGCCCAGTTCATGACGTCAGTTCCCCGACGGATCGGGCTGTGTGTATGCACAGCACACTGCCCGATCCGTACATAGATATATCTGCAGATCAATTGATCTGCAGATATATCTAATAGTGTGTACCCACCTTAAGAAACTGCATGCTCCCAACTGACCAGAAACACAGGCTCACACTCAATAAAGGGCTATATTAAAGAGTTTATCTACCAGGGGATTGTCCACGAAATTTACAAAATAGACAACAGAAAGAAAATAAATTTCCTTAAAATAGAAGAGAACCTGTCTTTAATGCAAATATTTCTTCTTCATGTCCATAGATATGTCATCTCTTCCCATTCCTACAAAATGAATTTCTCTTGCATGAAGGTCTGTATAGACATATTCTTATCCTGTGCACTAGCAAGGAAACGGCCCAAACCGCTGACCTCACAACATCAGACGATGCAGAACTATGTATCCACACAGACAACACAGTCTAGGCCCATGTTAATACGCTTCCCTATAAAAATCAATTAAGTTACACAAAAATAGGTCATATTTCCACGAAACTTTTGCACTTTCATAAATTGTTATTTGTTATCAATAAAGTTTTATTTGAATACATCTGTGCCTCACTGTTTCTCCTGACAGAGATTATCACCTTTCTTTCCCGTGACCTTTTCCATTGCCTTACCTCAGTGGCTGGAGGCCAGAGAGCATGAATGTGCATTGGTGTTTACAGAAGAAAGAAGAGAGACACAGCAGTGAGGAAAATGGAAGCATAGAACCAGAGGCAGCAGCAAGATAAAGCTTCAAGACCTACTGTAAGTAGAGCACTGGTGAAGATGGATACTGAAGTAGTGTTATAAGAAGGATGCAGACATGAGGTGGCACAAAAAAGACCGACTCAATGGACAAAAGGAAGAAGCAGGAAGAACAGTGGATAGAAGGAAAAGGACAATGTTAGTGGACAGAAAGAGGCAACAGTAAGAAGCAGGATGGTCCAGTGTACAAGACGACAGGTGTAGTGAACAGAAGGAATAAAAACCGTTGCAGTGGACAAGGGGAAGAAGCAGAAAGAAGAGGAGTGGCAGTGAATAGAAGGAAAAGGGATAGTGACAGTGAACGGCAGGGAGCAGCAGTAAGGAGTACACTGTCAGGAGACTGAAGGAAGAAGTAGGAAAACTATGTCAGTGAAGAGAAAAGAAGGAGCACGGCAGAAGTGGACAGGAGGGGGTAGCAGAATAGAGAACAGCGACAGCAGACACAAGGAAGCAGAACAGCAGCATATGTTAAAAAAATTAGGAACTTAATACCTACCGGTAATTCCTTTTCTCCTAGTCCGTAGTGGATACTGGAGTCTTGTACTTTAGTAGCATGGGGTATAGATTGGGCCAACTGGAGCCTGGCACTTTAAAACTTTTAGTGTGTGCTGGCTCCTCCCCTCTATGCCCCCCCCACCCGACCCAGTCCAGGAAAACTGTGCCTGAGAAGACAGATATAATATGAGAGAAGAAAATTTACAACAGCGCTGAGGCAACAAGCCAATACACAACCCTGAATGAAAGGGAGTCGCTAACCCGAACAGAGGGTAGCAACACCAACCTAAACCAGATAGCACAGCTATCCCAACAATAAAATGGGACCGCAACCCCGGTCCAACCAAATACTTACACAGGTAAGCAGGAAGGAAGCACTGAGGCGGGCGCTCAGTATCCACTACAAACTAGGAGAAAATAAGAATTTACTTACCGATAATTCTATTTCTCGTAGACCGTAGTGGATGCTGGGGACTCCGTAAGGACCATGCTGGGGACTCCGTAAGGACCATGGGGAATAGCGGCTCCGCAGGAGACTGGGCACAAAAGAAAAGCTTTAGAACTACCCGGTGTGCACTGGCTCCTCCCCCTATGACCCTCCTCCAAGCCTCAGTTAGGATACTGTGCCCGGACGAGCGTACACAATAAGGAAGGATTTTGAATCCCGGGTAAGACTCATACCAGCCACACCAATCACACCGTACAACTCGTGATCTAAACCCAGTTAACAGCATGATAACAGAGGAGCCTCTAGAAAAGATGGCTCACTACAGCAATAACCCGATTTTTTTTGGTAACAATAACTATGTACCAGTATTGCAGACAATCCGCACTTGGGATGGGCGCCCAGCATCCACTACGGACTACGAGAAATAGAATTATCGGTAAGTAAATTCTTATTTTCTCTAACGTCCTAAGTGGATGCTGGGGACTCCGTAAGGACCATGGGGATTATACCAAAGCTCCCAAACGGGCGGGAGAGTGCGGATGACTCTGCAGCACCAAATGAGAGAACTCCAGGTCCTCCTCAGCCAGGGTATCAATTTTGTAGAATTTTACAATCGTATTTGCTCCTGACCAAGTAGCTGCTCGGCAAAGTTGTAAAGCCGAGACCCCTCGGGCAGCCGCCCAAGATGAGCCCATCTTCCTTGTGGAGTGGGCATTTACAGATTTTTGGCTGTGGCAGGCCTGCCACAGAATGTGCAAGCTGAATTGTACTACAAATCCAACGAGCAATAGTCTGCTTAGAAGCAGGAGCACCCAGCTTGTTGGGTGCATACAGGATAAACAGCGAGTCAGATTTTCTGACTCCAGCCGTCCTGGAAATATATATTTTCAGGGCCCTGACAACGTCTAGCAACTTGGAGTCCTCCAAGTCCCTAGTAGCCGCAGGCACCACAATAGGTTGGTTCAGGTGAAACGCTGAAACCACCTTAGGGAGAAACTGAGGACGAGTCCTCAATTCCGCCCTGTCCGAATGGAAAATCAGATAATGGCTTTTACAGGATAAAGCCGCCAATTCTGACCCGCGCCTGGCCCAGGCCAGGGCCAACAGCATGACCACTTTCCATGTGAGATATTTTAACTCCACAGATTTAAGTGGTTCAAACCAATGTGACTTTTTGGAACCCAAAAACTACATTGAGATCCCAAGGTGCCACTGGAGGCACAAAAGGAGGCTGTATATGCAGTACCCCTTTTACAACGTCTGAACTTCAGGGACTGAAGCTAGTTCTTTTTGGAAGAAAATTGACAGGGCCGAAATTTGAACCTTAATGGACCCCAATTTCAGGCCCATAGACACTCCTGTTTGCAGGAAATGTAGGAATCGACCCAGTTGAATTTCCTCCGTCGGGCCTTACTGGCCTCGCACCACGCAACATATTTTCGCCAAATGCGGTGATAATGTTTTGCGGTTACATCCTTCCTGGCTTTGATCAGGATAGGGATGACTTCATCCGGAATGCCTTTTCTCTAACGTCCTAAGTGGATGCTGGGGACTCCGTCAGGACCATGGGGAATAGCGGCTCCGCAGGAGACAGGGCACAAAAATAAAGCTTTAGGATTAGGTGGTGTGTACTGGCTCCTCCCCCTATAACCCTCCTCCAAGCCTCTGTTAGGTTTTGTGCCCGTCCGAGCAGGGTGCAATCTAGGTGGCTCTCTTAAAGAGCTGCTTAGAAAAAGTTTTTTAGGTTTTTTATTTTCAGTGAGTCCTGCTGGCAACAGGCTCACTGCATCGAGGGACTTAGGGGAGAGAATTTCAACTCACCTGCGTGCAGGATGGATTGGATTCTTAGGCTACTGGACACCATTAGCTCCAGAGGGAGTCGGAACACAGGTCTCACCCTGGGGTTCGTCCCGGAGCCGCGCCGCCGACCCCCCTTACAGATGCTGAAGATTGAAGGTCCGGAAACAGGCGGCAGAAGGCTCTTCAGTCTTCATGAAGGTAGCGCACAGCACTGCAGCTGTGCGCCATTGTTGTCACACACTTCACACCAAGCGGTCACGGAGGGTGCAGGGCGCTGCTGGGGGCGCCCTGGGCAGCAATATTTTAATACCTTATGGCAAAAGAATACATCACATATAGCCATTAAGGCTATATGTATGTATTTAACCCATGCCAGTTATCTAAAACTACGGGAGGAAAGCCCGCCGAAATAGGGGGCGGGGCTTATTCTCCTCAGCACACAGCGCCATTTTCCTGCTCAGCTCCGCTGTGAGGAAGGCTCCCAGGGCTCTCCCCTGCACTGCACTACAGAAACAGGGTAAAACAGAGAGGGGGGGCATTTTTTGGCGATATATTGGATATATTTAAGCTGCTATAAGGAACAACACTTATATAAGGTTGTTCCCATATATATTATAGCGCTTGGGTGTGTGCTGGCAAACTCTCCCTCTGTCTCCCCAAAGGGCTAGTGGGGTGATGTCACCCCCCAGGGAGTCGACACCGGAATGGATGGCTTTGTTTATGGAATTACGTGATAATGTCAGCACATTACAAAAATCAGTTGACGACATGAGACGGCCGGCAAACCAGTTAGTACCTGCCCAGGCGTCTCAGACACCGTCAGGGGCTGTAAAGCGCCCTTTACCTCAGTCGGTCGACACAGACCCAGACACTGAATCTAGTGTCGACGGTGATGAAACAAACGTATTTTCAAGTAGGGCCACACGTTATATGATCACGGCAATGAAGGAGGCTTTGCATATCTCTGATACTGCAAGTACCACAAAAAGGGGTATTATGTGGGGGGTGAAAAAACTACCTGTAGTTTTTCCTGAATCAGAGGAATTAAATTTCAAAAAAGTTATTAGCATTATACCCTTTCCCGCCAGAGGTTAGGGCGCGCTGGGAAACACCCCCTAGGGTGGATAAGGCGCTCACACGCTTATCAAAACAAGTGGCGTTACCGTCTCCTGATACGGACGCCCTCAAGGATCCAGCGGATAGGAGACTGGAAACTACCCTAAAAAGTATATACACACATACTGGTGTTATACTGCGACCAGCCATCGCCTCAGCCTGGATGTGCAGTGCTGGGGTCGTCTGGTTGGATTCCCTGACTGAAAATATTGATACCCTGGATAGGGACAGTATTTTATTGACTATAGAGCAATTAAAGGATGCTTTCCTTTATATGCGAGATGCGCAGAGAGATATTTGCACTCTGGCATCGAGAGTAAATGCGATGTCCATATCTGCCAGAAGGAGTTTATGGACGCGACAGTGGTCAGGTGATGCGGATTCCAAACGACATATGGAAGTATTGCCGTATAAAGGGGAGGAATTATTTGGCGTCGGTCTATCGGATCTGGTGGCCACGGCAACTGCCGGAAAATCCACTTTTTTACCTCAGACCCCCTCCCAACAGAAAAAGACACCGTCTTTTCAGCCGCAGTCCTTTCGGTCCTATAAGAACAAGCGGACAAAAGGACAGTCATATCTGCCTCGGGGCAGAGGAAGGGGTAAGAGAGGGCAGCAAGCAGCCCCTGCCCAGGAACAGAAGCCCTCCCAGGGTTCTGCAAAGCCCTCAGCATGACGCTGGGGCCTTACAAGCGGACTCAGGAGCGGTGGGGGGTCGACTCAAGAATTTCAGCGCACAGTGGGCTTGCTCACAGGTGGACCCCTGGATTCTGCAGGTAGTATCTCAGGGTTACAGGTTGGAATTCGAGAAGTCTCCCCCTCGCCGGTTCCTAAAGTCTGCTTTGCCAACGTCTCCCTCAGACAGGGCGACAGTATTGGAAGCCATTCACAAGCTGTTTTCTCAGCAGGTGATAGTCAAGGTACCCCTCCTACAACAGGGAAAGGGGTATTACTCCACGCTATTTGTGGTACCGAAGCCGGACGGCTCGGTAAGACCTATTCTAAATCTGAAATCTTTGAACCTGTACATACAAAAATTCAAGTTCAAGATGGAGTCACTCAGAGCAGTGATAGCGAATCTGGAAGAAGGGGACTTTATGGTGTCCCTGGACATAAAGGATGCTTACCTGCATGTCCCAATTTGCCCTTCACATCAAGGGTACCTCAGGTTCGTGGTGCAAAACTGTCATTATCAGTTTCAGACGCTGCCGTTTGGATTGTCCACGGCACCTCGGGTCTTTACCAAGGTAATGGCCGAAATGATGATCCTTCTACGAAGAAGAGGCGTATTAATTATCCCTTACTTGGACGATCTCCTGATAAGGGCAAGGTCCAGAGAACAGCTGGAAGACGGAGTAGCACTAACCCAACTAGTGCTGCAACAACACGGGTGGATTCTGAATTTTCCAAAATCTCAGTTGACCCCGACGACACGTCTGCTGTTCCTGGGAATGATTCTGGACACGGTTCAGAAAAAGGTGTTTCTTCCGGAGGAGAAAGCCAGGGAGTTATCCGAACTTGTCAGGAACCTCCTAAAACCAGGGACAGTGTCTGTGCATCAATGCACAAGAGTCCTGGGAAAGATGGTGGCTTCTTACGAAGCGATTCCATTCGGCAGATTCCACGCACGAACTTTTCAGTGGGATCTGCTGGACAAATGGTCCGGTTCGCATCTGCAGATGCATCAGCGGATAACCTTATCGCCATGGACAAGGGTGTCTCTTCTGTGGTGGTTGCAGAGTGCTCATCTGTTAGAGGGCCGCAGATTCGGCATACAGGACTGGGTCCTGGTGACCACGGATGCCAGTCTGAGAGGCTGGGGAGCGGTCACACAGGGAAGAAACTTCCAGGGAGTATGGTCAAGCCTGGAGATGTCTCTTCACATAAATATACTGGAGCTAAGAGCGATTTACAATGCTCTAAGTCTGGCAAAACCCCTGCTTCAGGGTCAGCCGGTGTTGATCCAGTCGGACAACATCACGGCAGTCGCCCACGTAAACAGACAGGGCGGCACAAGAAGCAGGACAGCAATGGCAGAAGCTGCAAGGATTCTTCGCTGGGCGGAAGATCATGTGATAGCACTGTCAGCAGTATTCATTCCGGGAGTGGACAACTGGGAAGCAGACTTCCTCAGCAGACACGATCTACACCGGGGAGAGTGGGGACTTCATCCAGAAGTCTTCCACATGATTGTGAACCGTTGGGAAAAACCAATGGTGGATATGATGGCGTCCCGCCTCAACAAAAAACTGGACAGGTATTGCGCCAGGTCAAGAGATCCTCAGGCAATAGCTGTGGACGCTCTGGTAACACCGTGGGTGTTCCAGTCAGTGTATGTGTTCCCTCCTCTGCCTCTCATACCAAAAGTACTGAGAATTATACGGCAAAAGGGAGTAAGAACGATACTAGTGGCTCCGGATTGGCCAAGAAGAACTTGGTACCCGGAACTTCAAGAGATGCTCACGGAGGATCCGTGGCCTCTACCTCTAAGACGGGACCTGCTTCAGCAGGGACCGTGTCTATTCCAAGACTTACCGCGGCTGCGTTTGACGGCATGGCGGTTGAACGCCGAATTCTAAGGGAAAAAGGCATTCCGGAAGAGGTCATTCCTACACTGGTAAAAGCCAGGAAGGAGGTGACTGCACAACATTATCACCGCATTTGGAGAAAATATGTTGCGTGGTGTGAGGCCAGGAAGGCCCCCACGGAGGAATTTCAACTGGGTCGATTCCTACATTTCCTGCAAACAGGATTGTCTATGGGCCTCAAATTGGGGTCCATTAAGGTTCAAATTTCGGCCCTGTCGATTTTCTTCCAGAAAGAATTGGCTTCAGTTCCTGAAGTCCAGACTTTTGTAAAAGGAGTACTACATATACAGCCCCCGGTTGTGCCCCCAGTGGCACCGTGGGATCTTAATGTAGTCTTGGATTTTCTCAAATCCCATTGGTTTGAGCCGCTCAAATCGGTGGAGTTGAAGTATCTTACATGGAAAGTAACCATGCTACTGGCCCTGGCTTCAGCCAGGAGAGTATCAGAATTGGCGGCTTTATCATATAAGAGCCCATATCTGATTTTCCATACGGACAGGGCAGAACTGCGGACGCGTCCTCATTTTCTGCCTAAGGTGGTGTCAGCGTTTCACCTGAACCAGCCTATTGTGGTGCCTGCGGCTACTAACGAGTTGGAGGATTCCAAGTTGTTGGACGTGGTCCGGGCATTGAAAATATATATTTCAAGAACGGCGGGAGTCAGAAAGTCTGACTCACTGTTTATATTGTATGCACCCAACAAGATGGGTGCTCCTGCTTCTAAGCAGACGATTGCTCGTTGGATTTGTAGCACAATTCAACTTGCACATTCTGTGGCAGGCTTGCCACAACCTAAATCTGTCAAGGCCCATTCCACAAGGAAAGTGGGCTCATCCTGGGCGGCTGCCCGGGGAGTCTCGGCATTACAACTCTGCCGAGCTGCTACTTGGTCAGGGGCAAACACGTTTGCAAAATTCTACAAATTTGATACCCTGGCTGAGGAGGACCTTGAGTTCTCTCATTCGGTGCTGCAGAGTCATCCGCACTCTCCCGCCCGTTTGGGAGCTTTGGTATAATCCCCATGGTCCTGACGGAGTCCCCAGCATCCACTTAGGACGTTAGAGAAAATAAGAATTTACTTACCGATAATTCTATTTCTCGTAGTCCGTAGTGGATGCTGGGCGCCCATCCCAAGTGCGGATTGTCTGCAATACTTGTACATAGTTATTGTTACAAAAAAAAAATCGGGTTGTTATTTGTTGTGAGCCGTCTGTTCAGAGGCTCCTACGTTTGTCATACTGTTAACTGGGTTCAGATCACAAGTTATACGGTGTGATTGGTGTGGCTGGTATGAGTCTTACCCGGGGTTCAATATCCTTCCTTATTGTGTACGCTCGTCCGGGCACAGTATCCTAACTGAGGCTTGGAGGAGGGTCATAGGGGGAGGAGCCAGTACACACCACCTAATCCTAAAGCTTTATTTTTGTGCCCTGTCTCCTGCGGAGCCGCTATTCCCCATGGTCCTGACGGAGTCCCCAGCATCCACTACGGACTACGAGAAATAGAATTATCGGTAAGTAAATTCTTATTTTTTCCTTCAGGATCCGGCGTTCAACCGCCATGCCGTCAAACGCAGTCGCGGTAAGTCTTGGAACAGACAGGGTCCTTGCTGGAGCAGGTCCCTTCTTAGAGGTAGAGGCCACGGATCCTCCGTGAGCATCTCTTGAAGTTCCGGTTACCAAGTCCTTCTTGGCCAATCCGGAGCCACGAATATAGTGCTTACTCCTCTCCATCTTATCAATCTCAGTACCTTGGGTATGAGAGGCAGATGAAGGAACACATACACCCACGGTGTTACCCGAGCGTCTACAGCTATTGCCTGAGGGTCCCTTGACCTGGCGCAATACCTGTCGAGTTTTTCCCAACGGTTTATAATCATGTGGAAGACTTCTGGGTGAAGTCCCCACTCTCCCGGGTGGAGGTCGTGTCTGCTGAGGAAGTCTGCTTCCCAGTTGTCCACTCCCGGAATTGCTGACAGTGCTATCACATGATTTTCCGCCCAGCGAAGAATCCTTGCAGCTTCTGCCATTGCCCTCCTGCTTCTTGTGCCACCCTGTCTGTTTACGTGGGTGACTGCCGTGATGTTGTCCGACTGGATCAACACCGGCTGACCTTGAAGCAGAGGTCTTGCTAAGCTTAGAGCATTGTAAATGGCCCTTAGCTTCAGGATATTTATGTGAAGTGATGTCTCCAGGCTTGACCATAAGCCCTGGAAATTCCTTCCCTGTGTGACTGCTCCCCAGCCTCGCAGGCTGGCATCCGTGGTCACCAGGACCCAGTCCTGAATGCCGAATCTGCGGCCCTCTAGAAGATGAGCACTCTGCAACCACCACAGGAGGGACACCCTTGTTCTTGGTGACAGGGTTATCCGCTGATGCATCTGAAGATGCGACCCGGACCATTTGTCCAGCAGGTCCCACTGGAAAGTTCTTGCGTGGAATCTGCCGAATGGGATTGCTTCGTAGGAAGCCACCATTTTACCCAGAACCCTTGTGCATTGATGCACTGAGACTTGGCTCGGTTTTAGGAGGTTCCTGACTATCTCGGATAACTCCCTGGCTTTCTCCTCCGGGAGAAACACCTTTTTCTGGACTGTGTCCAGGATCATCCCTAGGAACAGAAGACGAGTCGTCGGAACCAGCTGCGATTTTGGAATATTGAGAATCCAATCGTGCTGCCGCAACACTACCTGAGATAGTGCTACACCGACCTCCAACTGTTCCCTGGATCTTACCCTTATCAGGGAATCGTCCCAGTAAGGGATAACTAAAATTCCCTTCCTTCGAAGGAATATCATCATTTCGGCCATTACCTTGGTAAAGACCCGGGGTGCCGTGGACCATCCATACGGCAGCGTCTGAACGGATAGTGACAGTTCTGTACCATAAACCTGAGGTACCCTTGGTGAGAAGGGTAAATTTGGACATGAAGGTAAGCATCCTTGATGTCCCGAGACATCATGTAGTCCCCTTCTTCCAGGTTCGCAATCACTGCTCTGAGTGACTCAATCTTGAATTTGAACCTCTGTATGTAAGTGTTCAAAGGTTTTAGATTTAGAATCGGTCTCACCGAGCCGTCCGGCTTCGGTACCACAACAGTGTGGAATAATACCCCGTTCCCTGTTGCAGGAGGGGTACCTTGATTATCACCTGCTGGGAATACAGCTTGTGAATGGCTTCCAAAACTGTCTCCCTGTCAGAAGGAGACATCGGTAAAGCCGACTTTAGGAAACGGCGAGGGGGAAACATCTCGAATTCCAATTTGTACCCCTGAGATATCACCTGAAGGATCCAGGGGTCTACTTGCGAGTGAGCCCACTGCGCGCTGAAATTCATTGAGACGGGCCCCCCACCGTGCCTGATTCTGCTTGTAAAGCCCCAGCGTCATACTGAGGGCTTGGCAGAGGCGGGAGAGGGTTTCTGTTCCTGGGAACTGGCTGATTTCTGCAGCCTTTTTTCCTCTCCCTCTGTCACGGGGCAGAAATGAGGAACCTTTTGCCCGCTTGTCCACGAAAAGACTGTGCCTGATAATACGGCGTCTTCTCATGTTGAGAGGCGACCTGGGGTACAAACGTGGATTTCCCAGCTGTTGCCATGGCCACCAGGTCTGAAAGACCGACCCCAAATAACTCCTCCCCTTAATAAGGCAATACTTCCAAATGCCGTTTGAAATCCGCATCACCTGACCACTGTCGTGTCCATAACCCTCTACTGGTAGAAATGGACAACGCACTTAGACTTGATGCCAGTCGGCAAATATTCCGCTGTGCATCACGCATATATAGAAATGCATCTTTTAAATGCTCTATAGGCAAAAATATACTGTCCCTATCTAGGGTATCAATATTTTCAGTCAGGGAATCCGACCACGCCAACCCAGCACTGCACATCCAGGCTGAGGCGATTGCTGGTCGCAGTATAACACCAGTATGTGTGTAAATACATTTTAGGATACCCTCCTGCTTTCTATCAGCAGGATCCTTAAGGGCGGCCATCTCAGGAGAGGGTAGAGCCCTTACAAGCGTGTGAGCGCTTTATCCACCCTAGGGGGTGTTTCCCAACGCACCCTAACCTCTGGCGGGAAAGGATATAATGCCAATAACATTTTAGAAATTATCAGTTGTTATCGGGGGAAACCCACGCATCATCACACACCTCATTTAATTTCTCAGATTCAGGAAAACTACAGGTAGTTTTTCCTCACCGAACATAATACCCCTTTTTGGTGGTACTCGTATTATCAGAAATGTGTAAAACATTTTTCATTGCCTCAATCATGTAACGTGTGGCCCTACTGGAAGTCACATTTGTCTCTTCACCGTCGACACTGGAGTCAGTATCCGTGTCGGCGTCTATATCTGCCATCTGAGGTAACGGGCGCTTTAGAGCCCCTGACGGCCTATGAGACGTCTGGACAGGCACAAGCTGAGTAGCCGGCTGTCTCATGTCAACCACTGTCTTTTATACAGAGCTGACACTGTCACGTAATTCCTTCCAACAGTTCATCCACTCAGGTGTCGACCCCCTAGGGGGTGACATCACTATTACAGGCAATCTGCTCCGTCTCCACATCATTTTTCTCCTCATACATGTCGACACAAACGTACCGACATACAGCACACACACAGGGAATGCTCTGATAGAGGACAGGACCCCACTAGCCCTTTGGGGAGACAGAGGGAGAGTTTGCCAGCACACACCAGAGCGCTATATATATACAGGGATAACCTTATATAAGTGTTTTTCCCCTTATAGCTGCTGTTTTATTTAATACTGCGCGTAATTAGTGCCCCCCCTCTCTTTTTTAACCCTTTCTGTAGTGTAGTGACTGCAGGGGAGAGCCAGGGAGCTTCACTCCAACGGAGCTGTGAGGGAAAATGGCGCCAGTGTGCTGAGGAGATAGGCTCCGCCCCCTTATCGGCGGCCTTATCTCCCGTTTTTCTGTGGAATCTGGCAGGGGTTAAATGCATCCATATAGCCCAGGAGCTATATGTGATGCATTTTTTGCCATCCAAGGTGTTTTTATTGCGTCTCAGGGCGCCCCCCCCCCAGCGCCCTGCACCCTCAGTGACCGGAGTGTGAAGTGTGCTGAGAGCAATGGCGCACAGCTGCAGTGCTGTGCGCTACCTTGTTGAAGACAGGACGTCTTCTGCCGCCGATTTTCCGGACCTCTTCTGTCTTCTGGCTCTGTAAGGGGGCCGGCGGCGCGGCTCTGGGACCCATCCATGGCTGGGCCTGTGATCGTCCCTCTGGAGCTAATGTCCAGTAGCCTAAGAAGCCCAATCCACTCTGCACGCAGGTGAGTTCGCTTCTTCTCCCCTTAGTCCCTCGATGCAGTGAGCCTGTTGCCAGCAGGTCTCACTGAACCTAAAAAACCTAAAACTAAACTTTTCACTAAGCAGCTCAGGAGAGCCACCTAGTGTGCACCCTTCTCGTTCGGGCACAAAATCTTAACTGAGGCTTGGAGGAGGGTCATAGGGGGAGGAGCCAGTGCACACCAGGTAGTTCTAAAGCTTTTCTTTTGTGCCCAGTCTCCTGCGGAGCCGCTATTCCCCATGGTCCTTACGGAGTCCCCAGCATGGTCCTTACGGAGTCCCCAGCATCCACTTAGGACGTTAGAGAAAAGGAATTACCGGTAGGTATTAAATTCCTATTTTCTCTTACGTCCTAGTGGATACTGGGGTTTTGTACTTTAGTACCATGGGGAAGTCCCAAAGCTCCCAAACGGGTGGGAGAGTGCTGAGACCCCTGTAAAACCGCCTGACCAAACTGAAGGTCATCCTTGAAAGAAAAATGCAATGTAGATCCTCTGGTAAGTCCTCTGGTTAGCAGCTCAGTAACATGTAATGGTGACTCAGAGGCAACTCCCTGAGAAATACCTCCACCCTAATGAATAGGATAAATGCAGAAACAAAAATGGTACCAATACATACAACCAAGCGCGTCACAGTAGGGGAATGTTAGAGTCAGGGACCTGTTGAACTCAGTAGTCCATTCCCATGAAATTTAAATGATATCAAAAAGAGAAACATAGAAAGTACATATAGTGAAGCACAGTCAAGTAAAGTGCAGAGGTATGAGCACACTAAGAAACATTTATTCAAAATACATCAAGTTAAAAAATAGCAGCCTCTGGATATAACACAAAGTGCAATGTGTATAGCAGCAAGTGGAAGAATCCACACAGAATCACAGGCAAGACAGTAGCAGCATCTAACGCAGAAGGTAATGTGTATGGCCACAAATGATCTGTCCACATAGGGAGTCCAACATGGGTAATTACCGGAAGTAGGTGAGAAAAAAGCGTTCAAGTTGAAATCTTTCCACAGCAACCGCAGCGCCTCCTCCACCTTTCGTCCGGTATGCAGCCCAGGCTCTTCCAAAGATGATGAGATGGATATAGCCTTGGCCAAGGTATCGAACCTATAGAATTTGAAAACGTGTTCGAACCAGACATGTTGCAGCTTGGCACAATTGAAGGGCCGAGACACCTCGGGCAGCCGCCCAGGAAGAGCCCACTGACCTCGTCGAGTGGGCCTCAATAGACGACGGCAAAAGCAGAGCCGCCGAAGTATAGGCCTGTTGAATGGTCAACCGAAGCCAATGATCAATAGATTGTTTAGAGGCTGGCCGACCAATCTTGGAGGCATCATAAAGGACAAACAGTGAGTCCTGACCACATCCAAGGACTCAGGACCAATGGAAGCGTCAGATAACACCCGAACCACAATAGGCTGATTCACATGAAAAGCGGACACCACTTTCGGCAAAACCTGAGGACGGATCCTAAATTTCACCCTGTCTGCATGAAAAATCAAATAAGGGCTCTTACAGGATAAGGCCCCTAATTCAGAGACACGCCTGGCAAACGCCAAAGCGAATAACATCACCGTCTTCCAGGTGAGAGATTTCAACTCCACCCTATGTAAGGGTTCAAACCAATCCGATTGGAGAAAAGACAGAACCACATTGAGGTCCCACGGAGCCGTGGGAGGTACAAAGGGCGGTTGCATATGAAGAACACCCTTTAGAAAAGTCTGTACTTCAGGCAACATGGCAAGCTGTTTCTGGAAGAAAATAGAGAGTGCCGAAATCTGGACTTTGACGAAGCCTAAGCGTAGGCCAATATCCACTCCCGCTTGCAGGAAAAGTAGAAAACGACCAATTCTAAATTACACGGGAGAAACCTTCCTTCTTCCACACCAGGAAACATACTTTTTCCAGATACGATAATAATGTTTTGACGTAACCGTCTTCCTGGCCTGGACCATGGTGGAAATAATCTGAGAGGGAAGACCCTTTCTCGCTAGAATCTCCCTCTCAACTTCCAAGCCGTCAAATGTAACGTCTGGATAGACAAACGAACCTTGCTGAAGAAGATCGTCTTGGAGTGGCAGAGGCCAGGGATCCTCCAAAGCCATGGCCAGGAGGTCCGAGTACCACGCTCGTCGAGGCCAATCCGGGGCAATTAGAACTGCCAGAACGCTTTCTCTTCTTAGCCTTTTTAGCACCCTTGGGAGCAACGGTAAAGTAGGGAACAGGTACACATATTGGTACGTCCACGGCGCCGTCAGTGCGTCCACTGCTACAGCTTGCGGATCCCTCGTTCTGGAACAATAACGGCATAACTTCTTGTTGAGACGAGAAGCCATCAGATCTATCTGCTGACAGCCCCACCGGTGAATTAGTTATTGAAACACCTGGGGATGTAGGCCCCATTCCCCCACATGGAGGTCGTGCCTGCTGAGGAAGTCTGCTCCCCAGTTGTCCACTCCTGGAATGAATATGGCTGAGATGGCCCTTGCATTGGCCTCTGCCCAGAAGAGGATCTTTGACACTTCTCGCATCGCCGCTCTGCTTCTTGTTCCCCCTTGTCAGTTTATGTATGCCACCACCGTGGCGTTGTCCGATTGAACCTGGATCGCTTGACCCTTCAGGAGATGGGAGGCTTGTAGAAGGGCATTGTAAACTGCCCTGAGTTCCAGGATGTTTATCGGTAAAGTCGATTTCTGAACTGTCCACAACCTTTGGAACTGGGCCCCTTGGGTCACCGCTTCCCAACCCTGGAGACTGGCATCCGTTGTCAGTAGAATCCACGAGTTGATATTGAAACATCTGCCCTCTACCAGGTGAGGAATTTGAAGCCACCATAATAGAGAAATCCGGGCTTTCGGAGATAGGGTAACATCCTGATGTATATGCAGGTGAGAACCCGACCACTTGTCCAGCAGATCTAGTTGAAATGGCCGGGCATGAAACCTGTCGTATTGGATTGCCTCGTAAGCAGCCACCATCTTGCCCAGTAATCTGATGCAAAGAAGTATAGACACCCTGCGAGGACTGAGTACCGAGCAGACCATAGCCTGGATAGCCGAGGCCTTGTCCATCGGGAGAAACACCTTTTGAGAAACCGTATCATTCCCAGGAACTGAAGGATCCAGATGAGATTTCTGAAATTTTAAGATCCACCCATGATCTGTGATTAGGCAGGTAGTCGGATCGATGCTGTGTAGCAGACGTTCCCAGGAAACAGCCTTTATTAGGAGATCGTCCAAGTAGGGGATTATGTTTACTCCCATCATTCGCAGTTGCAGCATCATCTCCGCCATGACCTTGGTGAAGACCCTCGGAGCTGTGGATAATCTGAAGGGTAAGGCCTGAAACTGGAAATGGTCGTCCAATATGGCGAACCTGAGGTAAGCCTGATGAGGGGCCCACATGGTAATGTGAAGGTAAGCGTCCTTGACATCTAGAGACACCAGGAACTCCCCCTCCTTCAGAGTGGACACCACCGCCCCCAGGGACTCCATCTTGAATTTGAACACCCGCAGATACGGGTTGAGACACTTCAGATTCAAGATGGGGCGCACCGAACCATCTGGTTTGAAAACGACAAAAAGACTGCAGTAAAAACCCCTGTTGTATAACGGAGTAGGCACGGAAACTACCACCCCTGTCTGCAAAAGTTTTTGAATAGCCTCTTGCAAGGTAACTTTTGCTGCAGGTAAAGCTGGTAAGCCCGACTTGAAAAACCTTTGAGGAGGGAGTGTTTGGAATTCCAGCCGGTATCCGTGGGAAATGAGGTCCCTCACCCAAGGATCCCGGCAGGACTCCTTCCACACATGGGCGAAGTGTTGAAGGCGAGCACCTACCTGAATGTCGCCTTGTCGCTGGGGCCAACTGTCACGCGGATGGTTTAGCGGCAGAGGATCCGGTGGTCTGGTCTAGGGAGACAGCAGGTGCAGGTTTACAGGACTTACCACGAGATCCTCTGGAAGTGGTGGAGACCCCTCGGCCCCTGCCTCTGAACCTTGCCACATGAAAGGACTACAAGGAGGGTCCGGGTTAAGACCGTCTAGCAGGTGGCGCAGCTGACGGCAGATACGTAGACTTACCCGCCATTGCTTGGGAGATCCATTTATTCAATTCGTCTCCAAACTAGGCATCATCTGTAAAGGGAAGATATTGTACACCCTTTTTGGAATCAGCACCCGCTGCCCATTGGCGTAACCACAGAGCTCTGCACGCTGAGACCGCCATAGCAGTAGTCCGGCCATTAATCTTACACATCTCCTTTATAGCCTCGCTCATAAAATTTGCAGCATCCTGTATATGTTGCAGCAGAGTAACTACCTCATCCCAGGGTAGAGAGTTTAAACCATCAATAACATTATCAGACCACCTTACCACAGCCCTGGAGATCCACCCGCAAAGTATCGGGGGACGCTGTGCTGACTTATAAATGGCCATGAGCGTTGTCTCAATTTTACGGTCAGCAGGCTCCTTCAGGGATACAGCCCCAGGAACAGGCAGTATCAATTTTTTTGACAGTCTGGTTAAAGATGTATCGACTGACGGGGGGGGGGGGTTTCCCAGACCTTCCTATCCTCATCTGGAAGGGGAAAGGTAGATAAAAACCTCTGAGGTATTTTAAATTTTTCATCAGTGTTTACACAAGCTTTACTGGCCAGGGAGTTTAACTCTTTAGACACCGGAAAGGTAGCTGAACTCTTGGGTCTTACATTAAAGTATAACTCCTCATGTGGTACCGCCTCCGGGTCCGGTATGTGAAGGACCTCTCTTATAGCAAAAATGAGAGCCTCCACCCCAGGGGACAGAGAGCTGTCCTCGTCCATATCATCATCATCCACATCTGGCTGATCAGAATAAGAATCGGACTGTAAAACCTGTGGCAGTGAGCGTTTGGGTGAACCCACTAGAGGGGGCTGCGAAGCCTTCCTGGAATCTTCTGCCTTAGCTACACAATCAATTGAGTGTTTTAACACCTGTCTCTCCCTTTTAGCTGCAGCTAGTTCAGAACGGACATTGTGAATCATGCCCTTAAAGCTGTCTAACCAGTCAGGTGCCTGTGAGCTGGGCCCTTGAGGAGACAAGGGGGGTCATTTAGACCCGTTCGCACGCTGCATTTTCTCACAGCCATGCGAACGGGTCTGAACTGCGCATGCGTGCGGGACGCAATGCGCAGGCGCGTCGTTGCCCGGCGACGGGGGTCAACGAAGAGCGACGGCTTCTACGAAGAAAGCGATCGCTGGGGCGATCACAAGAAGATTGACAGGCAGAAGGCATTTCTGGGTGGCAACTCACCGTTTTCTGGGAGTGTCTGAAGAAACGCAGGCGTGTCTGCCCATTGCAGAGGAGGGTACTTGACGTCAGCTGCTTCCTGGATCATCGCAGCAGCGGGTGAGGAAGTCCTGGGCTGTGTAGAAACTGCACAAACTTTTGTTTGTGCAGCTCACTGCACAGCCCATCGCGCCCCTGCAAAGCCCTTAACCCCTCCCCCTGTAGGCGGCGATTACCTGGTCGCAGCAGTGCAAAAAATAGTCTGCGTGTGACCAGGTCTGCATTGCTCCCAAGTAACATTGCTCACATATGAGAGACCCCGCTGAAGACGGGGTAGAATTACAAGCAGCACACATAACCAAGTCTTCAGACATTATACAGTAAACAACAGCGCAGCCCTTTGCCCAACACCCCACACGGACCCTAGAGAGCCCTTTGGAGTGACACTGAGGAGCGGACCCAGCAAACAGAACACAGCAGCACAATGTGTGAAAATAAGTGTATGTAAAATCAGTGCAGCGGTGTTACCGCTGACGTGCTCCCACCTGTCTATGACCCCCTGGTACCAGTTCAGACAGTCTGTAACAGCGTGGGTCCTCGAGGAGCAGAGTGCTGCAGCCTTGATGATCCTTAGATGACAGTGAGCACTGTGGGCCATAGCCCTGAGCCAGTTCCATCTGCGGCGAGCACCGCAGCTCCGGGCCCATGACCGCCGCGCGACATGCTGTTAAACTGCCCCTGGGACCCACTAACTGGGACCCCGGTGTAACACTCACCGCACCTGGTCTTCGGCATCTGTTAGAGGGTGGGGCACACATACTAACGATGAGTGATCAGCACCTCAGGAGCTCAGTGTCCGGTCAGCTGGGATTACGAAGCATTAACCCTCAGGAGGTTGGTTCGGTCCCCCCTCTAAGTCCCACGAAGCAGGTAGTCTGTCTGCCAAGCAGAGCTACCTGAAAATAATAAACTAAATTAAATTTAAAAGAAAAATCTCTGGAGCTCCAGAGAAGTGCACCCTGCTCCTTGAGCACATTTTTCTAAACTGGGTCTGGTGGGAGGGGCATAGAGGAGAGGAGCCAGCACACACATACACACATTAAAAGTTTTAAAGTGCCAGGCTCCAGTGGACCCAATCTATACCCCATGCTACTAAAGTACAAGACCCCAGTATACACTAGGATGTAAGAGAAATTAATATATCTATTTAGCTGGGTCAATTTAGAAAAAAACAAAATATGCAGTGATAATGATGATGACGATGATGACAATTGGCAGCTTCGGACCGGATACTTGCGGGTTCACCTAATCAGCTGATAGTAATTTATACATTACTGTGACTGCTATATTATATGAGGTAATTATAACCTACATCAGTGGTTCCCAAACTTTTTTTAATCATGGCGCCCTACAGTATCAGAATTTTTTCACGGCACCCCTAGGCCAAAAGTTTCTTATTAAAATTATGTTTATGTGTCATCCTTAGTTTCTTTAGTGTGGTGCGGGACAATATTTGCTTCTGTTTGTCCTCATATTTTATAATTGGCAGCCACAAGCACTGGTTTTGTCTATTACTTTGACCAAAAATAGTTTGAATTGGTCCTGGACCACCAATCCAAGGCACCCCTGCTAGTGTCCTGACCTAGGCACACAGTTTGGGAACCACTGACCTATATGCATTACTAAAATGGCATTTCCTTGTGGACTGCAGTAAGAAAATGCTCTTTAAAGGGTAAAATAACAGATTAGTATTTATTTGGTTTCACTAAATTGAAATGAATTTTTATTTGTGCTTATATTTAAATTAGATTTTATATGATAAGTGTGACTTTCACAGGGCCGTAAGTGTAAGTGCATCTTTTCATACTAACATTTCTGACACAAATGCATCCAACTCTGCATAAGTGTTTCTTTTTCTTAGTGGCTTGGCAGCTCCAGAATCTGCCTGAATGGTGACATTATACACAGTGCAGGATGGAACACTTTACAAGTAAATGGTACAAGGTTAGAAACCCAGAAATAATATTTCATACCATGAGAGTGAGCCATCTGCCAGTGCCCAATATTAGCCCTGTGTCCCTCCATCATGGCGAGAGGAAACGATACGACATCACCAGCTGCAAAGACATCAGGGACACTGGTGCGCATGAACTGTGGGGGGGGGGGCAAAAAAGTAACTTTGGTTCAGAGGCATGGTAACAGTGTAATGCATGAATAAACCTGAGCAAGATACTAAACCCTGCAATGTATAAACTTCTAACACAAAGAGTTTCATGTTGTCATAATAGAAGCTTTAGAATTCTAGTTCTGCCCCACTTATTTTGTATAGTTCATTTGCTCTACTGTATATGTTTTAAATAAGCAAGGCAGAGGACGTACAAGACAGAGGACATACAAGACAGAGGACATACAAGGCAGAGGACGTACAAGACAGAGGACGTACAAGACAGAGGACATAAGGTTCAAAGAGGGTTGCGATTACCTAAAGGATAAAAAAAATGGGCAGACTAGATGGGCCAAGTGGTTCTTATCTGCCGTCAAATTCTATGTTTCTATGACATACAAGACAGAGGACATACAAGGCAGAGGACATACAAGGAAGATGACATACAAGGCAGATGACATACAGAGGACATACAAGACAGAGGACATACAAGGCAGATGACATACAAGGCAGAGGACATACAAGACAGAGAACATACAAGGCAGAGGACATACAAGGCAGATGACATACAGAGGACATACAAGACAGAGGACATACAAGGCAGAGGACATACAAGGCAGATGACATACAAGGCAGATGACATACAAGGCAGATGACATACAGAGGACATACAAGACAGAGGACATACAAGGCAGAGGACATACAAGACAGAGGACATACAAGACAGAGGACATACAAGGCAGAGGACATACAAGGCAGAGGACATACAAGACAGAGGACATACAAGGCAGAGGACATACAAGACAGAGGACATACAAGACAGAGGACATACAAGGCAGAGGACATACAAGGCAGATGACATACAAGGCAGATGACATACAGAGGACATACAAGGCAGAGGACATACAAGGCAGATGACATACAAGGCAGATGACATACAGAGGACATACAAGGCAGAGGACATACAAGGCAGAGGACATACAAGGCAGAGGACATACAAGACAGAGGACATACAAGGCAGAGGACATACAAGGCAGATGACATACAGAGGACATAGCTATCAACTGTTCCAATTAAAGTGGGACAATCCCGATAAAGTGGCCTTTCCCAACTGCCAGAATGTTGGCTGGTATGCTCCGCTCATCACTCCTGTGCAATAGAGTCGCAGTGAATGGGTAGCAGTCGCTAGGCAGGGGTGTTATGACCAGTGTAGCGCTCAGGATTGTTACACATTACCCCATGTTGTGTGGTTACTCTTTATGTCATCTTTTACTACACCCCTAATGTGACACAGTTGTACAAAATCTTCCAAAATGCTGTATGTTAAGATTTATAATGGGCAAAAATCAATTTTGCTGGAGAAAATAAGTGTTTTCACAGATAAAAGGACCAGATTTCTCTTTACCCTATGTCAGAGGTTCTCAAACATGGTCCCCAAGGCAGGAAATGGCCCCAAGGCAGGTTTTATGTATATCTATGCTTGGCCACAGGTGACGTATGGCCTAATTCAGACCTGATCGCACCACTGCGAATTTGCAGAGGTCTGTGATCGGATAGTCGCCGCCCAGATAGATTTAAAAACAACCCCGTGCAAGTCTGCATATGCCACGTGAAAAGCTTTGCGAACGCTGGTCAGCTGCAAATCCGTTCGCAACTCACTCACCATCTAATGTTTTTTCCAGTCTGTGCAGTCTATGCGTAGCCCAGTGCGATAGAATCAGGCTGATTGGCCCAGAGCTGACGTCGCACACCCTCCCTGAAAACGCTTGGGAACACCTGCATTTTTCCTGACACTCCCAGAAAGCGGCTAGTTGCCACCCACAAGTGTCTCTTTCCTGTTAACCTGCGTTCGCCTAGCGATTAAAAAAAGACGCAGTATTTTTTGCAGTTTGGCCTTACACCTGCGCATTACGATGCGTACACATGTGCAGTCATTCGATAATCGGCCACTGTGAGGATTCGCACAACAGCGATCAGGTCTGAATTAGTCCCTTAATTAGTTCCTCAATCAATTTAATTTAACCATCTGTGCTGAGCCTTGGATATACTTAAAATCTGAGGACCGGGTTTCAGAACCTCTGCCCTATATATTAATGGAGCAAATGGAAGTCAACGAAGTACTGTTAAAATTTAATAAATACATTTTTATTGATAAAAGGCAAAATGAACATTAATTTATTAATTTATGTGTTTGGGTGTGTATTTTTGGTTTTATTATTATTTCATACTGCATTTTAAATGACTACCGCTTTGGACCACTTAACTGTTCATGTGTGCTGAAATACCTGCAGATACGTAAAACGCAATTCAATGACAAAAGGTTGTGTTCATCAGTCACTTCTTCCTCTCTGTCCTAGGCTCAGCACATAAACTGAGCGACCGAAAATTCATGAGCGAGATTATAATTCACAAGGAACATTTTTTTTATTTAAAAAATGTCTGTCCCCATTGGGTGTGGTAGGTGCACTCTAAAAGCTCATTTTAAAGGAATTGGATTTGCAGTGTGCAGTATACTAGTTTATTACAATCTCCTTATATTAATGTGAAGTGTTAGTGGACAATGAGGGCGATTCAGAGCCGAACGCAGTGACGTGTACGCAGTGGCTGTATTTGGTGGGTCTGCGCACGTGCACAGTCCGTGAGTCTGTGTGAGTGACACTACACTTTGGAAGGATGCAGCCGCTAGGTGATTGACATAAGGCGGGTGTTTGGAGGGCAGTGACTCGGCCTTTTGTGGGCATGGCATCGCTCCGTTTTACGTACGGCTGCATGATGTCACACGCAGCCACTCCAATTAAAAAAATGGCGGCGGACCGTCTGACCGCGCAGGGGTCATAATTTAATGCAAATTGCGGACGCATCGTGGTCTGGGGCAGCCCCCAGCATGTGAGGAGACGGACGCAGATCTTGCTGCATATGCAGCGATCTGCATCCATCTCTGAATAACCCCCAGTGGCCCTCATTCCGAGTTGATCGCTCGTTATTTTTCATCGCATCGCAGTGAAATTTCGCTTAGTGCGCATGCGCAATAGTCGCACTGCGACTGCGCCAAGTAACTTTGCTATGAAGATAGGATTTTTACTCACGGCTTTTTCTTCGCTCCGGCGATCGTAGTGTGATTGACAGGAAATGGGTGTTACTGGGCGGAAACACGGTGTTTTAGGGGCGTGTGGATGAAAACGCTACCGTTTCCGGAAAAAACGCAGGAGTGGCCGGAGAAACGGGGGAGTGTCTGAGCGAACGCTGGGTGTGTTTCTGACTTCAATCCAGGAACGACAAGCACTGAACTGATCGCACAGGCAGAGTAAGTCTGGAGCTACTCTAAAACTGCTAAGTAGTTTGTGATCGCAATATTGCGAATACATCGGTCGCAATTTTAGGATGCTAAGATACACTCCCAGTAGGCGTAGGCTTAGCGTGTGTAACTCTGCTAAATTCGCCTTGCGACCGATCAACTCGGAATGAGGGCCATGGTTCATTCATTTGTGCTACAAGTTAGTTGTTGGGACAAATGTCCACCACATTAAACAGATAAGGAATTTAAATATTCTTGGGATCAACATATGTCTTCCCTGAGAGCGAGCAATGATGGAAATAAAAAGAAACAACATTAAATGGACAGACCAGCTGGGGCCTTCGCTCTTTATCGGCATTTAACATTCTATGTTTCTATTTCATAGACGTTATAGAATACAGATTACCATCAGATCTGTATAAAGAGGATTTTAGGGTGAAGAGGAAATTCTAAAGCCATTCATATAAGTAAAGGATAAAGGACACATCTTAAGTCTCCGATGATAAATTAAAGGTAAAAAAGATATGGCTCACAATTCCGTACACATACAGGCGTAATTACTGGGGTGGTATGTATAGCAATGGTATGAGACCCATACACTGCCTTATGTTCCCTCTTAGTGAGCTCACAGTTATCTGACCACTGAGTTTTTGGGATTTAAAGCCCAAAATACCATTCACACAGGCAGGACATATAATGCAAAATCAAAGTTGCTTTTCTCCCCCAATGTAAGCAGGATACGAAGGAAGGAGGAAGAGAAGGCAACTGGCTCCCTGGTAACTAATGTAAGGGGCAAGGCTGCCATCAGAAACTGTGGGGCCCAGGACTGACAATATAGACAAGGCCGACACCCACCCACCCAAAAATAAGAAGATTCTACCGCAACGCTCAACCCCATGTGATGTAATACATTGTGACATTACATATAGGTGGAGCATTACGGACTTACAGGAACGTTTCACAGAGAGCTGATACGTAGGGAAGGCCTGTTTAAGAAGTCCTCCCTGCGCATCAGCCCACTGTTGTTTCACAGCCTAGTGCAGCTCTCCTGGTATTGGCAGTAGTAGCCAGGGGTGGGCCCCCCTCTCTGTAAGGGCCCAGGACACCAGTCCCTACATTTCCTCCCCCCCCCCACCCTGATGGCTACCCTGGTAAGGGTAAGGGATGAGGCGCGTCCTTAACTAGAAACCACAGGGAAGGAGGAGCTTTAAACTTTGCTTTTGGACAAAGGTCTAGTTGTGCCCTGGATACACATCACAGTCTGTAATACACACCTGGTCTACATAGATTGCTCCTTTGGTGTCCACGGCAACTCTGCTGCCTTTCAGGAAGTTAGATACTGGGGTTACACCTGGAAATTGGATTGGAAAAAAAAAAAAAGCCATAGAAATAACTGGACAATGTAAAGTGATATCGGGGATGAGCAGTTATCTATACAAATGTGTAACAAAATGCAAAAGCCCACAGCCAGACATTTGCTTTATTTCATTCTACTTCAACAAAACTAGAGGTTAGTCAATCCGAAATAGTGCTTTAAGGACAAAGGGCTTTTATACTGGTAGCATAAAGGAATAAATATTTTTATTGTATATGGGTTATATAGGGGAAACTGGCAGGAAAAAAGAAAGCATTCTATTTATCCAAAGTTCTGCCATTTGGTATATTTCCTACTAGGTGGTAGAATACATTTATGGGAACACTCGTGAGGTAGCACCAACAGTTACAGGTTATTAAATATGTGTACTTTACTGGTTAATCCACTGATATATGCCCTAATAAGATGTGTGTGACATGCTTGTGTGGGCTTTCTTTATAACTGTATTCCCTCATTATTTACTTCTGTGTATTTTTTTATTTCTATGTTTTTACATGTATTAATTTTTACTTTTAGCAGGTTTTTTTTTCTCTCCATAAGGTGAGTGATAACCCTTTTAGACCGCCAGCTTGTAAGCCGGGTTATTGCACATGAGCGTAAACCGTACTACGCGTAAACCGGGTTGCTGTGCAGTCTGAAAGGGCCCAGGGTTGAATACGGCTTCAACCCGGGGCGCTGTGCGGTGTGAATGGGTAGCCAGGTCGATGGGACTTGTTTCCTGTTCACACTGTATGGACGGGCGGTGCTTGGAGATCATCTGGGGACAGCGGTGTGAAAGGCTTAGCCTGGGAAGTACCCGTGTACAGCTCCCAGGTGCGACCCACCAAAATCGGTCTGAAAGGAGTATAAGAGAGGAATGCAGCATATATTGTCGCACTGAGAGCTAGGAACTGCTTAGAACAGTTACCGTCAACAACACAGGATCCAGATTCCCAGGTTTCAGTTCTGTTCCTGACCAAGGGGAAAGGTCAAAGCTATTAACCAAACTACACCAACATATATCTCTTTGCTTATCTCAAAAGCTTGCCACTGGGCCCGAAGCATGGAGAGCGCAGTGAGCCCACAAGGGGACTTGCTGCCTTACTGTCGGTATACTAACAGCCTGCATTCCGTCTGCCGGTATTACATACCGCACCCATATTTATAATATAAGCTTTAAACCACATATATTAATGCTTTTATTGTACTCATCTGACCCATTTATTTATTGTGTAATGTTACTGACCTATTCCGGCAACCACAATGTCAGCTGAAATCTGAGTTCCATTTCTCAAGACCACCTCTTTCACCTGTGAACAGAGAGTAAGCTAATGTCAGAAATAACCATAATGCCCTGAGCAATAGGTATACTGCAGATTCATTTTTGCTGAAACCTGCATTATGAAACTGGACATGAAAAGCATGTATTGTGCAGTAGCATTGATCACAGGCACACACACTGTAACCTTGCTCTATCTGCTTTATGCCGGGAATACACTCACTACACATTAATTTGGCTGGTTGGAAAGAAAACCTGGTAATGGATAAGAGCAAATGACAATCGACTATTTGCTCCCAAACACTGGAAAATAGACAAAACCGGTTGGTCAGATAAATTGGTTAAATCAATTTGTATGAACAGCAGTTTTTGTCTGTTTTCCAGTGTTTGGGAGCAAATGGTCGATTGTCATTTAATGTCACCCATTACCAGATTTTCATTCCAACCAGCCAGATCTAGCAGATTATCTGGCAGATAATTGTATAGTGTATGGCCTGTATTAGATTAGCATTTCCTGTGCCAGCGCAATGGAGTTTATCCCTGTGAAAGCTGGGTTTTATTAAAGCTTGTGCACATGAAGATGCTCATACTGTTTGTGCTCACAGTGTACTGTGATCATCGATGGACCAATATTTCTTCTATCAATATTTAACCAATGTTTATTTTAAAAAAAATAGGAAAAATACATACAAATTTTTTAAAGTAAAATTGTGTTAGATATGTCTTAAATAGATGTTTTTAACTTAATTCAATCATAAAAATAAAACCTACAATTTTGGAAAAAAATTACCCAGTTAAGTTGTTAAGGCTAATGTACAGATGTATTCCCATATAACGTTCCAGCGATGAGTACGCAATGGCACATGCATCACAAGAACGTTACTAGCCGCTGCGTACGCTCGCACCCAAGGCTTTTCAATGTAGTGCGAATGGATCTCGCGTGTGAGTGTATGCATGCACCCATAAATCTCCTGGATATAAATTACATAATGTGTTAGTATTAGAAATGTTAGCGACTCATCTGATGGGGTGCACACTGACATGGTGGATGGGGTCACGTTTGGCCAAATATGCGCAATGAACCTCAGTTATACTCCATGTTATTTGTAGAGTTTATGAAGTCTATTTTGATTATCATTGTATTAGTGCTTAGAGTGTGCACCTGCATCTTATATTTTATATTTATTTAGCAATGTGCGATTCTGTGGGAATAAACGGCCCTATACACGGGAGAGATGTGTGCTGAGTGAACCGCTCAACACACATCTCTCCCGCCGCTCAGCACAGTGCGATGTGTGCTGAGCGATGCGGGGGAGGAAGGGGGACCACTCATTTCACCCAGCGGGTGAAATGAGCGACGTGCTAGATTGGCCTGCATGCAGGCTCAATCTAGCACCGGCGATAGCGATGTGTGGGGCCGCGCATCGCTATCGCTGAGGGGGGTACACACAAGTGATCTGTGCTTAAAATCTAAGCAATCTAGTCAGATTGCTTAGATTTTAAGCATGGATATCTCCGTGAGAACCCCCCTTTACAGTATATGGCCTCTTCATATCAGTAACATAAATCAATATGAAATAGAGATTTAGACCTGTCCATTTTCTCCCCGGATCTCTCTGGCTTCTGTCCCCATGTAGAAATTGATTCCACGGTCTGCCAGCAGCTGAAACAGGAAGGGGGACTAAGATTAAGACAAAACAAAACAATTTTCTGAAAAGAAGACAATACCGTGTAACATGATTTATAGTTTTTAGATTTGTTAAAATAAGAATTTACTTACCGATAATTCTATTTCTCGGAGTCCGTAGTGGATGCTGGGGTTCCTGAAAGGACCATGGGGGATAGCGGCTCCGCAGGAGACAGGGCACAAAAAGTAAAGCTTTCCGATCAGGTGGTGTGCACTGGCTCCTCCCCCTATGACCCTCCTCCAAGCCTCAGTTAGGTACTGTGCCCGGACGAGCGTACACAATAAGGGAGGAATTTTGAATCCCGGGTAAGACTCATACCAGCCACACCAATCACACCGTACAACTTGTGATCTAAACCCAGTTAACAGTATGATAACAGAGGAGCCTCTGAAAGATGGCTCCCTACAACAATAACCCGAATTAGTTAACAATAACTATGTACAATTATTGCAGATAATCCGCACTTGGGATGGGCGCCCAGCATCCACTACGGACTCCGAGAAATAGAATTATCGGTAAGTAAATTCTTATTTTCTCTATCGTCCTAGTGGATGCTGGGGTTCCTGAAAGGACCATGGGGATTATACCAAAGCTCCCAAACGGGCGGGAGAGTGCGGATGACTCTGCAGCACCGAATGAGAGAACTCCAGGTCCTCCTTAGCCAGAGTATCAAATTTGTAAAATTTTACAAACGTGTTCTCCCCTGACCACGTAGCTGCTCGGCAAAGTTGTAATGCCGAGACCCCTCGGGCAGCCGCCCAAGATGAGCCCACCTTCCTTGTGGAGTGGGCCTTTACAGATTTAGGCTGTGGCAGGCCTGCCACAGAATGTGCAAGTTGGATTGTGCTACAGATCCAACGAGCAATCGTCTGCTTAGACGCAGGAGCACCCATCTTGTTGGGTGCATACAATATAAACAACGAGTCAGATTTTCTGACTCCAGCTGTCCTTGCAATATATATTTTCAATGCTCTGACAACGTCCAGTAACTTGGAGTCCTCCAAGTCACTTGTAGCCGCAGGCACTACAATAGGCTGGTTCAGATGAAATGCTGACACCACCTTAGGGAGAAAATGCGGACGAGTCCGCAGTTCCGCCCTGTCCGAATGGAAAATCAGATATGGGCTTTTGTAAGATAAAGCTGCCAGTTCTGACACTCTCCTGGCCGAAGCCAGGGCTAGTAGCATGGTCACTTTCCATGTGAGATATTTTAAATCCACATTTTTTAGTGGTTCAAACCAATGAGATTTTAGAAAGTCCAAAACCACATTGAGATCCCACGGTGCCACTGGAGGCACCACAGGAGGCTGTATATGCAGCACTCCCTTAACAAAAGTCTGGACTTCAGGGACTGAAGCCAATTCTTTCTGGAAGAAAATCGACAGGGCCGAAATTTGAACCTTAATAGATCCCAATTTGAGACCCATAGACAATCCTGATTGCAGGAAATGTAGGAATCGACCCAGTTGAAATTCCTCCGTCGGAGCACTCCGATCCTCGCACCACGCAACATATTTTTGCCAAATACGGTGATAATGTTGCACGGTTACTTCCTTCCTTGCTTTAATCAAAGTAGGAATGACTTCTTCCGGCATGCCTTTTTCCTTTAGGATCCGGCGTTCAAACGCCATGCCGTCAAACGCAGCCGCGGTAAGTCTTGAAACAGACAGGGACCCTGCTGAAGCAAGTCCCTCCTTAGAGGTAGAGGCCACGGATCTTCCGTGATCATCTCTTGAAGTTCCGGGTACCAAGTCCTTCTTGGCCAATCCGGAACCACTAGTATCGTTCTTACGCCTCTTTGCCGTATAATTCTCAATACTTTTGGTATGAGAGGCAGAGGAGGAAACACATACACCGACTGGTACACCCAAGGCGTTACCAGCGCGTCCACAGCTATTGCCTGCGGATCTCTTGACCTGGCGCAATACCTGTCCAGTTTTTTGTTGAGGCGAGACGCCATCATGTCCACCATTGGTCTTTCCCAACGGGTTACCAGCATGTGGAAGACTTCTGGATGAAGTCCCCACTCTCCCGGGTGAATGTCGTGTCTGCTGAGGAAGTCTGCTTCCCAGTTGTCCACTCCCGGGATGAACACTGCTGACAGTGCTATCACATGATTCTCTGCCCAGCGAAGAATCCTTGCAGCTTCTGCCATTGCACTCCTGCTTCTTGTGCCGCCCCCTGTCTGTTCACATGGGCGACTGCCGTGATGTTGTCCGACTGGATCAACACCGGTTTTCCCTGAAGCAGAGGTTCTGCCTGGCTTAGAGCATTGTAGATTGCTCTTAGTTCCAGAATGTTTATGTGAAGAGACGTTTCCAGGCTCGTCCACACTCCCTGGAAGTTTCTTCCTTGTGTGACTGCTCCCCAGCCTCTCAGGCTGGCATCCGTGGTCACCAGGATCCAATCCTGTATGCCGAATCTGCGGCCTTCCAATAGATGAGCACTCTGCAACCACCACAGAAGAGATACCCTTGTCCTTGGAGACAGGGTTATCCGCTGGTGCATCTGAAGATGCGACCCTGACCATTTGTCCAACAGATCCCTCTGGAAAATTCTTGCGTGGAATCTGCCGAATGGAATTGCTTCGTAAGAAGCCACCATTTTTCCCAGGACTCTTGTGCATTGATGTACAGACACCTTTCCTGGTTTTAGGAGGTTCCTGACAAGCTCGGATAACTCCTTGGCTTTTTCCTCCGGGAGAAAAACCTTTTTCTGAACCGTGTCCAGAATCATCCCTAGGAACAGCAGACGAGTTGTTGGCATTAACTGGGATTTTGGAATATTCAGAATCCACCCGTGCTGTTTTAGCACTTCTTGAGACAGTGCTAATCCCATCTCTAGCTGTTCCCTGGACCTTGCCCTTATCAGGAGATCGTCCAAGTATGGGATAATTAATACGCCTTTTCTTCGAAGAAGAATCATCATCTCGGCCATTACCTTTGTAAAGACCCGAGGTGCCGTGGACAATCCGAACGGCAGCGTCTGAAACTGATAGTGACAGTTTTGTACGACGAACCTGAGGTACCCCTGGTGTGAGGGGTAAATTGGAACGTGGAGGTACGCATCCTTGATGTCCAAGGATACCATAAAGTCCCCTTCTTCCAGGTTCGCTATCACTGCTCTGAGTGACTCCATCTTGAACTTGAACTTCTTTATGTACAGGTTCAAGGACTTCAGATTTAGAATAGGTCTTACCGAGCCATCCGGCTTCGGTACCACAAATAGAGTGGAATAATACCCCTTTCCTTGTTGTAGAAGAGGTACCTTGACTATCACCTGCTGAGAGTACAGCTTGTGAATGGCTTCCAAGACCGTCTCCCTTTCGGAGGGGGACGTTGGTAAAGCAGACTTCAGGAAACGGCGAGGTGGATCTGTCTCTAGTTCCAACCTGTATCCCTGAGATATTATCTGCAGGATCCAGGGATCTACCTGCGAGTGAGCCCACTGCGCGCTGAAATTCTTGAGACGACCGCCCACCGCCCCCGAGTCCGCTTGAGAAGCCCCAGCGTCATGCTGAGGCTTTTGTAGAAGCGGGGGAGGGCTTCTGTTCCTGGGAAGGAGCTGTCTGTTGCTGTCTCTTCCCCCTTCCTCTGCCTCGTGGCAGATATGAATATCCCTTTGCTCTCTTGTTTTTAAAGGAACGAAAGGGCTGCGGTTGAAAAGTCGGTGTCTTTTTCTGTTGGGAAGTAACTTGAGGTAAAAAGGTGGATTTCCCGGCTGTAGCCGTGGCCACCAAATCTGATAGACCGACTCCAAATAACTCCTCCCCTTTATACGGCAAAACTTCCATATGCCGTTTTGAGTCCGCATCGCCTGACCACTGTCGCGTCCATAAACTTCTTCTGGCCGAAATGGACATAGCACTTACCCGTGATGCCAGTGTGCAGATATCCCTCTGTGCATCACGCATATAAAGAAATGCATCCTTTATTTGCTCTAAAGACAGTAAAACATTGTCCCTATCCAGGGTATCAATATTTTCAATCAGGGACTCTGACCAAGCTACTCCAGCACTGCACATCCAGGCTGTCGCTATAGCTGGTCGTAGTATAACACCTGTATGTGTGTATATACTTTTTTGGATATTTTCCATCCTCCTATCTGCTGGATCTTTAAGTGCGGCCGTCTCAGGAGAGGGTAACGCCACTTGTTTAGATAAGCGTGTGAGCGCCTTGTCCACCCTAGGAGGTGTTTCCCAGCGCGCCCTAACCTCTGGCGGGAAAGGGTATAAAGCCAATAACTTCTTTGAAATTAGCATCTTTTTATCGGGGGCAACCCACGCTTCATCACACGCCTCATTTAGTTCTTCTGATTCAGGAAAAACTATAGGTAGTTTTTTCACACCCCACATAATACCCTGTTTAGTGGTACCTGTAGTATCAGCTAAATGTAACGCCTCCTTCATTGCCAAAATCATATAACGTGTGGCCCTACTGGAAAATACGGTTGATTCGTCACCGTCGCCACTGGAATCAGTGCCTGTGTCTGGGTCTGTGTCGACCGACTGAGGCAAAGGGCGTTTTACAGCCCCTGACGGTGTTTGAGGCGCCTGGACAGGCACTAATTGATTGTCCGGCCGTCTCATGTCGTCAAACGACTGCTTTAGCGTGTTGACACTATCCCGTAATTCCATAAATAAAGGCATCCATTCTGGTGTCGACCCCCTAGGAGGTGACATCCCCATATTTGGCAATTGCTCCGCCTCCACACCAATATCGTCCTCATACATGTCGACACACACGTACCGACACACAGCAGACACACAGGGAATGCTCTTAACGAAGACAGGACCCCACTAGCCCTTTGGGGAGACAGAGGGAGAGTTTGCCAGCACACACCAAAGCGCTATATATGACAGGGATAGCCTTATAATAAGTGCTCCCTGTATAGCTGCTTTTATAATATAATTTTTGCCACTATTTTGCCCCCCCTCTCTTGTTTTACCCTGTTTCTGTAGTGCAGTGCAGGGGAGAGACCTGGGAGCCGTCCTGACCAGCGGAGCTGTGTAAGGAAAATGGCGCTGTGTGCTGAGGAGATAGTCCCCGCCCCTTTTTCGGCGGGCTCGTCTCCCGCTCTTTAGTGGATTCTGGCAGGGGTTAAATATCTCCATATAGCCCCCGGAGGCTATATGTGAGGTATTTTTTTAGCCAAATAGGTTTTCATTTGCCTCCCAGGGCGCTCCCCTCCCAGCGCCCTGCACCCTCAGTGACTGCCGTGTGAAGTGTGCTGAGAGGAAAATGGCGCACAGCTGCAGTGCTGTGCGCTACCTTTAGAAGACTGAGGAGTCTTCTGCCGCCGATTCTGGACCTCTTCTTGTTTCAGCATCTGCAAGGGGGCCGGCGGCGAGGCTCCGGTGACCATCCAGGCTGTACCTGTGATCGTCCCTCTGGAGCTGATGTCCAGTAGCCAAGAAGCCAATCCATCCTGCACGCAGGTGAGTTCACTTCTTCTCCCCTAAGTCCCTCGTTGCAGTGATCCTGTTGCCAGCAGGACTCACTGTAAAATAAAAAACCTAAGCTAAACTTTTCTAAGCAGCTCTTTAGGAGAGCCACCTAGATTGCACCCTTCTCGGCCGGGCACAAAAATCTAACTGAGGCTTGGAGGAGGGTCATAGGGGGAGGAGCCAGTGCACACCACCTGATCGGAAAGCTTTACTTTTTGTGCCCTGTCTCCTGCGGAGCCGCTATCCCCCATGGTCCTTTCAGGAACCCCAGCATCCACTAGGACGATAGAGAAAGTTAGTTAGTTAGTTAGCATATAATGGTAATGACAAGTTGGCCACTCCAATAATCCAAAGTACAGCCTGGGCGCCAGGGATGAACAGTCATAGAAGATTCAAAGAAGACGCAGCACTCCAGTTATTAAATGAAACACCAAGGTGTTTATATGGGATGTAGTTATGATCCCGGCAGTCTGGATTCCTGCAGTCAGCATACCGACGCTGGAATCCCGGCCGCCAGAATGTCGACAGGGGGCCGAGGGCTATTCCCACTCTTGGGTGTCCATGACACCCATAGAGAGGGAACAGTACCTGTGGCGAGTGCATCGAGCCACTGAGCCGGCAGCATGGAGTGCGCTACGAGTCTGCAAGGGGCTTCGTTGCGCTCGCCCGCCTGCTGGCGTTCTGGTGGCCGGGATTCCTTTATCAGACAAAGGGGTCTATTCATGAAGCAGTGAAAAGAGTGGAGAAGTGAGGCTGTGGAGAACAGCTGCTCCGTACAATTTTATTGTATGCAAATTATAAATGTTACTTCAATACTGATTGGTTGCCATGGGCAACTTCTACTCTGGTTCACTTCTCCACACTTTTCACTGCTTCATGAATAGACACCAAAGGGAGAGTGCAACCAAGCCTCCTAAAGGGTGGAGAAGTTGCCTGTAGCAATTTCTCGATTTTTAGCCTTTTTTCGGAGGCTTGATACCAGGAGCGTTTTAAGAGAGAAGGGGGCACGTGTGCAGACTCTGTGTGGGCCCCTCCTCTCTGTAGTGCCATGGACTCAGTGCATGCACAGGTCTCCGGAAACATGGCACCCGCGGTGTTCCTGGAGACTACTCTCTAGTGCATATGCACATTTCTCCATGTCCCCGGAGTCAAATCTGTACTGCGCCACCTGGCCATTTTCCGAATGATTTCTCCAGCAGCAGCGCCAACATGGGACTCTAGAGAGACAACTGATTGATGCAGGTATGCGGTGTGGGCCCCCTGGAAATGCCAGTATCCGAATGATAGGTTGACAGTCAATAGGTTGACCACTATAGGTCGACATGCATTAGGTGGACGTGGTCAAGAAGTCGATATTGTCAAAAGGTTTACATGGCAATGGTCGACACATAATATGGTCGACATGAGTTTTTTACAATTGTTTTTCATTTTCAACTTTTTCATACTTTACCATCCATGTGGACTAAGATTGAGAATAGTAACCAGCGAAGCAAAGCCATGCAAGAGGACGTGGTGCACTAATTGGGGTTCTCTGAGTAAACGACACCAAACTCCCCCAAAAAACTAATGTCGACCTTTTCCTGTGCTGACCTCTTTCCCATGTCGACTTTGTGGGGTCGACCTTTTTCAGGTTGACCCAATGATCCACACCCGGAAACACCTATGCTTGATACACCTCTAACAGGTTTCCCAACTTACTTGATTGAATATTACTGACTAAGGGCCTAATTCAGCATGAGTTGTAGTTTTACGAGAAATCGCAAAACTACAGCTCCGTTCTCTAGCATGCAGGAGGCCTCCCAGCACAGGGCAAGGCCACCCCGCATGCTGGGTTCTTCGCCCCCACTAAAATGCGAGCGCATCGCTAAACAGCGATGCACTTGCATGTTTAGGGTAGACCCCTGCATCTGCAGCCTAGCTGCGAAGGCAGTCGCCGGGCCGCCATGTTTTTTGTCACAGCGGCTGCGTGTGACGTCGCAAACGGTCCGGGCACGCCTCAGTTGTCCGGACCGCGGCCCTCCTAACACCGCCCCCAAAGCGCTGCATTACCGCGCTCCACCGGGACATAGATTGCGATCTTATGCGATTGTAATCTAAATCCTTGCGAAGAAGTGCGGAAATCGCCAAATAGTGATTTTGGGGTACATTTACTAAGCAGTGATAAGAGCGGAGAAGTGAGCCAGTGGAGAAGTTGCACCAATCAGCACTGAAGTAACATCTTTAATTTGCATACTATAAAATGATACAGAGATGCTGATTGGTTGATGGGGAAATTTCGCCACTGGCTCACTTCTCCATTCTTATCACTGCTTAGTAAATGTACCCCTTTGGCACTTCAGTGAGCAAAGCTGAAATAGGCCCTGAATACACTGTGCTCCTAAAGGCATTTTACAGCTTGTTTACGGGATCTCATTTTGAACTACATAATCAGTGTATCTTATGTTTCACTGTGATTTTGATGTTAGCTCAAACTTTTTTTGCAATCCCTCAGCACAGGCCGACTCACCCTACAGCAGCGGTTCTCAAACTTTTTTTGAATCACGGCACCCTAGAGCATCACAAATTTTTTCACGGCACCCCTAGGCCAAAAGTTTCTTATTGAGAAATTTACAAAAAATATTCAATTAAGTAAATTCTGTTTATATGTCATCCTTAGGTCAGCTACGTGGTGAGGGACAGGATATGCTTTTGTTTGCCCACATATTTTATGACTGGCAACCACAAGCACTGTTTTTGCCTATTACTGTACATTGACCATAAATAATTTGAAGTGGTCCTGGACCACAAACTCAGGACACCCCTGCAAGAGCCTCGCGGCACCCCAGGGTGACACGGCACACAGTTTGAGAACCACTGCCCTACAGGCAACTTATTTTAAACAATTAGTGCAGCAGATGACGGATGTTATTCTAGCATTCTGCCATGCGGCTAAACAGGCCCTTAGCTTGCACTGCAAGTCCATTGTATGCTACTTCATATTCTGTGGGCCCGATTCAGACCTGATGGCTGTGCTGCAAATTACACTGTCCTGTGATCAGATAGTCGCCGCCCAGGGGGAGTGAAAAATAAGAATTTACTTACCGATAATTCTATTTCTCATAGTCCGTAGTGGATGCTGGGACTCCGTCAGGACCATGGGGAATAGCGGGCTCCGCAGGAGACAGGGCACATCTAAATAAAGCTTTTAGGATCACATGGTGCGTACTGGCTCCTCCCCCTATGACCCTCCTCCAAGCCTCAGTTAGGTACTGTGCCCGGACGAGCGTACACAATAAGGAAGGATCTTGAATCCCGGGTAAGACTCATACCAGCCACACCAATCACACCGTACAACTTGTGATCTGAACCCAGTTAACAGTATGATAACAACAAATGAAGTAGCCTCTGAAAAGATGGCTCACAACAATAGTAATAACCCGATTTTTGTAACAATAACTATGTACAAACATTGCAGACAATCCGCACTTGGGATGGGCGCCCAGCATCCACTACGGACTATGAGAAATAGAATTATCGGTAAGTAAATTCTTATTTTCTCTAACGTCCTAGTGGATGCTGGGACTCCGTCAGGACCATGGGGATTATACCAAAGCTCCCAAACGGGCGGGAGAGTGCGGATGACTCTGCAGCACCGAATGAGAGAACTCCAGGTCCTCCTTAGCCAGAGTATCAAATTTGTAAAATTTTACAAACGTGTTCTCCCCTGACCACGTAGCTGCTCGGCAAAGTTGTAATGCCGAGACCCCTCGGGCAGCCGCCCAAGATGAGCCCACTTTCCTTGTGGAGTGGGCCTTTACAGATTTAGGCTGTGGCAGGCCTGCCACAGAATGTGCAAATTGGATTGTGCTACAGATCCAACGTGCAATCGTCTGTTTAGACGCAGGAGCACCCATCTTGTTGGGTGCATACAATATAAACAACGAGTCAGATTTTCTGACTTCAGCTGTCCTTGAAATATATATTTTTAATGCTCTGACAACGTCCAGTAACTTGGAGTCCTCCAAGTCGCTAGTAGCCGCAGGCACCACAATAGGCTGGTTCAAGTGAAAAGCCGAAACCACATTAGGGAGAAAATGAGGACGTGTCCGCAGTTCTGCCCTGTCCGAATGGAAAATCAGATATGGGCTTTTGTACGATAAAGCCGCCAACTCTGAAACTCTCCTGGCTGAAGCCAGGGCCAATAACATGGTTACCTTCCATGTAAGGTATTTTAAATCTACCGATTTTAGAGGCTCAAACCAATGAGATTTGAGAAAATTCAAAACTACGTTCAAATCCCACGGTGCCACTGGAGGCACCATTGGGGGTTGTATATGTAGTACACCTTTGACAAAAGTTTGTACTTCAGGAACTGACGCCAATTCCTTCTGGAAGAAGATTGATAAGGCCGAAATTTGAACTTTAATGGACCCTAATTTTAGGCCCATAGACAATCCTGCTTGCAGGAAATGTAAGAATCGACCCAATTGAAATTCTTCCGTTGGGGCCTTTTTGGCCTCACACCACGCAACATATTTTCGCCAAATGCGGTGATAATGTTGTACAGTCACTTCCTTCCTAGCCTTCATCAAGGTAGGAATAACTTCCTCTGGAATGCCCCTTTCTTTTAGAATCCGGCGTTCAACCGCCATGCCGTCAAACGCAGACGCGGTAAGTCTTGGAACATACAAGGTCCCTGCTGAAGCAGATCCCTTCTTAGAGGTAGAGGCCACGGATCCTCCGTGAGCATCTCTTGAAGTTCCGGATACCAAGTTCTTCTTGGCCAGTCCGGAGCCACTAGTATTGTTCTTACTCCCCTTTTCCGTATAATTCTCAGTACCTTTGGTATGAGAGGCAGAGGAGGGAACACATACACTGACTGGTACACCCACGGTGTTACCAGAGCGTCCACAGCTATTGCCTGAGGGTCTCTTGACCTGGCGCAATATCTGTCCAATTTTTTGTTGAGGCGAGACGCCATCATGTCCACCTTTGGTTTTTCCCAACGGTTCACAATCATGTGGAAGACTTCTGGATGGAGTCCCCACTCTCCCGGGTGAAGGTCGTGTCTGCTGAGGAAATCTGCTTCCCAGTTGTCCACTCCCGGGATGAACACTGCTGACAGTGCTATGACATGATTTTCCGCCCAGCGCAGAATCCTTGCCGCTTCTGTCATTGCTCTTCTGCTTCTCGTGCCGCCTTGTCGGTTTACGTGGGCGACTGCCGTGATGTTGTCCGACTGGATCAACACCGGCTGACCCTGAAGCAGCGGTTTTGCCAGGCTTAGAGCATTGTAGATCGCTCTTAGCTCCAGTATATTTATGTGAAGGGACGTCTCCAGGTTTGACCACACGCCCTGGAAGTTCCTTCCCTGTGTGACTGCTCCCCAGCCTCGTAGGCTGGCATCCGTAGTCACCAGGACCCAGTCCTGTATGCCGAATCTGCGGCCCTCTAACAGATGGGCACTCTGCAACCACCACAGGAGAGACAACCTTGTTCTTGGTGACAGTGTTATCCGCTGATGCATGTGCAGATGCGATCCGGACCATTTGTCCAGCAGATCCCACTGAAATGTTCGTGCATGGAATCTGCCAAATGGAATTGCTTCGTAAGAAGCCACCATCTTTCCCAGGACTCTTGTGCATTGATGTACTGACACAGTTCCTGGTTTTAGGAGGTTCCTGACAAGTTCGGATAACTCCCTTGCTTTCTCCTCCGGGAGAAACACCTTTTTCTGAACCGTGTCCAGAATCATTCCCAGGAACAGCAGACGTGTTGTCGGGGTCAATTGAGATTTTGGAAGATTCAGAATCCACCCGTGTTGCTGAAGCACTACCTGGGTTAGTGCTACACCGACTTCCAGCTGTTCTCTGGACTTTGCCCTTATCAGGAGATCGTCCAAGTAAGGGATAATTAATACGCCTTTTCTTCGTAGAAGAACCATCATTTCGGTCATTACCTTGGTAAAGACCCGAGGAGCCGTGGACAAACCAAACGGCAGCGTTTGAAACTGATAATGACAGTCTTGTATCACGAACCTGAGATACCCTTGGTGTGAGGGGTAAATTGGGACATGCAGATAAGCATCTTTTATGTCCAGGGACACCATGAAGTCCCCTTCCTCCAGATTCGCTATCACTGCTCTGAGTGACTCCATCTTGAACTTGAATTTTTGTATGTACAGGTTCAAGGATTTCAGGTTTAGAATAGGTCTTACCGAACCGTCTGGCTTCGGTACCACAAATAGTGTGGAATAATACCCCTTTCCCTGTTGTAGGAGGGGTACCTTGACTATCACCTGCTGAGAATACAGCTTGTGAATGGCTTCCAATACCGACGTCCTTTCTGAGGGAGACGTTGGTAAAGCAGACTTTAGGAACCGGCGAGGGGGAGACCTTTCGAACTCCAACATGTAACCCTGAGATATTATCTGCAGGATCCACGGGTCCACTTGTGAGCGAGCCCACTGATTGCTGAAAATCTTGAGTCGACCCCCCACCGCTCCTGAGTCCGCTTGTAAAGCCCCAGCGTCATGCTGATGGCTTTGTAGAACCCGGGGCGGGCTTCTGGTCCTGGGCAGGGGCTGCTTGCTGCCCTCTCTTACCCTTTCCTCTGCTTCGCGGCAGATAAGACTGTCCTTTTGGTCGCTTGTTTTTATAGGAGCGAAAGGACTGCGGCTGAAAAGACGGTGTCTTTTTCTGTTGGGAGGGGGTCTGAGGTAAAAAAGTGGATTTGCCGGCAGTTGCCGTGGCCACCGGGTCCGAAAGACCGACCCCAAATAATTCCTCTCCTTTATATGGCAATACTTCCATATGCCTTTTGGAATCCGCATCACCTGACCACTGTCGCGTCCATAAACTTCTTCTGGCAGATATGGACATCGCGCTTACCCTTGATGCTAGAGTACAAATATCCCTCTGAGCATCTCGCATATAAAGAAACGCATCCTTTAATTGCTCTAGAGTCAATAAAATACTGTCCCTATCCAGGGTATCAATATTTTCAGTCAGGGAATCCAACCACACTACCCCAGCACTGCACATCCAGGCTGAGGCTATTGCCGGTCGCAGTATAACACCAGTATGTGTGTATATACTCTTCAGTGTAGTTTCCAGCCTCCTATCTGCTGGATCCTTGAGGGCGGCCGTATCAGGAGACGGCAACGCCACTTGCTTTGATAAACGTGTGAGCGCCTTATCCACCCTAGGGGGTGTTTTCCAGCGCGCCCTAACCTCTGGTGGGAAAGGGTATAATGCCAATAACTTCTTGGAAATTAGCAGTTTTCTATCTGGGTTAACCCACGCTTCATCACACACGTCATTCAATTTCTCTGATTCTGGAAAAGCTACAGGTAGTTTTTTCACCCCCCACATAATACCCCTTTTTGAGGTACCAGCAGTATCAGAGATCTGCAAAGCCTCCTTCATTGCCGTGATCATATAACGTGTGGCCCTATTGGAAAATACGTTTGTTTCTTCACCGTCGACACTAGATTCATCTGTGTCGGTACCCGTGTCGACTGACTGAGGTAAGGGACGTTTTACAGCCCCTGACGGTGTCTGAGACGCCTGAGCCGGTACTAACTGTTTTTCCGGCCGTCTCATTTCGTCAACTGACTTTTGTAATGTGCTAACATTATCACGTAATTCCATAACTAAAGCCATCCATTCCGGTGTCGACTCCCTAGGGGGTGACATCACCATTACCGGCAATTGCTCTGCCTCCACACCAACATCGTCCTCATACATGTCGACACACACGTACCGACACACAGCAGCCACACAGGGAATGCTCTAATCGAAGACAGGACCCTCTTAGCCCTTTGGGGAGACAGAGGGAGAGTTTGCCAGCACACACCAAAAGCGCTATAAATGTATATAAACAACCCTAGAAGGTGTTGTTTTTGATATAGGCGCTTTTAATATATCAATATCGCCAAATTATGCCCCCCTTCTCTTTGTTACCCTGTTTCTGTAGTGCAGTGCAGGGGAGAATCCTGGGAGCCTTCCTCACCAGCGGAGCTGAGCAGGAAAATGGCGCTGAGTGCTGAGGAGAATAAGCTCCGCCCCTTTTTCGGCGGGCTTTTCTCCCGGGTTTTAAGAAAACTGGCCTGGGTTAAATACATACATATAGCCTTAATGGCTATATGTGATATATTTTTCGCCACTAAAGGTATTTAATATTGCTGCCCAGGGCGCCCCCAGCAGCGCCCTGCACCCTTCGTGACTGAATCAGTGAGACGTGTAGCAACAATGGCGCACAGCTGCAGTGCTGTGCGCTACCTTCATGAAGACTGAGGAGTCTTCTGCCGCCTGCTTTCCGGACCTCCGATCTTCAGCGTCTGTAAGGGGGGTCGGCGGCGCGGCTCCGGGACGAACCCCAGGATGACCTGTGTTCCGACTCCCTCTGGAGCTAAGTGTCCAGTAGCCTAAGACTCCAATCCATCCTGCACGCAGGTGAGTTGGAAATCTCTCCCCTAAGTCCCTCGATGCAGTGATCCTGTTGCCAGCAGGATTCACTGAGATTTAAACCTAAAAAAACTTTGTCTAAGCAGCTCTTTAGGAGAGCCACCTAGATTGCACCCTTCTCGGACGGGCACAAAAACCTAACTGAGGCTTGGAGGAGGGTCATAGGGGGAGGAGCCAGTACGCACCATGTGATCCTAAAAGCTTTATTTAGATGTGCCCTGTCTCCTGCGGAGCCCGCTATTCCCCATGGTCCTGACGGAGTCCCAGCATCCACTAGGACGTTAGAGAAATTTGCAAGTTTGCGATTGCATGCGTACGCTGTGCGAAAATTCCCCTCAGTCAGCGGGCAGCTGCAAATCCATTCGCATCACACTCACCACCAAATGATTTCTCCAGTGTGTGCAGCCTGTGCACAGCCCAGGACCTACTCCTACAGTGCGATCCAAACATGCTGATCGGGTCCAGAGCTGATGTCACACACCCGCCCTGAAAACGTTTGGGAACGCCTGCGTTTTTCCTGACACTCCCAGAAAATGTCCGGTTACCACCCCCAAACGTCCTCTTCCTGTCAATCACCCTGCGAACGGCCGTGTGATTGAAATTTTCGCACCATCCTGTCGCTGTTTGGCAACGCACATGCGCATCGCGGTGCATATGCATGTGCAGTAGTTCAATATCGCCCCCTGTGCGAAAACACACAGCAGCGATCAGGTCTGAATCAGGCCCTCTGACCACTGAAACAGCTCATCTTGATAAGTGAGTGATTCTGAAATGAGAACCTGTCAGATTAGCTCACACGCACCTATTATACTTGCTGTATTTTCCATAATGTATGTGATACGGGCCCTTTAAAACATTCACGGAAACACGCTCATGTAGGCTGCTGATTTAATTAGAAGCAGAAATCTCTTGCATGTCAAATATGAAGGAGACTCCCTGGATTTCCTGTTAATCGCCAAGTTCTCTCTTTCGGAGCTCAAAAATGTTACAGACCCGTCCTATACACTGTGGGTTTTTATACTTGAACTTCTTACGGGTCATAAAGCAGGGATCAGAAATGCTTTTATTACTTTGGATGAAAAGGGCTGTACAGGGGTTATTGCAACACATGAACACTATTGGATTTCTATCTATACATAACGTACGTTGTGCTTTTCATGTAATAAAATACAATTCTGCTTGTGATTATGGAGGAAGTAATGTATAAGAAGGGGTCAAACCCTACTGCCTCTGATAAGACTACCAGTGGCAATGGAATGCAGGCTTATCTATATATACAAATGATAACATTCAAAATGCAATATAACACTATATATTGGGGCTATGTAGGGGCAGCACCTGGATAAGATCCTATAGCTGTTGTTACATCTGGTGTCTGGAACGCTGACTAATAGTGAGGTGGAGTCAATGATCTTTCCGGGAGAGATTAGCTGTAGTAAGGTGGAGGAATGAGGAAAGTTACAGGGAGTAGCTAATGTCCATGTATGACAGAGGAATTGTTGGCTGATATTCATACTGTACCCATGGGCAGGATTACGGCAAGGAATACAGCAGGAGGAGATTTATCACAGCTTAGAGAGAGATAAAGTACCAGTCAGTCAGCTCCTGCCTGTAAAATTTCCCCAATAGAGACTATTAACAGTTTGAAAATCTAAAGGGTTTTTACTTCTCTTTCTTTTTCAGGAAACATTATGCTTATTGTCTATAATACTGAATAAAACTCACTTTGTATCGTATCACCATTGACAATGGGGGTCATTCCGAGTTGATCGCACATAGCAACTTTTTGCTGCCCGTGCAATCAACTAGACGCCGCCTATGGGGGAGTGTATTTTAGCATAGCAGGGTTGCAATCGCTTGTGCAGCCCTGTTATGCTAAAAAAGTTTTGTGCATTAGTAGACTAGCCTGCAGTTACTTACCCTGTGCGATCGATCCAGCGATGAAGGTCTCGGATTTGACGTCAGACATCCGCCCTTCAAACGCCTGGACACGCCTGCATTCGGATCTCCACGTCCGGAAAACGGTGAGTAGACGTCCCGGAACGTCTCTCAGCTGTCAATCTTCTTGCGATCGCGCTAGCGATCACGTTCTTCTCTATTCTGGCCGCTGCCCGGCGACGACAGTGATGCGCATTTCCGACCCGTTCGCACTGCAGCAATGAACCGCTGCGTGCGAATGGGTCAGAATGAACCCCAATGTACACAGTAAATGCTAAATACTATTCACATTACTCTATTAGTATACAATATAGCAGAGGTACATAAACGTGGTCCTCAGAGCACCCCAACAGTCCAGGACTGAGGTACTAATTAAGTCACCTGTTGCCAAGCATGGATATACTTAAAATTTCCTGAACCGTTGGGATGCCTTGAGGACCGCGTTTGAGAACTACTGCAATATTTTCATACAATGACGTGTCTTGTACCCAAGGTAAAGCATGCTTTGACAGTGTTATTAAGAAATAAGAAAGATACTTGTTCCATATAAAGTGCAATTAAATAGAAACACAAAATAAATGAAAAACAAACCATCTGTTTTCCTGTATAATAATCAAATGGGAGTATATACAATAAGCTGGAGAGGTCAATATATAATCAGAGACTAGATAGTGCTACCCTGTCGTCATCATACGTGTGTATCGCTGCACCAGTCTTCCAGCACTCCCAGAAGATATGTAGCCTCCTAAAGGGTTCATCTGTGCCTGCTATCTATCTGTATTTCAACCACATGAACACCCCAGCACGCCATCACTGGACTTAGCCTCCTCTTGCGTGTCCACATGCTACTTCTATAGATGTAAGGATATGCAACGCAATAATTTACAAAAAAAACTACATACTCAGGTGTCAGTGGTCTTATTGCATATCTTCAGCATGTAAATGAGCCAAATACAGGCAGGTACTTATCCATCATGCAATACCATCAGGAAGACGTCTGATTGGCTCCAAATTCATTCTGCAGCAGGACAATGACTCCAAACATACAGCCAATGTCATTAAGAACTATCTCCAGCATAAAGAAGAACAAGGAGTTCTAGAAGTGATGATATGGCCACGCAGAGTATTGATCACAACATTATTAAGTCTGTCTGGGATTACATGAACAGACAGAAGGATTTGAGCGAGCCTACATCCACAGAAGATCTGTGGTTAGTACTCTAAGATGCTGTTTTGAAGGCAAAGAGTGATCACACCAAATATTGATTTAGATCTGTATCTAGATGGATGGAACATTCCCTCTCTGAGTGGTAGGACCTAATGCCCCTATCACAGACATAAGCATATGCACAATACTCAGGGTCAGAAAATCAGAGTGCCTCCCGCCTGTTCCCGTAGGTAGTGAGACACTGACACACCTTTATTAGGCTCGACAGGTTCAAGCATTAATTAGCCCGATCTCAGGTTGATAACCTGAACACTCGAAATGGGCCTAATGGATGGAGCCTGTTCTCTCTCTCCATCCACAACCCCAGTAACCCTTAAACGTTTATATTTATGTTACCAGATATAATAACAGATAACAGAAAACATAATCTCTTATATACAGATGCCCTGCTTTGATTATACAGGAAAAATCAATTTTCATATTCACCTTCATTGCGACTGCTCCTATTTGGGACCCTAATACAGCCTGGAAGGGGACATCAGATTTTCCAATTACAGACACTGAACCTGCTTTGTCCGAGAGGAAGGCTGCAACTTCCATACCTAGATACAAAGTAATAGCTTAGGTTAGGTCTGAGTATTATAAAAAAGTAGTTATAATATATCCAGCTAGCCAAAGCTACTACAGTACGTATAATCATACACTTTTATTTCATTTTTTAATCTACTTTAAAACTAATAAAAGCAGCCAAACATTCTAAACTGGTGAACACTAGCACAAAATAAAAAACGTTACATATCAACTGTTCATACAAAAAAAGAAAACATTTACAAAAATAATTTTATTTTTCTGCTTTTTTTTTTTTTTTTTTTTTAATTCAATAGTCTTTTATTGTTTTTCCTTTTTTCTTGTAACAGAGCAATCAATCAAAAATACAATCCCAGAACTAAGGGAATACGCAGATTCCCCAAAACAACATATTTTGGGAAGTAAAGGTCAGCACACTAATATATAAGAAATACACAAATCATATCAACTTAGCAAAGACAACATGTTAGGTGACTTAATATTCAGGAGTACAAAGCACAGCATGAAAAGCAAATAAATCATACAGAAAAACCTAAGTATTTATAGATGAAGCGAGGCAGGGACCCAGAGGCGCCATCTAAGCCCCCACTCCACTGGAATAGAAGTATAATGGTGATCGGTACGACTATGTCCACCCAAAACCAAAGCAGACCATAAGCAAGGTATTGCCATTAAAACGGAGTATGACAAATGTGCGCTAACCCGACACCTCCAAACCATAGACTGGACAAACCCACAACCCCCCAAAAATCCTCCCACCCTGTAGAACCAACCCCCCAACTCATGGCCTACCTGGATCCCCAAACACCCCTCCCTAACTAAACTACTAAAACTTGGGGGAAACCAAACCCCGTAAACCCTAAGGGCATGGTGTATATATAAAAAAAAAAAACCCTACAAAGGAAAGGGAACCCCAGCCTAGGATCAAGTAGCCAGTGTGTAGACTCCGAGATATGGGAGACAGAGCCATTTAGCAAACAAAACAGGATACAAAAATAATAAAGGTTAATTCAAAAAACAGCGTTGAAGACATTATAGACAATAACAATAAGAGGCACAGCGGAGGAGCAACAATTCAAGGTGGGTCAGCCCGTCTGGAGGCCCGCAGGACCCGCATCACCAAAAGAGCCCAGGTATAGACACGTAAGGGAGAATGAGTCCCAGCACATAAGGTCAGAAGAAGTGCAATTCTCCAACAGCCACAGACAAATGTTCCCCCAGTCCCAGCATAAAAAACAGCAGGAAATACACCATGCAAGGTTGATGCAGCAAATAATGTCAAAGGAAGTTCCAAGAGAGAGAGTATTGAAGAGACACAAGGAGCACTCGCAATGGCGGGTAGCAACCATGGTTCCAGGATTTGCTTAGGAGTATTGCCCTCCACTCTCTCATGCACAGTGTCCAGGCATATCACAGCAGGAGATTCACAACATAAAGTCGGTGTGGCGCATAATGTCAAAATAAGTCTCAAGGGAGAAGTTGTCGAGAAATCACAAGGGGCGCTGTCAATAACGGATATCGACCCCAATTCCATGAGTTGCGGAGGTGCAAACCCCTCCACCCTCTCAGGTATAGCATCCAGGCACTCTGCAGAGGGTGCCGAATCCAAGCAGCCAAGGTATAGAGCAGCATGTATCTTTGCCAATCGTGCCTTCATCCTAGCCTCTGACTGCAAAATAGCTTGAAGAATTTGCGCCATGAGTCTCGCAGTAAAAAAGGAGTCAGGGGGAATGCTAAGCCACAAAGAGACAACTACAAAGGCCGGGAACAGGAGATCCACAGCTTTCAGGAGTGTTAATCACTGCAGGGGAAGTGTCAGGTAAGTAAAGCAGGATATGCGTTTCCCCCACCAGGAATAGCAGGAGATCAGACCTGAAGCGGACAGGAGCAGAGCCAGAAAGCAGCCACAACAGAGGCCCTCTGGGTGAACACAGGAGATCCTCACAGGGCAACCAGCATCAGATAGGACAGCGGAGAGAAGCCGCGGCTCACAGGGAGGAACGCAGGATCATATGGCTCCACTCCCAAGATGGCGGCCAGCGGCTCCGGGATTCAGCAGCGGCACAGTGGCAGTGGAACCCAGAGCTTACTTCAGCATGCACTCGCCAGGAAGGTGAGGAGGGTCCCGCAGAGTCACCAGCGGCGGCAGATACAGCAGAGGGCAGCCCGGACAGAGAGGTGAATCACAAGCGCAGAAAGCCCCGCTCCAAAGATGGCGCCGGGCACATGCAGGCCGTCCGCAGCTCCGATTCCAGCACTTGTTACACAGACTGGGATCATCCGAGGTACACCAAACACAGCTCAGAGGGAGCAGGAGCAAATCAGACCCAGGTCCAGGGGCAGAATACACACCACACCGGGCTACAGGAGATTATACGGATATATAGGCTAGGGAGCTAGGAGACTCATGTCCTACACCATGCCCCGCTAGGCCACGCCCCTATTTTTCTGCTTTTTAGGAATACAAATAACATGGCATCATACTTTAGGCCTCATTCAGATCTGATCGCTGGGCTGCGTTTTTTCTGTCCTGCGATCAGATAGCCGCTGCCTACAGGTGAGTGTATTTTCACCGTGTAAGTGTGCATTCCTATGTGTTAGCAAAGCTGCTAAAAATTAGTTTGTGCAGTCTCTGCGCAGCCCAGGACTTACTCTTCCAGTGCGATTGAATCCTGCTGATCGTGGCCAGAGCTGACGTCAGACACCCTCCCTGAAAACGCTTGGACACGCCTGCGTTTTTCCGGACACTCCCTGCAAACGGTCAGTTGCCACCCACAAACGGCCTCTTCCTGTCAATCACCTTGTGTACACCCATGCAAATGGATCATTCGCATCATCCCGTCGCTGACCAGCGATGTACATTGTAGCTGTTTGACGCGCCTGCGCATTGCAGTACATATGCATGCGCAGTTAGGATATGATCGCCCGCTGTGCGAAAGCTCACAGCAGCGATCAGATCCGAATTACCCCCTTTATCAGCTTCTCTGTAAAATTACGGATAAAACTGTTTTACAACAGACACTAACATCTGATGTAAGAGTTTGATCTCATTAAGAGACAAAATATTCCTGCATCACCTTGATATCACTTGTACTGCAGGGGGACACTGCTCTTTCCACAATATAATTCTAAGCCTGTGGCTTCCTACTTACTGCCCATATCATGGCCAGGGCAGGGACATCACAGCCAAGCACTACACTCCCAACTAAACGCTGACATTGGGAAGCAGCAGTCTATGGATTCCCATGGAAGAAGCTCTTGGCTGCTTTACCTTTATGTCAGTTGCCGATGCTCTGTGTGACGGTGCCATGGGTACCTTAAAAACATTGTGTGAAATTTACTAAAGCCTCTAAAACAAAGAATTGGTGATGTTGCCCCTAGCAACCAATCAGATGCAATCTATCATTTCTCTATTGCCTTTTAGAAAATGTTCATCATCACCAATTATCTGTTTTAGAAGCATTAGTAAATCTACCCCATTGTATGAGTGACATTATGTCTGTTTAGCTGTACTTCAGGCACTCCCTAAGCTTTGGCCCTAAGCAACTGTCTAGATTTCCCCTATGAGAGCTCTGGCCCTGATCATGTCACTTTTCCTACAGCAAGTAACCCTGTCCTCACTGACAAAATCACATGAGTGGTCAGGTCATTAACTTCTACAAACCACCACAATTAACACTGACATTAATAGCCATTATATGAACAATTTGATTTATCCCCACAACTTCAAAGCTTAGGACATTATTGGATGAGAAGTAAAATACAATAAGATGCCAGAGGTTAGTCAAGCGCACCTCAACAACTAAACAGTAGTCCTGGTTGCCTGTCATCTTCTATTGTAGTGTAAGCAGCAAAAGCGATTGCTCAGATCTTTGCAAAGGTCAATTGCCGGGACAGTTGTCAAGGGCACACAAGTCAGAGACAGAAACTGCGGATTGGCTGCAGCCCAATCACAGACGCAGCCATTATTTACTGATGCTGGCAAGCAGTGACCTTGCAACACTTAGTTTCACACATTGCTTGAAATTATGCTTGGCACATCACCGACTTCTAATTGAGAACAGTGATGAACAATCAGTAGTGGGCAACCCCACAGATTACATTGGATACCATATCAAGACAAAGAGGAGGCAGCATAGATGGAGGAAGGAAGCAGTGTTGGGCATAAGGGAGCAGTCACGGACCATGAAGACAGGGCATTACTCTTAACTATGCAATAATACCGGCATGTCACATTCTACTAGATATTATTACTGGCATATGGCTGTACAGTATATTGGACATTGTTAAAGGCATAGCGCATTATGCTAGATGCACTCATTTGGTGTACTGTAATAGTACCTAATAGTCCCACTGGTTAACCACTAATGTGGCATTATTCTAGGGCATTAGTACTGTCATTTTACACCTTGGTGTTATTACCAGCGGCGGCTCCTACTTACTTTAAGTAGGGGGGCTGCTGCTACCCCCAGCCCGGAGAGGAGACGAGAAATGGGGCCCCGGGTTCCAACACCTGCGCAATGGATCTTCCAGGTGCCATGACCGCAACATGCGCAGAGACCACGGTGCGACTGCACATGCGCAAATCCCCAACTTCTATGGACTGCATCGGCTGCAGCCCATAAATGCCGGATTGGGCTGCGTGAAAGGTAGGAAGTGGCTTCCTACAGGAAGCGACCTCTGTGTCTATTGCAGCCCGGTCTGGCAGTCCCGTAAAGAGGAAACAACTCCCAATGGGACTGCCTTGTATGTCTGTGACTTGCAGGTAGGACTTCCAAAAGGAAGTCACTGACAGTCACAGTGAAGCCAGTGCAGTCACGGATTGCATCTGGCTTCACTGACACTGAGCTGGGTGACTGTTTTTACCTGGGGGGGCTACAGTCCTGCAGTCCATAGGTAAAATCTGCCACTGGTTATTACTGATATATTAAACTGGGCAATATTTGTTTATATATGATATGATATATCATACAAGTCTAAATATTCATATGATTAGAATATAAGGTCTAAAGATTTGTGTAGGATTCCTTTTTACAATTAAGTAATTTTTATTGGTAATTTAAGAAAAAGTAACAAACAGAAAAATAATAAATAACAAGACATATGGGCATCAAAGAACTGGTGTATAAATCAGCATATTATACAAATTATAATACAGTCAATGCAAGAATAATATTTTTTTAATTTATTTTTTTAATGGAAAAGGGTCATAAAAGGATTCCTTTTTACGCTTACTTGTGATACATGACTTATGCTAGTTACATATGATTTTGTATGAAGTTAAGTTGGAAATTATATTATTAGCTACATTTGTCACGGTGTGGTCTGTATACTTACCTATGAATGAACTTCCCATAATCACCACGTTTTTGCCTACGGCAGCCTCACTGATTGCATTGGCGTCTTCAGGTGAGCGCAGATGGAAAACGTTTTGTAAAGTGGAGCCAGCGCACCTAAGCTCTCTAGGTCTAAGATACAGACAGGAAAATAAGATACAAAGTATTGGTAATGAAATCACATCAAGTTAATATCCACTGGCAAACTGATACAACTAAGTAGAAGGAAATGAAACCTTTACACCATGGGTCTTCATCCTGTGGCCCTCCAGCTGCTGTGAAACTACACATCCCAGCATGCCCTGCCACAGTTTTGCTATTAAGGTATGCTAAAACTGAGGCAGGGCATGCTGGGATGTGTAGTTCCACAGCAGCTGGAGGGTCGCAGGTTGAAGACCCATGCTTTACACCATGTAATTTACCTTTAAAAGTATCCATATAACAGTACTACTAAGTCATCTTGTCATTTTGGAGCGGTCACACAGTGATAAAGCAGGGTATCCTGGGCCAGCCTTCCACTCATGTGAAATCATAAAAAGAGGGCTGGAACCCGGAAGCTAAACGCCAGGCGGGTCCTTTAGGTGCCCAAGCAGCACTCTGGTGGTTCTTAAGGCATTATGCAACCGACATACAGGTGTCATCAGCATACCTCTCAACTTTGTCCTTCTTTAAAGAGGGACACATGCGCAGCGTGCGTTCCCGGAAAAGGGGGCGTGGCCTCTGAAAAAGGGGCATGGCTTCGTGGTGATGCTGCGGTTGTAAGCCACGCCTCCTCGTCCATCACCGAAGGGGGCATGCCCAGCACTCTGTGAGCTGCTGGCATGCCCCCTCTCCCTCTGTCACTCATGAATAGACACTGTGCGCAGCGTCTATTCACCGCTCCTCTGTAAAGCAGAGCAACAGTGACACGAGCCTCCAAACTGCCCCACCCCCCACCGCGGGACACTGCAGCCCGCGGGTGGGACAGCGGGACTGTCCCGCGAAAATCGGGACAGTTGGGAGGTATGCATCAGGGCAGCGCCGAAACTGCTTTCTCGGCCTTACGTCATGGTTGGCGGCAGAGCTCACACATTCCTAGTTATGACCATGAAGTAACAATTTATGTGTGATTGTCCGAGTACACACTAGACCATATGCTATGTTTGCCCTTGAACTCCTAGGCAAACTCACGGTGGGTGACCCCAATTAATTTGCGGTTAACCGAAGACCGCAAAGTTCCCATCATTGGTTATAATGGAGTGCCGCTACGCTACACTGTAACCAGTGCGCTCCTCCTGATTGACAGGGCAGGAGCGCACAGCCAATCAGGAGAGTGCCATGACATGGCGCTCCCTGATTGGCTGGCAGGACCTTCACTGACAGCAGTCACGGGGGGTCCCGCCAGTCGGGGAAAGGGGTTCCATGTGTAAACATGGGACCCCTTTCAGTTCGTGGTTCGGGTATTTCGTTTTATTATTTTAATTATAGTACGTGGATTACAAGGAGAAAGAAGAGGACTGAGCTACACAGGATTGTTTGTAAGTATATATTTTATTTACAGGTACCCCATGGATTCTACTGGAGAAGAGGACCGAGGGGCTCCGTGTCAACATAGGTAAGTATGTGTGTATGTAAGTGTGCATGTATGTACATTAAAGTTTTACTGTCACGGTGTGTGTGTAGTGTTTTTTTTTGGGTATTTTATTTGTATTAGAACTACAGGTACCAGCGGGCCCGTTATTCTCCCGCATGCTGGTACTTGTGGTTCTCCAAGTACCAGCTTGCGGGGGAGGCTTGCTGGGACTTGTAGTTCTGCTACAAATAATATTTTTTTTACACAAAAGGCTATCAGCCTCCCATCCACCGCCCACGGATGGGGGGGGACAGCCTCGGGCTTCACCCCTGGTCCTTGGGTGGCTGGAGGGGGGGACCCCTTGATTTAAGGGGTCCCCACTCCTCCAGGGTACCCCGGCCAGGGGTGACTAGTTGGGGATGTAATGCCAGGGCCGCAGGGACCAATATAAAAGTGTCCCCCAGCTGTGGCATTATGTCCTTGGCTAGTGGAGCCCGGTGCTGGTGTTAAAAATACGGGGGGACCCCTACGTCTTTTCCCCCCCGGATTTTTTGGACCAGGCGCAGAGCCCGGTGCTGGTTGTTTAAATATGGGGGGACCCTATTAATTTTTTCCCCTGTATTTTTACAACCAGGACCGGCTCAAAGAGCCCGAGGCTGGTTATGCTTAGGAGGGGGGACCCCACAAATCTTTTTGGGTTATTTTTAACACTTTACAGACTTCTTTTAAGGTACACAATGAAGCCCTGCACGGATCACACTGATCCGGCCGGGATTTATTGTGTTAAGTCCGGCAGTGTTTTACTAATCACTCCCGTAAAACACTGCCTGACATTACGAATGACATCGATATCGGAAAAAACGAAAATGCAGAATACGACAGCATAGTAAATGCCACGTAAAAAAACCAAAAAGTTGCAAATTCACACTACTGATGTCATTCGTGTTTAATCTCCCAACAAATCCCTACAATTACGAATCTTAGTAAATATACCCCCTGATCGTAGCAGCAAATTTGTTAGCAGATGGGCAAAACCATGTGCACTGCAGGGGAGGCAGATATAACATGTGCAGAGAGAGTTAGATTTGGGTGAGTTATATTGTTTCTGTGCAGGGTAAATACTGGCTGCTTTATTTTTGCACTGCAATTTAGATTTCAGTTTGAACACACCCCACCCAAATCTAACTCTCTCTGCACATGTTATATCTGCCCCCCCCCCCCCCCACCCCACCCCTGCAGTGCACATGGTTTTGCCCAATTGATAACAAACTTGCTGCTGCGATCCACTCAGAATTACCGCCTAGGCCCATTGTGCATACACACTGGGTGATTATTGTTACCTTCCACATCATTCAAAAAATCGTCTAGTGCAGGCATGTCCAAACTGTGGCCCTCCAGCTGTTGTGAAACTACATATCCCAGCATGCCCTGACACAGTTTTCCTGTTAGAGAATGCTAAAGCTGTGTCAGGTAACGCCTGGTGACGCCTACGTTTTCCTTACCACTCCCAGAAAACGGTCAGTTGACACCCGTAAACGCCCTCTTCTGTCAATCTCCTTGCGATCACCCATGCGAATGGATTTGTTGCTAGAAGCGTTGCACAGCAACGATGCTGTTTGTACCCGTACGAGGCACGTGCGCAGTAGTGACCTAATCGCTGCGCTGCGAAAATCAGCAGCGTGCGATCAACTCGGAATGACCCCCACAGTGAGATGAGACGGAATCTCACATGTGTGAACGCCTCTGCCTGATTGACAGGCAAGGGCGTTCGCGGGACAGGAGGGGGCGTTGCGTCTGGGTTTCGTGGCCAACATTTCGGCATTGAGGGGGGGTCGCGGTCCAGACAGCAAGGCTGTGTAGGCAGGGGACAACCCTAAACATGCAAGGGCATCACCATTGTGTGATACGCTCACATGATTGTGTAGGGTTGGGGGGGGGGGGGGAGGACTCATCATGTGGAGCAGACTTGCCCTGTGCTGGGTGTCTGTCCGCCCCCCCCCCGCATGTCAGTGTAATGGGTTGTAGATGTGCAATTTATCGAAGACCAATGCTGAATTAGGCCCTTAGTCAATAGGCTTGGATGGGTAAGCCCTGAGAAAAGTGAGCTACTATGTATAAGTTCACTAAAGTAAAAAAAAAAAAAAAAAAAAATATGAAATAACACACCTTTCGTACCACACGACTGTGCATTAACTTAACATTGGATTTTTTTTTTAGGAATACATCACTTTGGTTGGTCTCCAGTAGGTTACACAGTTTTCAATATTTTCAGACAAATTAAATAAGCATTACAATGCCACTTTTTCTTTTCTTTTCGTAACTATCACTATGTACATGGGTGCCCTCACCCCCACCTACAGGAAATGACTATAACAATGTAATTTACAACATTTCAACTTCACCTACAGAGATTCGCATATGGATCCGTATGAACACCCACCTACACAGGGGCGTAAGTTCATCCCAGTGGCGCGAAGGCAAATTTGTGTTTAGTCGTTCCCCCCCTAAAATAACAAGTATTGTGCACAGTATGTGAATGTGCGTGTGTATGTGTATATATATTATATATATGCAGGTGCCCCTTTAGGGCTTGGAGCCCAGAGGGCACCTGGCATTCCGGATCCCAGCATTCGGGATTCGTGCGCTGACATTGCGATCCATGTTGGGTTCGGGGTGGTCGCGTGACGTCACACACAGCTGCTGTGACCCAAAAAATGGCTGCCCTGCGTCTGCCTTCGCAGCCTTGCTGCATTGCGATCGCATTGGTGCCGGCCATTAGCATGCTGGGTGGCCTTGCCCTGTTCTGAGCGGCCTCCAGCATGCGAGAGATAGCAGTTGTAGTTTGGCTTTTTCAGCAAAACTGAAGCTGAATATAAATACACTAACTGCAGCTTATATAAATAGCATTGATCACATGATCACATCACATGCATGTACAGACGTCTCTGAGTCATCATTCCCCATTTCCTAGGCACTCCAGACGGGCGTTTCTAAAGAGGAGGAGGCCCGTTTGCAGGCTCTGGCTGGTCCCCCTCCTCTCTAGCCGGCAGCGCTGTGTAGACTTTGGGCACTAGGCGCTGTCCCAGAGTCTACAGCGCATGCGCAGATCTCCAGGAAAATGGCGCAGTGGCCATTTTCCCAGTGATTTACCTACTGTGCATGCGCAAATGGATTTCGGCAGCGCTGCTGCTGCGCCGCGGGACTCTTGAGGGTAAGTATTTCCATTAATGGGTGCAGGGTGTGCGGTGTGGGCCCCCCTGAAACCCCAGGGGCCCGTGTGCACTGCACCCACTATAAATACGCCAGTGACTCCAGATCAATCTCATGCGTCTCTGAAAATCTGAACCTGATCATTATCTTGCAGAAAAGAAACACTAAAGCTATTTACACATTAAGACGACACCACAAACCATGCAATGTCGTCTGCTACAGGATCAGACATCGGTAAGTGCATACACACTTGTTGATGTCGGCTGCGAAGGGGGTGGGGCCATGCATGCAAATTATACTGTCCTGCGATCAGATAGTCGCAACCCAGGGGGAGTGAAAATTTACCCTGTGCAAGTGTGCGATTCCATCTGTACGCTGTGCGAAAATTCCCCTCAGTCAGTGGACAGCTGCAAAACCGTTCGCATCACACTCACCATCGAATGTTTTTTCCAGTCTGTGCAGTGTGTGTAGTCTGTGCGTAGCCCAGGACTTACTCCTCCAGTGCGATCCAAACAGGCTGATCGGGTCTGGAGCTGACGTCACACACCCGCCCTAAAGACGCTTGGGCACGCCTGCGTTTTTCCTGACACTCCCAGAAAACGGTCAGTTATCACCCACAAACGTCCTCTTCCTGTCAATCACCTTGCTTACACCTAGCGATCAAAATTTCCACACCATCCTGTCGCTGTTTAGCGAGGCGCGTACGCATTGCGGTGCATACGCATGCACAGTAGTTTGAAAACGCACAGCAGCGATCAGGTCTGAATCGAGCCCAATGTGTATTAGTTGATGGAAAATACATGACAGTGAAAAGTATTACAAGTAAGTGTGTATTTACTAAACTGTGGGTTTTTAGATGTGGGGATGTTGCCCATAGCAGCCAATCAAATTTTAGCTTTTACATTCTAGAAGGGGCTAGATAAATGATAAGTAGAATCTGATAGGTTGCTATGGGCAACATCTCTTCTAAAAACTGTCACATTAGTAAATATAGACCATATACTCTACTGTAATATATCAATTTCCTCTTGGCAGAAGTGGTCACTCAGCATTTTTAATTTACTAAATGACTTCTCTCCTAACATTTTAAATGACTATTGCTGTCCAAAGTAGAGTATGGCAAAATAAAATATCATTCCATTATAATTACCCCATGCTGCCACCAGGGCTAAACTGCAGTACCCTATGCAGTACACTGTGATAATTACCCGTTACCACTTGCAAATGTCACACATTATATATGCACTATAATTAACCCCTCCTGCTGTCATAGTTTACATGTGGTGTTCTGCTATCTCAGGACCTAAACTACTATTTGGACCTTGATGAAATCATGTATTGCACAAAAGTAATCACCCAAAGGGTCAAATTATAGTCTAGATAGAATGCATGTAAACTATACATTTGACCATTTATAAAGGAATCAAACAGAAGTAAAAAAGTAGTCAGAATCGATGGTATGGCATACCAAACTCCACAGTCCTGGCTGATCCTGTTTTGTACCTTTAAAACATAAAATCTCAATAAACAGAATCAAGGATCAGAGACAATAAACTTGGAAGCGGAATCTGCCAGGAGCCATCCTTGTGACAGTAAGCTGTGTTATAACCTAATGGAAACGACAGACACATGGAGTATTAGGAATGTAGGCGGTACCATCTGCTATCCAATATTTACCTGCTGCCAGTAGCGATTAGAAGTTGGCTGTATAGAAGGGATGATCCGTCTCTAAACTTGACCTTTGCTTCATCTGTGTTGACAGAAACAGCCTAAAAGTGATCACATGAATTAATAAAATGGAATAGTACAAATACAATATAAAAATCACATACTGAGCACTACAGTTACCTAGCCACAGTCACTACATTAGTATAGTTATCTATATTTATTTAACAAACAAATTAATTTGTTTCTCAGCGGGTCCAACAAACTACAGTAGCCCGATTATAACAAATATTTAGGCCAGAGAATCTCACTGAGCAAGAGTTTGTCAGCTCATATGACTAGTGAATGGGACCCAACTATATAGCAAACCTGACGTGGTTGGAATATTACTAAACACTTGTTCTGTTTTGGGAATTGCATCTATCATACTAATACCCCTTTCAGACTGACAACATTTTCCCGGGTTATTGCACATGAACGCGCATTAACCCGGGAAACTGCTCAGTGTGAAAGGGTCCAGGAACAATATCCCGGGACGACCGTCCCGGTATTTCATCCCAGGTCTCAACCAGGGTTGAATCCGGGATCGTCCCGGGATGCTATGCAGTGTGAACGGGTATGCCGGGTCAAGGCGACCCGGCACCCATTCTCTGCATAGGAACAGCCTCCAGAAGCGTCAGCGATGACATCATCAACCCGGCAATATGCCTGGTCGGGCCACAAGTCTGAGGGGGTCTCAAGCAGGGTCGCACCTGGTAAGTACCCGTGCACACATTCCCTTGTCAGTCTGAAAGGGGTATTACACAGTGGGGGCTCTTTTAAACTCAATAAGGTGTCGGTACAAGTTGATACAAGATTTATTGCAGCTTCCACCAGGGGCGTAGCCAGAACTTTGCAGGCCCCATAGCAACATTTTGAAGGGGCCCCCGTCCCAATGCTTCTAGAGAGACACTTCTTTGCAGCAGTTGTTAATGTTATGCCCTATAATAGTGTCCTAGTTCATTTTCTGAACCACAGTAGAGCCTTATTTAATGGTATACCCCATAGTAGTGCCCTAGTTTCTTTTATGAATGGTAGTAGTGCTTAAGTTCACCCTATGTCACATTTCAGAGCTGCCAGTACACATTATGCCGCACAGTACCCCCAATTCACATTATGATATACAGTATAAAGCTCCCTGTTCATATTGTGCATAATTACAGTGCCCCGGTTCATATTATATAACATTAATGCAACCCAACCTTTTACTGAACACTTATTTTATTTAGATTAGTTAAATATGTTTGATACAGTCTATTTTATAGACCATCTATAGTGTTAATTATTAATACTGTATTCCACACACTATCAAGTGTTTAATAAGACTAATGTGCACATATATGTTCCAGGGTTAGTACTATTTCTTCTTCTGCTCCCTCAGACTCCCGCATTTGCTCCAATGTTTTGCAGAATCGGAGACTGCAGATTGCATTTGGAAACCCCCTCTAGAAATCCTGCGTTTGCCCCTGGATTGGTGCGGGGATGTGCCGCACTGAGAGGCAGCCCTGTTTGGCAGGTGTGTTGTGTATAGCGGAATTACCTATACTACAGCTGATTGGTTAGATTTGGTATTTAATTCTGTGAAAGATCTGGGTAGCACTCTGGGCTAGATGCATCGTCGCCTGGAGAGTGATAAAATGGAGAAAGAAAAAGTACCAGCCAATCAGCAATCAGCTCCTAACTGTCATGTTACAGGCTGTGTTTGAAAAATGACAGTTAGGAGCTGACTGGCTGGTACTTTAGCACTCTCCATTTGATCACTCTCCAAGCGATGATGCATCTCGCTCGCACTCTGGGGGTAATTCAGATCTGATCGCAGCAGCAAATTTGTTAGCAGTTGGGCAAAACCATGTGCACTGCAGGGGGGGCAGATATAACATGTGCAGAGAGAGTTAGATTTGGGTGTGGTGTGTTCAAACTGAAATCTAAATTGCAGTGTAAATATAAAGCAGCCAGTATTTACCCTGCATGGAAACAATATAACCCACCCAAATCTAACTCTCTCTGCACATGTTATATCTGCCCCCCTGCAGTGCACATGGGGGCTCATTCTGAGTTGATCGCACGTAGCAACTTTTTGCTGCTCGTGCAATCAACTAGACGCCGCCTATGGGGGAGTGTATTTTAGCATAGCAGGGCTGCGATCGCTTGTGCAGGTCTGCTATGCTAAAAAGGTTTTGTGCAGAAGTAGACTAGCCCTGCAGTTACTTACCCTGTGCGATGAATCCTGTGATGCAGGTCCTGGAATTGACGTCAGACAACCGCCCTCCAAACGCCTGGACACGCCTGCGTTCAGATCTCCACGCACGGAAAACGGTGAGTATCCGCCCTGGAACACCTCCCCGCTGTCAATCTTCTTGCTATCGCGCTAGCGATAATTTTTTTCTCTCTTCTGGTCGTTGCCCGGCGACGGCTGTCACTGGGCAACGACGTGCGTGCGCATTGAAGGCAAAAACGCAGGCGTGTCCAAGTGTTTGCAGGGAGGGTTCCTGACGTCAATTCCGGTCCTGGACAGGCTGAAGTGATTGCAGCAGCTGAGTAAGTCCTGGGCTACTCAGAGACTGCACAAAATCTGTTTGTACAGCTCTGCTACACATGCGTTCGCACACTTGCAAAGCGAAAATAGTCGCCCCTATGTGCGGCAACTATGCGAACGCAGGACTGCAAAAAAAAACCTAGCGAGCGATCAGGTCTGAATTAGCCCCCCTATTCAGTATGGATCACATCTGACATGCGATCACATACTAATGATTTTCGGGCCAGTGCACACATGTACTGTTCCGAAACTGGTGCCAGGGGCGATCCGGGGCCTCACACTCTAGTGCCTAGTGTTCAGAAACTGGTGCCAGGGGCGACTAGGGGCCTCACACTCTGGTGGTCATTCCGAGTTGTTCGCTCGCTAGCTGCTTTTAGCAGCATTGCACACGCTAGGCCACCGCCCTCTGGGAGTGTATCGTAGCATAGCAGAATAGCGAACGAAAGATTAGCAAAACTGCTACTAAATAATTCTTTGCAGTTTCTGAGTAGCTCCAGACCTACTCCTAGATTGCGATCACCTCAGTCCGTTTAGTTCCCGGTTTGATGTCACAAACACGCCCTGCGTTCGGCCAGCCACTCCCCCCGTTTCTCCAGCCACTCCTGCGTTTTTACCTGGAACGCCTGCGTTTTTTAGCACACGGACAGTTTCCGCCCAAAAACACCCACTTCCTGTCAATCAGGAAAAACGTCGCTCGAGCTTGTGTAAATCTACTAAGTTTTTAGTTAAATAACTAAGCGCATGCGTGCTGCGTACCATGCGCATGCGCATTTAGCAACAAATCGCAGCATAGCGAAAATCGTCAACGAGCGAACAACTCGGAATGACCACCTCTATTGCCCAGTGTGCTGAAACTGGTGTAGGGGCGACCCGGGGCCTCACAGTCTAGTGCCCAGTGTGCCGAAACTGGTGCCAGGGGTGACCCGGGGCGACCCGGGGCCTCACACTCTAGTGCCTAGTGTGCCGAAACTGGTGCTAGGGGCGACCCGCAGCCTCACACTCTAGAGACCAGTGTGCCGAAACTAGTGCAAGGGCCGACCCGGGGCCTCACACTCTCATGCCCAGTGTGCTAAAACTGGTGTCAGGGGCGACTCGGGGCCTCACACTCTAGTGTCCACTGTGACGAAACTGGTGCCAGGGGTGACCCGCGGACTCACACTCTAGAGCCCAGTGTGCCAAAACTAGTGCAAGGGCCGACCCGGGGCCTCACACTCTAGTGCCCAGTGTGCAGGGGCGGATTGGGAACAAAAAGTGGCCCTGGAAAAATTTGTAATAGTTGCCCCACATGGGCAGCACCAGAGGTGTAAGGTCTAGCCATGGGCCATGGCAGCAGCACCCTCCCCCCAAGACTTTCCAGATAGTGGGCATGTCCAGCATCAAGGGGAAGATAAAAGGAAATAAAATTAAATATTATGAGCACATTATATGATACACCTTTAGAATTTAGAAAACTATAGAATTCTTTAGAAAGATTTATTTTCTTGCTTATTACACCAACCGTATCCCAATAACTATTCACTCAATCTTATATGTCAGCCAAGCAGGCAGACAGAGCATACACATTAGATCATCTGCAATCACAGGCTAAGTGGCAAAGTCATATTCATATATGCAAATTGTTTGGCATCTTATTCATTATGTCTATAAATTGGACCACATGTCCTCAAACAAAACAGGCCCCACAGGTGCGTCGGCCCACCAGGAATCTTCCCTGTAGACCCTATGGCCGATCCGCCTCTGCCAGTGTGCCAAAACTGGTGACAGGGGCGACCCGGGGTCTCACACTCTAATGCACAGTGTCCCGAAACTGGTGCCATGGGCGACCCGGGGCCTCACACTCTAGTGCCCAGTGTTCAGAAACTGGTGCCAGGGGCGACCCAGGGTCTCACACTCTAGTGCCCAGTGTGTCGAATCTTGTGCCAAGGGCCATCCTGGGCCTCACACTCTAGTGCCCAGTGTTCCAAAACTGGTGCCAGGGGCGACCCAGGGCCTCACACTCAAGTGCCCAGTGTGCGGAAAATGGTGTCAGGGGCGACCCGGGGCCTCACACGCTAGTGCCCAGAGTTCCAAAACTGGTGCCAGGGGCCTCACACTCTAGTGCCCAGTGTTCCGAAACTGGTGCCAGGAGCGACCCGGGGCCTCACACTCTAGTGCCCAGTGTGTTGAATCTTGTGCCAAGGGCCACCCGGGACCTCACACTCTAGTGCCCAGTGTGCCGAAACTGGTGCCAGGGGCAACCCGGGACCTCACACTCTAGTGCCCAGTGTGTCGAAAATGGTGTCAGGGGCGACTCAGGGCCTCACACTCTAGTGCCCAGTGTGTCGAATCTTGTGCCAAGGGCCACCCGGGGCCTCACACTCTAGTGCCCAGTGCGCCGAAACTGGTGCCAGGGGCAATCCGCGGTCTCACACTCTAGTGCCCAGTGTGCCAAAATTGGTGCCAGGGGCGACCTGGGGCCTCACAATCTAGTGCCCAGTGTGCCAAAACCGGTGCCAGGGGCGACCCGCGGCCTCACACTCTAGTACCCAGTGTGCCAAAACTGGTGCCAGGGGCAACCCGGGGCCTCACAATCTAGTGCCCAGTGTGCCAAAACTGGTGCCAGGGGCTACCTGGAGCCTCACAATCTAGTGCCCAGTGTGCCGAAACAAGAAGGCGGAGGCCTAAACTGGTGCCAGGGGTAACCCGCTGCCTCACACTCTAGTGCCCAGTGTGCCAAAACTGGTGCCAGGGGCAACCCGGGGCCTCACACTCTAGTGCCCACTGTGCCGAAACTGGTGATAGGGGCGACTCGCTGCCTCACAGTCTAGTGCCCAGTGTGCTGAAACTGGTGCCAGGGGCTACCCGCGGCCTTACAATCTAGTGCCCAGTGTGCTGAAACTGGTGCCAGGGGCTACCCGGGGCCTCACAATCTAGTGCCCAGTGTGCCGAATCTGGTGCCAGGGGTATCCAGCGGCCTCACAATCTAGTGCCCAGTGTGCTGAAACAAGCAGGCGGAGACCGAAACTGCCCAGGAAATCCGGCCTAGGCTCCGTTCCCAGAGAAGCACTGCGCTGCATGTATGCCAGGTGCCACGCATGTCATGATGTCACGTGACAGACCCGTCCGCTGTGTGCCCTGAGCAGTGAATCGAGGTTCCGTCTGTGCATCTCAGCCAGAAAATAAGGAAGTCTGCAGGTCTGGGATGCAGTACAGCAGTAGCGCCTAGGGCTATCAGTGAACACTATTGCGGGAGGATGATGTGGTCAGGGATGAGAACAGCACAGTCTATACTGAAGTCTCTAAGATCCTCCTGGTCGTGGGACAATGGAAGAGGCTGAAAAGGGTAAATTCCCAGTTCAACCTCATGGCAGGAGAAAGGAGCTGGGCACAGGCTGCCTTTTGAGAGTTTTGGTAAGACCCATCTGTTACTGGCATCCTCTCCTTGTGACTGGCTTCCTTTTGTTTTTATATGATTGAGTTACACTGATTTGCTTTGTATTATAAAGGGGGTACTCACGGAGCGATATTCTAAGCAATCTGACTAGATTGCTTAGAATATCAGCATGATCGCTCTGTGTGTAGCCCCCTCAGCGATAGCGATGCGCGGCCCCGCACATCGCTATCGCTGCTGCTAGATTGGCCTGCATGTAGGCCAATCCTGCATGTAGGCCAATCTAGCGGGTCGCTCACTTCACCCGCTGGGTGAAGTGAGTGGCCCCCCCGTCTCCCCCCGCACGCTCAGCACAGATCGCGCTGTGCTGAGCGGCTGGAGAGATGTGTGCTGAGCGGTTCGCTCAGCACACATCTCTCCTTAATCGGCCCGTGGGTACTGGGCTTTACCCATTAAACCACTTTAATCCCTTTAACAGCCATTGATCTGCCACATGAGCTAGATATACACTAAAAGATATAGGATCAAAGTTGTTTTTAACAAAGTGACATCCTTCTGCATTGTTTGTACCCCACATAAGTGCGAGGAGCTGTATTTGGGCGTTGCTTACTGTACCATTAGGGGCCTATGCAGCAGCCGCGCTGCCAGTGAACCCCTCCCTGTAGTTTATAGCATCCAGTCAGCCTGTACAGATTTATTGTGCCAGCACCTCGCACTTAGTGGCTCAAGTAGAAAAAAAAAATCTTAGTGGTACTGTGTGCGCGCTCCAAAAAATGGGTGTGGCCACATGGGGCATGGTCAATTAAAATGGGGACATGATGCACATATGCCCCGAATAGTGCAGTGCCAGATACACATATGCCCTCAATAGTGCCAGATACACATATGCCCCAATAGTGCCAGATATGTCCACACAATGCCAGATACACATATGCCCCAATAGTGCCAAATATGCCCGCACAGTGCCAGATATGTCCACACAATGCCAGATACACATATGCCCCCACAGTGCCAAATACACATATACCTCCACAGTGCAAGATATGCCCCCACAGTGCCAGATACACATGCCCCCACAGTGCCAGATACAGATATTCCCCCACAGTGCCAGATACACATGCCCCCACAGTGCTAGATATGCCCACATAGTGCCAGATACACATATTCCCCCCAAGGTGCCAGATATGCCCCCACAGTGCCAGATACACATATGCCCCCAGTACCAGATACACATATTCCCCCACAGTGCCAGATATGACCCCACATTGCCAGATATGCCCCCACATTGCCAGATACACATGCTCCCACAGTGCCAGATACACATATGCCCCTATGGTGCCAGATACACCTATGCCTCCACGGTGCCAGATATGCCCCCACAGTGCCAAATACACATATGCCCCCACGTGCCAGATATGCCCCCACAGTGCCAGATACACATATGCCTCCACGGTGCCAGATATGCCCCAATAATGCCAAATATGCCCCCACAGTGCCATATATGCCCCCAGCAGTGCAACTCACCATTGTTGCTGCTGCTGCCTGGGGCTAGCACTGTCTGCTGCTGCTGTCGGGGAGAGGAGAGTGCAGCATGTGCCTCTCCTGCCCCTCTCTTGCCCTCCGTCCAGTCTCCTCCTGCAGCGGCGGCATACTGTATCTCACTCAGATCTGGCGCCGGTCCGCGAACCAATCAGAGCTCGTGGCCTGGCAGTGGCGGCTTTTGATTGGCTGCTGGTCTGCAAGCTCTGATTGGCTTACGAACCGGCGTTTGTGTAATACACGCTGCTGCTCCACCGGACTCAAAGGGAGAGACTGGGCAGGCAGGAGAGGGGCACCGGTGTCTGCAAGTTCGCAGCCCGGCGGTACTGCGTACCAGGCGGGAATTTCTTACCAGTACAGTACCACCATACTTGCAGCACTGCTCACACTACACTGATACTATCATATATGGCACTTCTATTGGAAACCGTTCCTGAGTTACTGTATTTGACATTTGGTAGAGCAATGGAAGGGCCTTTCTGTAAAAAAAACAAAAACTGCATAATTATTATTTAAAGTCTACAGTAATATTGCAGAATTCACTAGAATCCAGATGTGGATGGATGCTGGCATAATAGTTAAATCAAACCTGAGCAATGACACATTCAGTAAAGGCAGGATTCCCTATATTGTATTAGATGGCATAGCTGACAATACAAAGCTCATCAAACATCATGACCTGGAAATATTCAAAGTTTTGTTGAAGAAAAGCATAGTTAGGCAGAAAGTTTTGGGGGGTAATAACCACGTTATCTGGTGCAGACATAGAGGCTGATACCCTCTGGATAAGTGTGTACATACTTATTTTATTCATTTCTACAATGATTTCACTGATGTATTCCTCTTGTGTCACTAGGTACAAGAATTTTTAAACAAATGGCAGCACTGCGCACCCTTGAGTTCCACCACAAAAAAGCAGCACACTTACACTGCTGCAAACATGCCTGTAATTATTTGCTAAATAACACTACACCAATTATGTCCAGTAGGGGGCAGTGATGTTACATGTGAAATGTATATTATATTTAAAAAAAAATGTGTAATAGAAAAAGAGAGGAAAAGAAAGACTCTCTAGGGTATTCAATTATCCGCAAATTCACAGCAATTTTGCACCCGAAAATTTTTCGCGGCAATCGGGCGAAAATTGCCGCGAAAAACGCTCCGTTTTTCGACCTATTTAATTCCAAACAGGTTTCACCTGAAAATTCTTGCACTGAAAAGTGCAGGTGAAAATGGGGAAATCAGCCTGTACCCCAAAAAATGCTAAACTAACATAGGGAAAAAAAGAGAAGTGTATTAGAGATCACATTAGAGAGTTTTTGGGAACTTAAATTGCGTGAAATGGCTGTTATATGCATTTAAAAAAAAATGCAAAAAAATGATAGAAAGCAAGTTTTTTTTAGCAAAATAAATGCTCTCATTAAATTTGGGGTACATGAAAATGGGTATAAGTATATATTTGGGTCATTTTAGGGTACTTTAAAAAAAAAAGTGGAAACAGACCGATTACTCCCATCTTCAAGCCTAAAAACACCTGTCCCACTCATATAGCACCCCAATATACCTGTCCCATACCTTGAACCCCAATTTCCATCACTTTGTACTTTTTCACCCCCAAAATGAAATGTCATTATCGGCCAATTAAAAATAATTAAAAACTTCAACGTGCCTAATTAGTCATTAAGGGGGGTGTCCCAGGAGTTCTGTACCATATACAAACATTTTTACCTTAAAATAGTGACTTTTCCTAACTTTTCACCTGCTTCAGAGTAGGTGAAGTGAAATTAGTGAAAAAATTATCACCGATAAATTTTCCAGGAAAATTGGAGGGGCATAGAGGGAGGAGCCAGTGCACACCAGGTAGTACTAAATCTTTCTTTAGAGTGCCCAGTCTCCTGCGGAGCCCGTCTATTCCCCATGGTCCTTACGGAGTCCCCAGAATCCACTACGGACTACGAGAAATAGATTTACCGGTGAGTAAAATCTTATTTTCCCTCTCGTGGGGGGAAGCCGGCAGGGCCGTCGGTGAGGGGGCATCTCCTCAAAGTCCAGCTTGTATCCCTGAGACACAATATCTATTGCCCAGGGATCTAACTTGGAGTGAACCCACTTGTGGCTGAACTTACGAAGGCGTGCCCCCACCGGGCCTAGCTCCGCCTGTGGAGCCCCAGCGACATGCGGTGGATTTTGTAGAGGCCGGGGAGGACTTCTGTTCCTGGGAACTAGCTGTGTTGTGCAGCGTCTTTCCTCTGCCCCTGCCTCTGGCAAGAAAGGACGCACCTCGGACTTTCTTGTTTCTTTGTTCGAAAGGCTGCATTTGATAATGTCGTGCTTTCCTAGGCTGTGCAGGAATATAAGGCAAAATATCAGAATTACCAGCTATAGCTGTGGAGACCAGGTCCGAGAACCCTTCTCCACACAATCCTCAGCCTTCCATATGCCTCTTAAGTCGGCATCATCTGTCCATTGCATATTCTACAGGACACGTCAAGCAGAAATCGACATAGCTTTGACTCTAGGACCCAGTAGACTCATGTCTCTTTGGGCATGTTTTTTATATATATATCTCTTAAGACAGCATCTTTAATATATATATCTCTATATATACATATATATATATATACATACTAGGGTCTCAATCTCTGCTGATAAGGTACCTGTCCACGCTGCCACAGCGCTATAAATCCATGCCGACACAATCGCCGGTCTGAGTAGTGTACCAGAATGTGCACGCTATCTGCAGGATCCCTGAGGATAGCTGTTACGTCAGGGCTACCTTTTGGGCAAACGTGACACCCTAGGGTAAGATTCCCATCGTATCCTGGCCCTAGTAGGGAAGGATACTCCCTGAGAATTCTTTGTGGGAAACTGCAGTCTCTTGTCTGGAGATTCCCGCTCTTTTTCATCATGAGAGGAGGGAAATTTACCTCAGCTTTCTTCCCCTTAAACATGTGTACCCTTGTGTCAGGGACAGATGAGTCATCAGTGATATGCAAATCATCTTTTATTACAATAATCATATATTGAATACTTTTCTGCCATTTTGGCTGTAACTTTGCATTATCGTAGTCGACACTGGAGTCAGACTCCGTGTCGATATCAGTGTCTATTATTTTGGATAGTGATCATTGAGAGACTCTGATGGTCTTTGCGACATAGGGACAGACATGGGTAGATTCTCTGTCTGTTCTCTAATCTTTTGTGCAATAAATTCACCTTAGCACTTAATTACACATATCCAAACAGGTGTCGGCGTTGTCGACAGACACCCTCTCACACACATATTTGCTCCATCTCCTCCTTAGGGGAGCCTTTTACCTCAGACATGTCGACACACACGTACCGACACACCACACACTCAGGGAATGCTCATCTGAAGACAATTCCCCCATAAGGCCCTTTGGAGAGACAGAGAGAGAGAGTATGCCAGCACACACCCCAGCGCTATTTACCCAGGAATAACACAGTAACTTAATGTTAACCCAGTAGCTGCTGTTTATATTGATTTTTGCGCCAAATTATGTGCCCCCCCTCTCTTTTTACCCTCTTCTACCGTGTAACTGCAGGGGAGAGGCTGGGGAGCTTCCTCTCAGCGGTGCTGTGGAGAAAAAACACGGCGCTGGTGAGTGCTGAGGAAGAAGCCCCGCCCCCTCGACGGCGGGCTTCTGTCCCGCTTTCATGTACAATTTTTGGCGGGGGCTCATACATATATACAGTGCCCAACTGTATATATGCAAACTTTTGCCAAAGAGGTCTCTAATTGCTGCCCAGGGCGCCCCCCCCCCCCCCCCCCCCCTGCGCCCTGCACCCTTACAGTGACTGGAGTATGTGGGTGTAGTGTGGGAGCAATGGCGCACAGCTGCAGTGCTGTGCGCTACCTCAGTGAAGACTGGAGTCTTCTGCCGCCGATTTCGAAGTCTTCTTGCTTCTTTCACCCGGCTTCTGTCTTTCCGGCTCTGCGAGGGGGACGGCGGCGCGGCTCCGGGATCGGACGACGAGGGTGAGATCCTGTGTACGATCCCTCTGGAGCTAATGGTGTCCAGTAGCCTAAGAAGCAGGACCTATCTGCAGAGAGTAGGGCTGCTTCTCTCCCCTCAGTCCCACGATGCAGGGAGTCTGTTGCCAGCAGAGCTCCCTGAAAATAAAAAAACCTAACAAAATACTTTCTTATAGCAAGCTCAGTAGAGATCACTAAACAGCACCCAGCTCGTCCGGGCACAGATTCAAACTGGAGGAGGGACATAGAGGGAGGAGCCAGAGCACACCAGAATCTAAATTCTTTCTTAAAGTGACCATGTCTCCTGCAGAGCCCGTCTATTCCCCATGGTTCTTACGGAGTCCCCAGCATCCACTAGGACGTTCGAGAAATACACTTTAGTGAAACAAATCCTTAATGAAGAATGGTTGCTGCTAAACTATGACAACGTATGACACATACGTTGTGACCAGTCATCACCCACATGATTATGTTCTGTAAATAATCAGTGACATATTGCTAGGCAAGCTTGTCCTGTGGTGGATAAGAGTAACAATGGGCTCTTGTTATCATATCAAAGACTGACTTAAAACTATACAGGTCATGGATTGCTAATAATACCCAATTTTATACAGTATGTCACCCGGCCAGCACAGCTGTGGAATCACTGCACAGTAATATTCTCCTACCCCAGTCAGGGAAGGGTGTGGTTCGTTTTATCGACAGTGTATAGGTCGACAATGTTTAGGTCGACCACTATAGGTCGACAGTCACTAGGTCGACATGGATGGAAGGTCGACAGGGTTTCTAGGTCGACAGGTCTAAAGGTCGACATGAGGATTTTATTTTATTTTGGTGTAGTTTTCTTCGTAAAGTGACCAGGATCCCAAATTAGTGCACCGCGTCCCCTCGCATGGCTCGCTTCGCTCGCCATGCTTCGGGCATGGTGCCTTCGCTCCGCTACCGCTTCGCTCGGCACACTTTACCGTTCCAATAGTAGTCCACGTGGATCGTTAAGTATGAAAAAATGAAAATAAATAAAAAAAATGTGAAAAACTCATGTCGACCTTTAGACCTGTCGACCTAGCACATGTCGACCTAGAAACCCTGTCGACCTTCCATCCATGTCGACCTAGTGACTGTCAACCTATAGTGGTCGACCTAAACATCGTCGACCTAGACACTGTCGATCTACAGACCGGATCCCGTCAGGGAAAGCATGTAAAGTTCATCACATTGGCAAAGCAAGAGCAGGGAGTTCTTTCCTCATGTGCCTTTCCTTTTCTTACTTACACAATCTTGTACTCCTTACTGCCTTTGATGGCACCTAACCCCGGGTTTACTATATCTGTCCTATATTGTCTTGAACTGTAAGTTGATTATGTACTGTGTAATGGGCGCTGCGGATCCCTTGTGGCGCCATATAAATAAAGGATAATAATAATAATCTTTTGTTATATTTATGGATTTGACAGTGAAAATTAGAGATTGCGTCACATAGCGTAAATTGTGGCATGACATTTTAATGGCACATCACGGTATTAAGCTGTTTCTATAGCGAGATAAGAAAATGACAGACAATTCACAAACCAAAGAAGCTAAAATGATTTATACCGTTAACGATCTTAATCTTTTTGTATCACTTACATAAAATGTATTTTGTACAGATGTCTTTAACTGCAGACCATGGGGTAAATTTACTAAGATGGGAGTTCTGTTTAAGATGGGATGTTGCCCATAGCAACCAATCAGATTCCAGGTATTATCTTCTAGAAGGTGCTAGATAAATGAGAAGTAGAATCTGATTGGTTGCTATGGGCAACATCCCATCTTAAATAGAACTCCCATCTTAGTAAATTTACCCCTATGAGTGTAATGCACATTGTGAAGATTACCCAGAATGCCAGAGATGAGACAGGCTGCATAAATCTTTCAGCACAACCAAGTTATTTGAACTGATCATGGTGAAATAAATTAGAATACAGTTACACACTATGGCAAGATCAGGGTAAGGATGCCGCGTCCTGGAGTAAATGGGTGCACTTTCATACAGCAGCCAATTAGTAGCATACCAAACCAGGGCCTTGGTACAAGGAGCCACAGCTAGTTTGCAGCAAAATGATAAATAACCTAGCTTGTCCGGCTCTAACTGAACAAAATTATTCTCTTTCTCAGGGGTAAATTTACTAAGCTTTGTGTTTGCCCGAGTAAGCAAACACAGGGGTATTTGCAATCTCGGAAATTTACTAAAGACCAAACATGGGTGTTTTAGCTCAAACAGAAGAACAAAACACGGGTGGACATGGATATACGACTAAATACACCATCGCCCAAACTCGGGTGGAATTTATATAGACATCAATGAAACATGGGAATTTACATAGAATCGTTTCTGCAAACGCACCCGTAAATTGAGCAAACGTGGATCAAAACTTATCAAATAGTTGCCCCTGGCAGCAGCGTGTTTAGAGAAGCCTGCATATCAGTAAGATCCGTGCAGCTTCTCTATTTAAAAGTGATTAAAAAAAAAAGTTAAAAAATAAGAAAAATAAAGGTGTGATCCCCCTCAAGTTAAACCAGTCCTGGGCTTTTGAGCCGGTCCTATTATTAAAAATACAGGGGGAAAAATGCGTAGGGTTCGCCTGCATTTAAAGTACCAGAACAGGGCTCTTGGACCGGTCCTGACTCCAAAAACATGGGGAGGGAGGGGCAGAGTAGGTGGAGCTGTAGGGGTCCCCCGTATATATGAAACCAGCACCAGGCTCCACTAGCCAAGGAGGTAATGCCACAGCCGGGGGGCATATTTATATTGGTCCCAGCGGCTGTAGCATTACCTCCTCAACTAGTCAGCCCTGGCTGGGACAACCCCCCCAATAATGAGGTCTCCTCACTCCAGGACACCCAAGGTCAGAGAGTATTTTTACAACCTGGACCAACTCAAAGAGCCCGGGGCTAGTTATGCTTAGGTGAAGGGGGATTTTTTTTTTAGCATTTTTTTCTCTATTTTTTAAATCTTTCTTTCACATTTAAACAAAGAAGCCTGCCTGGATCTCACTGATCCATGCAGGCTTCATGTACGGGAGTGTTTGGCTACAACGGTTTTGCACCGAAATTATTATCCTTTTAAATCTGGTCACTCATTGCCTGTGCCAAAGGTCCCATGGCAGTGAAAGTATTAACAGAGATAGAGGGCAGCTCCACTGTATGACATTTGAAATATTAAAGAGATTAAAAAATAAAATAAAATAAAAACCTGATTGTTATGAATGGGTTTGTATATAATAACATAAATGTAAGGAGGAACCATTATTTTGAAGTGTTAACTTTATATATTGCAGTGATTACTGCCAGGAGCAGGGCTCAAAAACTGACTCAGTGAGTACGGTATACCGCAAATTTTTCAGATGTTAAATGTGCATCTGATCTGGAACTGGTCATCCAGGAATGAAACCAGATTAATCCCGGGTGATTTAATGAGCAAAAAGGATACAATGATTTTAAATCTGTTTTTGCAAGTGCTGTTGGAGCAAAGATTTGTTTCTTTGCTAAATTTAAAAATAGATATAATCCTCCTATCTTCCACCATTTCTTATGGGAATAGTGAGGATAAACTGGATACATTATTAAAGACTGCCAATCAGTGGATACATAATATAGTGCTAAAAGCAGAGCTTCATAAAACCTTTAATCCAAGAGCTTTATAAGAGATGTCTATAGCTGTATGCAATGCCGGATTAAGGTCTGTGGGGGCCCCTGGGCAACACTGTCCTCACAACCGCAAAAAAAAAATAACATCGGAGTAGGAGTACAGCATTTACCTGTCTCCTCTCCGTCCTCCTCGGTAGCTGAGCTGTTCCTTTACTGCTGCGGCCGCCGAGGAGCTTCACTCACAGCAGTCTAGCGAGAGAATGTCAAATCTCGCGAGACTTCACACTTCAGTGAGTGAAGCTCCTCGGTGGCCGCAGCTGTAATGGAACGTCTCAGCTGCTTAGGAGGACGGAGAGGAGACCGGTAAATGCTGTACTCCTACTCCAATGTTTTTTTGCAGTTGTGAGGACAGTGTGTGGGGGCCCACGGGACGACCGCCCCTTCCGCCCCGCCGTTAATCCGGCTCTGGCTGTATGTATGTATGTATTTATTTATTTCTGTTCAGGAGGAATTTACACTGTAGATGTGTTATTTTACCGAGAGTCTGGAGATAGTCTATAATATAGAATTATCTGGAGTTTTTAGTTGGTACAGCAGACTGGAGATTATCTTTAATATCCTACAGTTGGGAATATTGCTCATGTAAGGGGCGGATACTGAGTTGGCAGCAAAGGTAATAGAACAAGTAACTTTGAACCTGAACAAACCATGGGGGGTGATTCAGACCTGATAGCTGGGCTGCTAATTTTGCTGTCCTGCATTCAGATTGTCGCTGCCCACGGGGAGTGTAAATTCGCCGATGCAAGTGTGAGATCCCATGTGTACGCCGTGCTACAAATATCCCTCAGTCAGCAGACAGCTGCAAATCCATTTGCACCTCACTCTTACAATGCGATGAGAACAGGCTGATCAGGTCCGGAGCTGACGTCACACACCCTCCCTGAACATGCTTGGGAACGCCTGCGTTTTCCCTGACACTCCCAGAAAGCGGTCAGTTACCACCCACAAATGGCCTCTTCCTGTCAATCAGCATGCGAATGGCTGTGTAATTGAAATTTTCTCACCAGCCTGTCGCTGTTCGGCGATGCCTGTTGTTGTTTGGCAACGCGCATTGCTGTGCATACTCATGCGCAGTCTATCTATAATCACCCACTGTGCGAAAAACACACAGCAGTGATCAGGTCTGAATTGGATCCTATGTTGCAATGCAAGGGGAGAAAATACTTTTATAGTTTTTGCATGCAGGGTAACTACTGGTTGCTTTTGCATGGAGCCCAAAAGTGCTGGACAGCTTTAGAATTACAATGCATTTTAGATTTGCTTTTGGACACGCCCCTCTCGAATCTAACTCTCTCTGTACATTTTACATCTGCAGTGCAACATGGTTTTGCCCAGGTGCACAGTTGCTTGCTTTTTTTTTTCTTGGTTCCCAACTCAGATTTAACCCCATCATTGTTGCGATTGGTCAGAATCTGAATTTGTGTGTGGTCCCATTAACTGGGACCACTGGGCTATATAGATGAAATGTATTAGTATTGCTAAGTACATGAATAATGCTACTCACTGGAGAAGACTCATCAGAACGATCTAATGAAGGACAGAACGATCACTTTTTCGTCCCTCATTAGCATACACCATGTCGCTAGCGTTATCGCCCGATTGCTAGCGACTACAGGAACCCACATATCAGGCACACACACTGAATGATATGCCCAATATGTTGTTACAATTCGGACGGAAACAACAGATCAGATCGATATCTTCTAAATGTGTACACGGCTTAAGATGAAGGAACATGAACAAGTCTGTAGACCTGTAGGACATATTTTAGCAGAGCTGAGTACAATGAAGCACAAGCTGTAATTGTGAGGAGAATTGGATCTAAGCAGTGTAGAGGCACAGGAATCGCAGGGAATAACTGTAGTTGGAGAGCTGAAGCTCACAGCAGTGCTGACACTTGGGAGCACAGATTAGCTGCTCATTGCAGAGACCGATCCCAGCAATACTGAGACACGTGCAGAATGCAGATTTGCTGTAACCAGGAACTCAGCAATGTGACTTGTTGATCTGGCAGTGTACTGGTGTAAAGGATGAGTTTAAATAGGAGCTGCAGGTCTCAGATTGGCTGCTAGGGTAAGCTGAGGTATGGAAGCATTCTAATTGGATAAGAAATCCAAAATGGAACGGAGGTGGTGTGATGTGCAGCATGAGGCAGCGGAGAGGTAAGTGACGGGGAGAAGGACTCCGGAGCGTGAAAATAATGGAGGGAGGGGCACATTATGCCCGTTGTTGTTGCAAGTTTTCCTTGCACCTTTATATTGGTGCTACCGTAAGTGTCCAATATGTGTGTAGCCCAGGGGCACATCACCTTAAATAAAATGTTGCCATTATGTGCACAATGGCCCTCATTCCGAGTCGTTCGCTCGTTAATTTTTTTCGCATCGCAGTGATTTTCCGCTAACTGCGCATGCGCAATGTTCGCACTGCGGCTGCGCCAAGTAAATTTGCTAAGAAGTTTGGTATTTTACTCACGGCATTACAAGGTTTTTTCTTCGTTCTGGTGATCGGAGTGTGATTGACAGGAAGTGGGTGTTTCTGGGCGGAAACTGGCCGTTTTATGGGTGTGTGTGAAGAAACGCTGCCGTTTCTGGGAAAAACGCGGGAGTGGCTGGAGAAACGGGGGAGTGTCTGGGCGAACGCAGGGTGTGTTTGTGACGTCAAACCAGGAACGACAAGCACTAAACTGATCGCATTGGAAGAGTAAGTCTCGAGCTACTCAGAAACTGCTAAGAAAAATCTTTTCGCAATATTGCGAATCTTTCATTCGCAAATCTGCTAAGCTAAGATTCACTCCCAGAGGGCGGCGGCTTAGCGTGTGCACTGCTGCGAAAAGCGGCTTGCGAGCGAACAACTCGGAATGAGGGCCAATATGATTAGAATTATGTATTGTTTTATATCAGTTCGCTAACATGTACTATATAGGATGTTTTGTTTAATTCATTATTTATCAGTTTTGTTCCTTCAGAAATGTCATATAAATTCAAACAAATGTAATGCAATATTATAATAGGAGTATTACAAAAGGAAGCAATTCTTTTTGGTTTGTATGTAAAAGGTAAAATGTACTTATCCAAATTAGGACAATGGGGGTCATTCCGAGTTGATCGCACGTTGCAACTTTTTGCAGCCCGTGCGATCAGATAGTCGCCGCCTATGGGGGAGTGTATTTTAGCTGTGCAAGTGTGCGAAGGCTTATGTAGGGGAGCTGTACAAAAACATTTTGTGCAGTTTCTGAGTAGATCTGAACTTACTCAGCCACTGCAATCACTTCAGCCTGTCAGAATTGACGTCAGACCATAGGTGTGCGCAGGGGGGGTGCCTGGTGCGCACAGGCACCCCCTAATGTCCGGCACCCCAATCTCACATGCCTGATGCAGCGATCGCCGAGCAAGCTGATTACTGTCCCCTCTGCGCTGCACCCTGTCAGGACTGCATTACTGACCGGACGCCTGGGTTAATCAAGGGTGCCACTGACACCGGCTTTCAAACTCCCGGCTCCACCTCCATGTACAAAAACAGCATGATGTGATGTGATTACGTCATGCTGCTCGCATGCCCACCCGCCATACGCCCACCTCTCTCCTTCTATGCTATGCCAACGCCAGCCACTGATGAGGATCAGCATGCATCCAGCGTTCCTCTTAGAAAGACAAATTCAATACTGGCAGGCAGTCGGCAGCAGCATTGACACGTCACTCGTTTTTCCAGCAGCAGCAGTACTAGTCTGCGACTGTCAGTGTCAGTGTGCGACTGTCAGTGTCAGTGAGTGGCTGCCGCTTGCAGGGGAAAGAGAGGGGGAGCCAGACCAGGCTGAGGAGGAGCAGTGTAATTGCAGTGAGTGCCATCAGGTGTGTTTGTTTGGTGCACACCACAACACCTGACAATGTATCTGCTTTATTAGGATTGGTACAAGGGGGGTAATTCCAAGTTGATCGCAGCAGGATTTTTGATAGCAATTGGGCAAAACCATGTGCACTGCAGGGGAGGCAGATATAACATGTGCAGAGAGAGTTAGATTTGGGTGGGTTATTTTATTTCTGTGCAGGGTAAATACTGGCTGCTTTATTTTTACACTGCAAATTAGATTGCAGATTGAACACACCCCACCCAAATCTAACTTTCTCTGCACATGTTATATCTGCCTCCCCTGCAGTGCACATGGTTTTGCCCAACTGCTAAAAAATTTCCTGCTGCGATCAACTTGGAATTACCCCCGGTACAAGGGTGGATATTTTATATTGCGTTGGCCATCAATAGATGGTGCTAGACACGCCCAAAAGGTGGTGCTAGACACACCCCTCCGACAGTGCACCCCCTAATAAAATGTGCTGCGCACGCCTATCCGTCAGGCACCCGCCCTGCAAACGCCTGGACACGCCTGCGTTTTCCTCTCCACTCCCAGAAAACGTCCAGTTGCCACCCCGGAATGCCTTCCTGCTGTCACTCATCTTGCGATCGCCGCTGCGATCATTCGCTGCCTGGCGTTCCCCGTTTTATTTTTGAAGTCTTTTGTCAACGCAGTTCACCCTAAAATAAGATTTTACTCACCGGTAAATCTATTTCTCGTAGTCCGTAGTGGATGCTGGGAACTCCGTAAGGACCATGGGGAATAGCGGCTCCGCATGAGACTGGGCACAACTAAAGAAAGCTTTAGGACTACCTGGTGTGCACTGGCTCCTCCCTCTATGACCCTCCTCCAGACCTCAGTTAGGATACTGTGCCCGGAAGAGCTGACACAATAAGGAAAGGATTTTGAATCCCGGGTAAGACTCATACCAGCCACACCAATCACACCGTATAACTCGTGATACTATACCCAGTTAACAGTATGAAATATAACTGAGCCTCTCAACAGATGGCTCAACAATAACCCTTTAGTTAAACAATAACTATATACAAGTATTGCAGACAATCCGCACTTGGGACGGGCGCCCAGCATCCACTACGGACTACGAGAAATAGATTTACCGGTGAGTAAAATCTTATTTTCTCTGACGTCCTAGTGGATGCTGGGAACTCCGTAAGGACCATGGGGATTTTACCAAAGCTCCCAAACGGGCGGGAGAGTGCGGATGACTCTGCAGCACCGAATGAGCGAACTCTAGGTCCTCCTCAGCCAGGGTATCAAACTTGTAGAATTTAGCAAATGTGTTTGACCCCGACCAAGTAGCTGCTCGGCAAAGTTGTAAAGCCGAGACCCCTCGGGCAGCCGCCCAAGAAGAGCCCACCTTCCTCGTGGAATGGGCTTTTACAGATTTAGGATGCGGCAGTCCAGCCGCAGAATGTGCAAGTTGAATCGTGCTACAGATCCAGCGAGCAATAGTCTGCTTTGAAGCAGGCGCACCCAACTTGTTGGGCGCATGCAGGATAAATAGCGAGTCAGTCTTTCTGACTCCAGCTGTCCTGGAAACATAGATTTTTAGGGCCCGGACTACGTCCAGCAACTTGGAGTCCTCCAAGTCACGAGTAGCCGCAGGCACCACAATAGGCTGGTTCAAATGAAACGCTGAAACTACCTTTGGGAGAAATTGGGGACGAGTCCTCAATTCCGCCCTATCCATATGGAAAATCAGATAAGTGCTTTTACAAGACAAAGCCGCCAATTCTGACACACGCCTGGCCGAAGCCAAGACCAACAGCATGACCACTTTCCACGTGAGATATTTTAGTTTCACGGTTTTAAGTGGTTCAAACCAATGCGACTTTAGGAAATCCAAGTCCAACACCACGTTGAGATCCCAAGGTGCCACTGGGGGCACAAAAGGGGGCTGAATATGCAGCACTCCCTTAACAAATGTCTGAACTTCAGGTAGTGAAGCCAGTTCTTTTTGGAAGAAAATCGATAGAGCCGAAAATCTGGACCTTAATGGAACCCAATTTTAGGCCCATAGTCACCCCTGACTGTAGGAAGTGCAGAAATCGACCTAGCTGAAATTCCTCCGTTGGGGCCTTCCTGGCCTCACACCACGCAACATATTTCCGCCATATGCGATGATAATGGTTTGCAGTCACTTCTTTCCTAGCTTTAATTAGCGTAGGGATAACTTCCTCCGGAATGCCCTTTTCCTTCAGGATCCGGCGTTCAACCGCCATGCCGTCAAACGCAGCCGCGGTAAGTCTTGGAACAGACAGGGCCCCTGCTGCAGCAGGTCCTGTCTGAGCGGCAGAGGCCATGGGTCCTCTGAGATCATTTCTTGAAGTTCTGGATACCAAGCTCTTCTTGGCCAATCCGGAACAATGAGTATAGTTCTTACTCCTCTCCTTCTTATTATTCTCAGTACCTTGGGTATGAGAGGCAGAGGAGGGAACACATACACCGACTGGTACACCCACGGTGTTACCAGAGCGTCCACAGCTATCGCCTGAGGGTCCCTTGACCTGGCGCAATATCTTTTTAGCTTTTTGTTGAGGCGGGACGCCATCATGTCCACCTGTGGCCTTTCCCAATGTTGTACAATCATTTGGAAGACTTCTGGATGAAGTCCCCACTCTCCCGGGTGGAGGTCGTGTCTGCTGAGAAAGTCTGCTTCCCAGTTGTCCACTCCGGAAATGAACACTGCTGACAGTGCTAACACATGATTTTCCGCCCATCGGAGAATCCTTGCGGCTTCTGCCATCGCCATCCTGCTTCTTGTGCCGCCCTGTCGGTTTACATGGGCGACCGCCGTGATGTTGTCTGACTGGATCAGCACCGACTGGTGTTGAAGCAGGGGTCTTGCCTGACTTAGGGCATTGTAAATGGCCCTTAGTTCCAGAATATTTATGTGTAGGGAAGTCTCCTGACTTGACCATTGTCCTTGGAAATTTTTTCCCTGTGTGACTGCCCCCCAACCTCGAAGGCTGGCATCCGTGGTCACCAGGATCCAGTCCTGTATGCCGAATCTGCGGCCCTCTAGAAGATGAGCACTTTGCAGCCACCACAGCAGCGACACCCTGGCCCTCGGAGACAGGGTTATCAGCCGATGCATCTTAAGATGCGATCCGGACCACTTGTCCAACAGATCCCACTGAAAGATCCTTGCATGGAACCTTCCGAATGGAATTGCTTCGTAAGAAGCCACCATCTTTCCCAGGACTCGCGTGCAGTGGTGCACCAACACCTGTTTTGGTTTTAGGAGGTCTCTGACTAGAGATGACAACTCCTTGGCCTTCTCCTCCGGGAGAAACACCTTCTTCTGTTCTGTGTCCAGAATCATACCCAGGAACAGCAGACGCGTCGTAGGAACCAGCTGCGACTTTGGAATATTCAGAATCCAGCCGTGCTGTTGTAGCACTTCCTGAGATAGTGCTACTCCGACCAACAACTGCTCCCTGGACCTCGCCTTTATAAGGAGATAGTCCAAGTATGGGATAATTATAACTCCCTTCTTTCGAAGGAGTATCATCATTTCGGCCATTACCTTGGTAAATACCCTCGGTGCCGTGGACAGACCAAACGGCAACGTCTGGAATTGGGAATGACAGTCCTGTACCACAAATCTGAGGTACTCCTGGTGAGGGGGGTAAATGGGGACACGCAGGTAAGCATCCTTGATGTCCAGTGATACCATGAAATCCCCTTCGTCCAGGCTTGCAATAACCGCCCTGAGCGATTCCATTTTGAACTTGAACCTTCTTATATAAGTGTTCAAGGATTTTAAATTTAAGATGGGTCTCACCGAACCGTCTGGTTTCGGTACCACAAACATTGTGGAATAGTAACCCCGTCCCTGTTGAAGGAGGGGTACCTTGACTATCACCTGCTGCGAATACAGCTTGTGAATTGCCTCCAGCACTGCCTCCCTGTCTGAGGGAGCCGTCGGCAAGGCAGATTTGAGGAAACGGCGAGGGGGAGACGTCTCGAATTCCAGCTTGTACCCCTGAGATACTACCTGTAGAATCCAGGGATCCACCCGTGAGCGAGCCCACTGGTCGCTGAAGTTCTTGAGACGGGCCCCCACCGTACCTGGCTCCGCCTGTGGAGCCCCAGCGTCATGCGGTGGACTTAGAGGAAGCGGGGGAGGACTTTTGTTCCTGGGAACTGGCTGTATGCTGCAGCTTTTTCCCCCTACCTCTGCCTCTGGGCAGAAAGGACGCGCCTTTAACCCGCTTACCTTTCTGGGGCCGAAAGGACTGTATCTGATAATACGGTGCTTTCTTTGGCTGTGAGGGAACATGGGGTAAAAATGCTGATTTCCCAGCTGTAGCTGTGGAAACGAGGTCCGAGAGACCATCCCCAAACAACTCCTCACCCTTGTAAGGCAAAACTTCCATGTGCCTTTTAGAATCAGCATCACCTGTCCACTGCCGAGTCCACAATCCTCTCCTGGCAGAAATGGACATTGCGTTTATTTTAGATGCCAGCCGGCAAATATCCCTCTGTGCATCTCTCATGTATAAGACTGCGTCTTTAATGTGCTCTACGGTTAGCAATATAGTGTCCCTGTCTAAGGTATCAATGTTTTCTGACAGGGAATCTGACCACGCAGCTGCAGCACTGCACATCCATGCTGAAGCAATAGCTGGTCTCAGTATAATGCCTGAGTGTGTATATACATACTTCAGGATAGCCTCCTGCTTTCTATCTGCAGGTTCCTTTAAGGCGGCCGTGTCCGGAGACAGTAGTGCCACCTTCTTTGACAGACGTGTGAGCGCTTTATCCACCCTAGGGGATGTCTCCCAACGTGACCTGTCCTCTGGCGGGAAAGGGTACGCCATTAGTAACTTTTTAGAAATGACCAGTTTCTTATCGGGGGAAGCCCACGCTTCTTCACACACTTCATTTAATTCATCAGAAGGGGGAAAAACCACTGGTAGTTTTTTCTCCCCAAACATAATACCCTTTTTTGTGGTACCTGGGGTAATATCAGAAATATGCAACACATTTTTCATTGCCGTAATCATGTAACGGGTGGCTCTATTGGAATGTACACTAGTCTCATCATCGTCGACACTGGAGTCAGTATCCGTGTCGACATCTGTGTCTGCCATCTGAGGTAGCGGGCGTTTAGAGCCCCTGATGGCTTTTGAGACGTCTGGGCAGGCACGGGCTGAGAAGCCGGCTGTCCCACATCTGCTATGTCGTCAAACCTTTGACACTGTCGCGTAATTCCTTCCACATATCCATCCACTCAGGTGTCGACCCCGCAGGGGGTGACATCACATTTATCGGCACCTGCTCCGCCTCCACATAAGCCTCCTCATCAACAATGTCGACACAGCCGTACCGACACACCGCACACACACAGGGAATGCTCTGACTGAGGACAGGACCCCACAAAGTCCTTTGGGGAGACAGAGAGAGAGTATGCCAGCACACACCAGAGCGCTATATATAATGTAGGGATTCACACTATACATACAGTGATTTTTCCCTTATAGCTGCTATTAATATACAGATACTGCGCCTTAATTTAGTGCCCCCCCTCTCTTTTTTACCCTATGAAGTCTGGAAACTGCAGGGGAGAGCCTTGGGAGCGTCCTTCCAGCGGAGCTGTGAGAGGAAATGGCGCCAGTGTGCTGAGGGAGATAGCCCCGCCCCTTTCTCGGCGGGCTTCTCCCGCTTTTTTATGGAATATATGGCAGGGGATTTTACACATATATAGTCTTAATGACTATATTATGTGTTATTTTGCCAGTAAGGTACTCTTATTGCAGCCCCAGGGTGCCCCCCCCCCCCCAAGCGCCCTGCACCCATCAATGACCGGAGTGTGTGGTGTGCATGGGGAGCAATGGCGCACAGCTGAAGTGCTGTGCGCTACCTTAATGATGACCGAAGTCTTCTGCCGCCGATTTTCAGGAACATCTTCTTGCTTCTGGCTTTGCTAGGGGGACGGCGGCGCGGCCCCGGGACCGGACGACCGAGGCTAGGCCTGTGTTCGATCCCTCTGGAGCTAATGGTGTCCAGTAGCCTAAGAAGCCCAAGCTAGCTGCAAGCAGGTAGGTCCGCTTCTCTCCCCTAAGTCCCTCGTAGCAGTGAGTCTGTTGCCAGCAGATCTCACTGAAAATAAAAAACCTAAATATAACTTTCTTTTCTAAGAGCTCAGGAGAGCCCCTAGTGTGCATCCAGCTCGGCCGGGCACAAAATTCTAACTGAGGTCTGGAGGATGGTCATAGAGGGAGGAGCCAGTGCACACCAGGTAGTCCTAAAGCTTTCTTTAGTTGTGCCCAGTCTCCTGCGGAGCCGCTATTCCCCATGGTCCTTACGGAGTTCCCAGCATCCACTAGGACGTCAGAGAAAAGAGATTTAAGGATTTACTGCTTTGCCAAAAAGTAAATCCGGTGTGTACATACATCTCTGATGTTTTTAGATATACGCATGTGCAGATCAGGAAGTGCGATGCCGCAGCGACAGGCAGCGTTGCAGAAAATGGGGGCATGCTGCACAGCGCATTTGCACAGCATCTAATCACCGCTGCATCCCAACTGCCCCCCCCCCCCACCGCGGGACACTGCTGCCCGCGGGTGGGATAGCGGGACAACCCCCCCAAAAAAATGTATATATATATATATATATACATTAAGAAGAAAAGTAGCAGCGGCACTCCGTTGAAGTAAATGAACAAACGTGTATTCAAATCAAAACAGCATCACAATGGTCACATAAAGAACCAACGTTTCGGGGTCCTGAGACCCCCTTGTCAAGGCCTTGGTAAAGAGCTGTATTTCCTTATAAAATATTAGTGATTTAGTCTAGAAATTCCTTTCACTTCTGTTTTCCCTTTACTTATATATTGAGGCACTCTGTACAACATCGCCTTATAGTTCATTTTCTACACTAGTCTCAATTTTAAACTAGAAATTCATGTAAATCCAGTTATAATTGACTAAGCTGTAACTTAGTAGCTTTGCTGCTGGTTACTGTGACATCACTAGCCTGTGACATCACAATACTTATTCCTGTAACATTCTATCTACAGCTGGAGACGTTTCCAGTTACCATGCAGGAAGACAGGTAGGAGGAGGTGAGTCCTACGTAACAGGGTATGATGGAGGGGGTAAGGAAGACAGAGGCCCTCATTCCGAGTTGTTCGCTCTGTATTTTTCATCGCATCGCAGTGAAAATCCGCTTAGTACGCATGCGCAATGTTCGCACTGCGACTGCGCCAAGTAACTTTACTATGAAGAAAGTATTTTTACTCACGGCTTTTTCTTCGCTCCGGCGAACGTAATGTGATTGACAGGAAATGGGTGTTACTGGGCGGAAACACGGCGTTTCAGGGGCGTGTGGCTGAAAACGCTACCGTTTCCGGAAAAAACGCAGGAGTGGCCGGAGAAACGGTGGGAGTGCCTGGGCGAACGCTGGGTGTGTTTGTGACGTCAACCAGGAACGACAAGCACTGAACTGATCGCACAGGCAGAGTAAGTCTGGAGCTACTCTGAAACTGCTAAGTAGTTAGTAATCGCAATATTGCGAATACATCGGTCGCAATTTTAAGAAGCTAAGATTCACTCCCAGTAGGCGGCGGCTTAGCGTGTGTAACTCTGCTAAATTCGCCTTGCGACCGATCAACTCGGAATGAGGGCCAGAGTGCAGTATGGTCAGCTGAAAGGCAACACAAGATAGACAGAACAGGGAATATAGGTACAAGCACACATTAGGAGAAGCTCATATTTAGGAATAAAAATGTAGCGTTACAGAAATAAAGAGGGCAGTGGATGCAGATAAGTCTATGAGGCAGGATCTTGCTTTGGGCTGAAAAATAAGAATTTACTTACCGATAATTCTATTTCTCGGAGTCCGTAGTGGATGCTGGGGTTCCTGAAAGGACCATGGGGAATAGCGGCTCCGCAGGAGACAGGGCACAAAAAGTAAAGCTTTTCCAGATCAGGTGGTGTGCACTGGCTCCTCCCCCTATGACCCTCCTCCAGACTCCAGTTAGGTACTGTGCCCGGACGAGCGTACACAATAAGGGAGGATTTTGAATCCCGGGTAAGACTCATACCAGCCACACCAATCACACCGTACAACTTGTGATCTAAACCCAGTTAACAGTATGATAACAGAGGAGCCTCTGAAAGATGGCTCCCTAAACAATAACCCGAATTAGTTAACAATAACTATGTACAAGTATTGCAGATAATCCGCACTTGGGATGGGCGCCCAGCATCCACTACGGACTCCGAGAAATAGAATTATCGGTAAGTAAATTCTTATTTTCTCTATCGTCCTAGTGGATGCTGGGGTTCCTGAAAGGACCATGGGGATTATACCAAAGCTCCCAAACGGGCGGGAGAGTGCGGATGACTCTGCAGCACCGAATGAGAGAACTCCAGGTCCTCTTTTGCCAGGGTATCAAATTTGTAGAATTTTACAAACGTGTTCTCCCCTGACCACGTAGCTGCTCGGCAGAGTTGTAATGCCGAGACCCCTCGGGCAGCCGCCCAAGATGAGCCCACCTTCCTTGTGGAATGGGCCTTAACAGATTTAGGCTGTGGCAGGCCTGCCACAGAATGTGCAAGTTGAATTGTGTTACAAATCCAACGAGCAATCGACTGCTTAGAAGCAGGCGCACCCAACTTGTTGGGTGCATACAGTATAAACAGCGAGTCAGATTTTCTGACTCCAGCCGTCCTTGAAATGTATATTTTTAAAGCTCTGACAACGTCCAACAACTTGGAGTCCTCCAAGTCGCTTGTAGCCGCAGGCACTACAATAGGCTGGTTCAGGTGAAACGCTGATACCACCTTAGGGAGAAAATGCGGACGCGTCCGCAGCTCTGCCCTATCCGAATGGAAAATTAAATAAGGGCTTTTATAAGATAAAGCCGCCAGTTCAGATACTCTCCTGGCGGAAGCCAGGGCCAGTAACATAGTCACTTTCCATGTGAGATATTTCAAATCCACATTTTTTAGTGGTTCAAACCAATGGGATTTGAGGAAATCTAAAACTACATTTAGATCCCACGGTGCCACCGGAGGCACCACAGGAGGCTGTATATGCAGTACTCCTTTGACAAAAGTCTGGACCTCAGGGACTGAGGCCAATTCTTTTTGGAAGAATATTGACAGGGCCGAAATTTGAACCTTAATAGATCCCAATTTGAGACCCATAGACAATCCTGATTGCAGGAAATGTAGGAAACGACCCAGTTGAAATTCCTCCGTCGGAGCACTCCGATCCTCGCACCACGCAACATATTTCCGCCAAATGCGGTGATAATGCTTCGCGGTGACTTCCTTTCTTGCCTTAATCAAGGTAGGAATGACTTCTTCTGGAATGCCTTTTCCTTTTAGGATCTGGCGTTCAACCGCCATGCCGTCAAACGCAGCCGCGGTAAGTCTTGAAAAAGGCAGGGACCCTGTTGAAGCAGGTCCCTTCTCAGAGGTAGAGGCCACGGATCGTCCGTGACCATCTCTTGAAGTTCCGGGTACCAAGACCTTCTTGGCCAATCCGGAGCCACTAGTATCGTTCTTACTCCGCTTTGCCGTATGATTCTCAATACCTTTGGTATGAGAGGCAGAGGAGGAAACACATACACCGACTGGTACACCCAAGGTGTTACCAGCGCGTCCACAGCTATTGCCTGCGGATCTCTTGACCTGGCGCAATACCTGTCCAGTTTTTTGTTGAGGCGAGACGCCATCATGTCCACCATTGGTCTTTCCCAACGGTTTATTAGCATGTGGAAAACTTCTGGATGAAGTCCCCACTCTCCCGGGTGAAGATCGTGTCTGCTGAGGAAGTCTGCTTCCCAGTTGTCCACGCCCGGGATGAACACTGCTGACAGTGCTATCACGTGATTCTCCGCCCAGCGAAGGATCCTGGCAGCTTCTGCCATTGCACTCCTGCTTCTTGTGCCGCCCTGTCTGTTTACATGGGCGACTGCCGTGATGTTGTCCGACTGGATCAACACCGGTCTTCCTTGAAGCAGAGGTTCCGCCTGGCTTAGAGCATTGTAGATTGCTCTTAGTTCCAGAATGTTTATGTGAAGAGACTTTTCCAGGCTCGACCACACTCCCTGGAAGTTTCTTCCTTGTGTGACTGCTCCCCAGCCTCTCAGGCTGGCGTCCGTGGTCACCAGGATCCAATCCTGTATGCCGAATCTGCGGCCCTCCAATAGATGAGCCCTCTGCAACCACCACAGAAGAGATACCCTTGTCCTTGGAGACAGGGTTATCCGCAGGTGCATCTGAAGATGCGACCCTGACCATTTGTCCAACAGATCCCTTTGAAAAATTCTTGCATGGAATCTGCCGAATGGAATTGCTTCGTAAGAAGCCACCATTTTTCCCAGGACTCTTGTGCATTGATGCACAGACACCTTTCCTGGTTTTAGGAGGTTCCTGACCAGGTCGGATAACTCCTTGGCTTTTTCCTCGGGAAGAAAAACCTTTTTCTGAACCGTGTCCAGAATCATCCCTAGGAACAGCAGACGAGTTGTCGGCATTAATTGGGATTTTGGAATATTCAGAATCCATCCGTGCTGCTTTAGCACCTCTTGAGATAGTGCTAATCCCATCTCTAGCTGTTCTCTGGACCATGCCCTTATTAGGAGATCGTCCAAGTATGGGATAATTAATACGCCTTTTCT